>NC_134571.1:135617672-135923593 GCF_050947875.1 Dermacentor variabilis
TAATTTGAAGGTCTAGTCATTGCTTTCCCACTATATTGTCGCGCAGAGAGTGTACCGCGGGCCTCTTTGCTGTCTTTCCGGGAATTTTGGGGGCCCCTTGACGCGGGGCTAACCTTTGTACACAAATGACCTCGACGGCGCCGCGGACAGTGCGGCCGCCGCCACCGCCGTGCCTGACGTCACACGTGCACATGTCGCGTCGTCTTCCCACGCTCGGCTGTCAAAAGCTGATTCGTTATGGTCAGAGTGCTTTTGTGTACGAAGTGTTGACACGACCATTTCTTGACCCCTTGAACTCTGCCGCTTATTGGATGATGTCGGCTTGCCTGATTGGTCGGAGTAACGAAGTAGCCCATTGGTGGAGAAAAATGTCCCTTGGATGCTGGGGAAACTTATTTAAGGAATAGTTTGGGGTAGTTTTGAGTGAGCGAGTAGGCAGCAGCAGACGGCGCATCTTCACCAGGGGAGACCAGGCCGGTCAGGCAGGCCGACGACGACGGGTATGGCATCGTTCTGTTTCTAGATATTTTTGTACAGTTTAAACTTACGGCAGATGCCAAGTGAATAAACCTAGTTATTCAAATGCTACTCTCGTCGTCGTACCTGCGGATTTGGACTTTCCCACGCCAGAGCTCATCCCCATTCTTCTTCCGTCTCCCTGGTGAGTTGATGCGTCTGATATCTCACGGCTGCGTCACTTCGCTACAATATCTTGATACCACCAGGACCTTGCATGCTAGTCATGTGGCATTCGAAGCTTTAGCAAGATATCAGTGAGATAATGATTGCATTGGGGTCAGCTACTAAAAAGTTGTGCAGATACCATTCAGTGTGAAAATCGGATGTTATGCAAAGCATTTTGCAGCTACCTGCTTATTGAGCATTTCAACTCAGCAAAACCAAGTGGATGAGTGAGTTTTTGTAAATTGAGTAGTTGTGTGGGTAGTGAGTGTATGCATGTGTGAGGACAGCAGCGCAACGATGACCATGTTGCAAAGGATCGTAAGGCAGCAATGGCATGATCGGCCATTGCCATTGCTGGCTGTTTGCCGCATCCTTCGGATATGGCAATTATTGGGTTCTGCGGTAGTGGGCAAACTAAGGAGAGACACTGATTGTGATGTCATCGGCGACTGTCATAATTGTTGAGGCTTAGGGCTATGTCATGCAGGGTATGTAAAAATGATGGAACTTGTACTCCAGTGAAGAGTGAAAATGGTGGAATTTGAACTTCGCGACTACCAGGCTAATCATATTTATCTCTTCTCTGGAGTACAGTTTCTACATTGCGTAAACTGCTATGAAAAGAGTACTCGGAAAAGTGGGCCGGTCCCAAAGAAAGTACAACAAGGCACCTAAAGAACGAGCGGTCATAGAGAAAGAAGACAAGGAAAAGGCGTGTGGTACATGCACCGAGTGTTTCAAAGAGCTGGCTGGCTTTAGAACGAGAGAAGCATGTGTGTGATTGTGACCTAGTGGTTGAAGCACCAAGCTGCTGTGCTCAACGGTAGAGGTGTGATTCCACCATTGGGCCACATTTTCTCATTTTTAAAGCGAGGCGAGACAAGAACCTACGCACCTACCTACTATGAATTGTAAAGAATGAGAGAAAGAATGCTTCATATTCAAATATGCTTATAGGTATGAATACTTTGTTTAGCGCAAAAAGACAGACACAAGAAAGACGACAGGACAAGGCGCTACTCTCAACTGACATCATTTTATTGCGTCACTCCTTTATATTCCGCTCAAACCAGAGGAACATGCGCAGTGAGCACCATGCGGTGGAGCCACCAACATCCGATCCCAAGAGCGCACTCATGCGACAGAATCCAAAAAACCAAATTCAGTGCTGTACAAGGTTAAGGAAGGTACACTAATGCACTGTGACCCCAATGACTGAATGAAAAATGCTTCTGATAACTCTCGGGCGGTGGTGTCACGACTCTTCTTCAAAATTGTGGTATCACGAAACATGGGTTCGCACTTGCATGTTTTACAATGCTGAGCCAAATGCGAACCTGTGCCTGTGGGTATGGATCGCTCATGTTCTCTAAGGCGCTCGTTAACACCGCGGCCTGACTGCCCTACATACACTTTGCCACATGACAAGGGAATTTTATATACCACACCGACGCTGCAATCTACAAACTTCACGTGGTTCTTTTCATAATCCGGTTTTTTACTTGTTTTAGAAATACGGCTGCACAACATCGACAGTTTCTGAGGAGCGGAAAACACTACCGGAATTTTGTATCTGGTGGCGACATTCTTCAGATTGTGAGCCACTGTGTGGCAATACGGCACAACTTCAGGCCTTTTCTTTTGTGTGCTGCAGTTACTTTTATGCCGCTTGCCTTTCAGTTTTTGAAGCAATACCTCCGAGACTGACGTCACCACCACACTTGGGTAAGCCTGACAGTATTCTTCGTATCGTAAGATTAGTGGCCGAATCATGTTCGGTTTGCTTGTGTAGTGTATCCTTGATTTGCACTGTGTAACGAATTTGTAGCATATATGTTGTGGTGACGATCGAATTCGTAGTACATAGGAAAGTGTAAGCAGTGCTCTGCGTTGCAGTAAGGACGGCTCATTGCAGTCAACATATAAACTTTGGACAGGCGATGTTCTGTAGGCACCGCTTGCCAGTCGTAGGCCGAATTTTTGAACTAGATCGAGTCGCTTGATGTATGACTGCCTAGCTGCACCATAAACTACACTACCGTAGTCGAGGATGCTACGTACGAGGGACCGGTATATACGTAGTAGACAAGTTCGGTCAGATCCCCAGTGCTTGTGTGATAGCACCTTGAGGATATTTAATGCTTTATTTGCTTTACTTTTAGTTGTGTTAATGTGGGCCAGGAAGTTCAGCTTTGTGTCAAACGTTACGCCTAGAAATTTATAGTGTTCTTTGACCGGCAAGGTTGTACCATGCAATGTGAGAACTGGGTTCAAGTGTAATCCTCGTTTCTGGGAGAAGAGAACTGTAACAGTTTTGTCTGTTGAAAAACGGAATCCGTTTTTGTCAGCCCATTGTGTAAGGCTATTTATGGTTATTTGTAGTTGTCTTTCGCAAGTGGATAGATTTGAGGCGCGGCAGGCAACTTGCAGATCGTCGACATATATGGAGTGCATAACAGAGGATGGTATGATCTTATTAACAGAGTTCATTTTGATTATGAAGAGTGTCGTGCTCAGAATACAACCCTGTGGAACGCCATTTTCCTGTGTAAATGTACGTGAAAGTATTGCGCCGAGACGCACCTGAAATGTTCTATTTGCCATAAAATCAGATAAGACAGTTTAGCATTCTGCCACGGACTCCCAAGCCAGCCAGGTCTCTTAAAATTCCATACCTCCACGTGGTATCATACGCTTTCTCTAGATCGAAAAATACTGTGAGACAGTGTTGTTTGTGTAGAAACGCTTTACGTATTTCATGTTCCAGTCGTACGAGGTGGTCAGTTGTCGAGCAGCCCTTTTTGTATCCGCACTGGTGCACGTCTATTAAGTTCCTTGATTCAAGGATGAATGTGAGCCTTATGTTGATGATACTTTCGTAGGATTTGGCTAGGCAGCTTGTTAAGGCAATGGGCCTGTAGCTACTTGGGGACGTTGCGGGTTTACCTGATTTCAAAAAAGGCACTATTACTGCATTTTTCCAGTCTGTAGGCATTACTCCAGATTCCCAGATTTTGTTGAAAAATGTAAGAAGTGTTTCTGCTGATGCTTGAGATAGGTGTGCCAACATTGTGTAGTGGACACGGTCAAGACCTGTTGCTGTTTTTTTACCGGCCGAGAGAACCCTGTTCAGTTCTTGCATTGTGAGGACGTTATTATAAGGTTCCTTTGAAGCCCCAGTGGTGGGCAGTTTCTGTTTCTCCGCCGATTCTTTATATTTTAAGAATGAATTTGAATAGTGTGCTGAGCTGGAAATGTTGTAAAGGTGTTCACCTAGTAAGTTGGCCTGGTCCTGTAGTGTTGTTTGTGTGCCTGGACATGTAAGTAGTGGTATAGTGTATGATGAGTACTCTCCTCTAAATTTTCTCACCTGGTCCCACATTCGTTTTGATGTGACGGTACTATTGATTGAACTTATGTATTTTCGCCATGATAATTTCTCCGCATTTCTTCGAATAAAACGTGCTTTCGCTTTGGCCTGTTTGAAATATAAAAGGTTGCTATAAGTGGGGTACCTACGTAGGATTCCCCAGGCCTTATTTTGCTTCTTTCTGGCTTCGGTACACTCGTTAGTCCACCAGGGAGTTAGCCTTTTGTGTACAATACCTGATGACTGCGGTATTGCTTTTTCTGCTGCAGAGATTATGATCTGAGTGATTTTTTTGTTAAGTTCGTTAATGTCAGCAACGGCTTCTATGTGACTGGTAATCGGAACTTCTCTAGCTGCAATACCGCCCTGCACAACAATGGCTACTCCACCCGAAAGCCGGTTCATCTGAGTACGGTCGCGCCGTACAACAGTGAAACCTTTTAAGATATGTTTGTGTTTTTCGCCTAGGTTTGTTTCCTGTAAGCATAAGGCCACAGGAGAGAAGTTAAATAACAGGTCTTTAATGTCACCTAAGTTATGTAAAAGACCTCTACAGTTCCAGTGAATAATAAAAGCCATTGTGGAATTGAAGGGTAAAAAATGGCGTTAACAGTTCAATAGGAGATAGGAAAGATGTTAGGTGACGTAGGTCTCAAGAAGTGTGATACAAAGGAGCGATAACCTTCAGGTTATCGCCTTCTTATTTTGCGTGGTTATTGGGATCTTGTCCCTCTTACCGCGCTCAAGAGAGCGCTTGTCCTTCGGTGTCAATGACACCGGTGTTCTTGCGTCGATCTCCATCGCTCTTTCTGAAGCGCTGGAAGACCGAGAGTTGGGCGCCGAGACACGTGCCTCGGGCCTTGGGGTTCGCTTTATCTTAGGGCCTTGCGGGACTGGTGTTTGCAGGGCCTTGGAAGAGGATGGAGCAGCGTCGGCTGCTTCCATCACGGGGGCCGGAGGAGTCACTGCAGCACCACTGCGCGTGGGCTCGGAGGACTCCGGAGGCCTCTGTGACGCTGCCCCCGACTGCGTCACATCGGCGTAACTTCTTCGCGGAAGGTATGATAGCCGCTTTCTGGCTTCAAAGAACGAAATTTTTTCTTTTACAGTTAGAGCAATGACTTCTTTTTCTTTTTTCCAGCAAGGGCAGGACCGTGAATAAGCTGGGTGATCTCCCTTGCAGTTAACACAATGTGGGGAAGAGGTGCAATTCTCAGATTGGTGTTCGTTGGAGCTGCATTTAGCACAAGTTGTTTGTCCTCGGCATGCATGTGAAGCATGTCCGAACCTTTGGCACTTAAAACATCGTCTAGGGTTCGGGATATATGCTCTGACATTGACTTTAACATAACCTGCATCGAGTGAAGTAGGCATTTCGCTTGTTCCAAAGGTGAGTATAACATGTTTGGAGGGGATTTCTTGGTTGTTTCTGCGGATTACTATTCTTTGTACTTTTGTCACATTTTGTTCTTGGAAACCCTCAAGGAGTTCCTCATCGCTCAATCCAATAAAGTCTTCTTCAGAAATCACTCCCCGGCTTGTGTTCGGTGTTCTATGTGGTGAAATCGTAACTGTGGCGTCGCCAATACTGGTAAGGTCAGTGAGCTTCTCTGCTTGGTCTTTATCATTCAGTTCTAGGAGGAGGTCCCCGCTAGACATTTTGGAGGCTTTGTACGTCGGTCCGATTTTTTCTTTCAGGCATTTGGCTACAAGGAATGGTGAGAGTTTTCTTACTGGCATGTTGCTTTCGCTATGTACTACATAGTACTTGGGGAAGGATGGAGCGTTGCTCCGAAAGGAGAAATGGAATGGTACTTCGGTGCGGCATCTTTTCAGGCGCCGATCGTAGACGACAGAGGTTTGTGCTGCCATAGAAAATGAGTATGTTCGGCAACAGCGCCGACCGCCCACCACGGAGCCCAACGAGGGGACGCGGCACAGCTTGTGTACAAGCCTGCACGACGCCAGCCGTACGCCATCACTATAACCCAATATGGTGTACCCAAGGCAGGATATCCACACAAGGTTAACCCTTGCCGCCGTGGAGAAAGGAAGTAAATGGAAGGGAGAAGAAGACAGGAAAGATATAAAGTGAGAGATAAAGACGAAGGTTTCAGAAGAGAGAGACAGGAAAAGGCGACTACCGATTTCCCCCGGGTGGGTCAGTCCGGGGGTGCCGTCTACGTGAAGCAGAGGCCAAAGAGGTGTGTTGCCTCCGCCGGGGGGCCTTAAAGGTCCGAACACCCGGCATCAGCTCATCCTCCAGGATCCCCCTTTCCCCGGACACGGCTGAGCCGCGCACGGCTACACGCGGGAGGGTCCAACCCTCGTGTGCTCGGGTACGTGGTGTCGCAACACACCAAACGCCTGCTTGCGCAGACGCCCCTGCGGGAGAGAAAGGAAGTCTCATAGAGGGTCTGTTATGAAAAAGTGTTTCACACGTCAAGTCGTTAGCGATTGTGAAACACGGATGTTCCTTATTAGAGCGAACCTTGAGAAAATACGTTAAGCTGATGTTTGTTCTCTGAAGATGGAGTGGCCACTCATCTGACTCTACATATAGGCTTTCAACAGGGCTTGTCCTAAATGCGCCAGTGGCCAGACGGATACCCAGATGGTGAACGGGGTCTAACATCTTAAGTGCGCTCGGTGCGGCAGAGTGATATACTACGGCACCATAATCTAACCGTGATCGAACTAGGCTCTTGTAAATATTCAATAAACACTGTCTGTCGCTACCCCACGTTGTGTGGGATAGGATTTTAAGTAAGTTCATTGTTCCAAGACATTTTTCTTTAAGATGTTTTATGTGAGGTGTGAAAGTGAGCCTGGAGTCAAGAATAACACCAAGGAATTTGTGTTCTTTGTTGACAGGGATTTGTTGTCCGCCCAGTTCTACACAAGGATTTGGGACCAGGCCTCTCTTTCTTGTGAAGAGAACACAAGAACTTTTGTGGGGGTTGACCTTAAATCCGTTTTCGTCTGCCCACTTGGAAACCTTGTTCAAGCCCTGCTGTACCTGTCTTTCGCATACTGTGAGGTTGCAGGATTTGAAGCCTATTTGTATATCGTCTACGTATACGGAATAAAAAATGGCAGGTGGTAGTGAAGCACGTAGCGTGTTCATCTTAACGATAACGAGAGTGCAGCTGAGCACGCCTCCCTGGGGTACACCAGTTTCCTGCGTAAAGGGACGTGACAGTGCATTGCCGACTTTTACTCGGAAGGTACGATTTGAAAAATAGCTTTCAATTGTGTTCAGCATATTTCCACGGATGCCAATTTCCGACAGGTCTCGCAAGATACCGTAACGCCATGCCGTGTCATATGCCTTCTCCATATCGAGGAATATCGATAGGAAAGACTGTTTATGTATAAAGGCATCGCTGATATTTCCTTCCATGCGCACAAGATGATCGGTCGTCGACCGCCCTTCTCGGAATCCGAGCATATTGTTGACCTCGAGGAAATGTATAAGTCTGCGATTTGCCATTTTTTCAAAAAGCTTACACAGACAATTAGAGCTATCGGACGGTAACTTGCCGCCAAGGAGGGGTCTTTTCCGTGCTTCAGAACAGGGACTACAATCGCTTCTTTCCATGTGGATGGGAGGTATCCGGAAGCCCAAATAGTGTTGAATAGTGTAAGTAGTGTAACTTTTGTGTCAGTATGTAGGTTTCTGATCATGTCATACATGACTCTGTCAGGTCCCGGTGCAGTGCTTTTGCATGTGTTCAAGGCGGCTTTCAACTCGGCAATACTGAAAGGCCGGTTATACGGTTCATTCTGCCTGGATTTTCGTATGATTGGCTTACGTTCTATTATTTCTTTATGTTTAAGAAAGGATTGGGAATAATTGATTGAGCTCGACACACGCTCAAAGTGCTCCCCAAGTGAATCTGCCTGGTCTTTCAGAGTTTCGCCTTGTGTGTTTACCAAAGGGAGGGAGTATGTTTGTCGCCCTCTTATCCTACTAACCCTGTTCCAGACTTTCGCCTCATCTGTGTACGAGTTGATGCCCGATAAAAAGTTCTGCCAGCTTTCTCTTTTAGCCTGTCGGCGGGTTCGCCTGCCTTCGGATTTTACTTTTTTAAAGTTGATAAGATTTTCTGCAGTGGGAGAAGCGCGTAGCAAACCCCACGCTTTGTTCTGTTTTTTACGTGCGATCCTACAATCATCGGTCCACCACGGGACGCGCCGTTTGCACGAGAGGCCATTTACTTGTGATATGCATTTAGATGCGGCATCTATTATAAAGGCTGTAAAATACTCCACAGCAGCATCAATTTCTAACGAGGAGATGTTATGCCATGCGATACCAGTAAGAGTTCGAAATTTGTCCCAATCAGCTGTCTCAATCTTCCACCGAGGTGCCTGTGGTGGATATTCGTTTTCTTGAGGTGTTCTTAGTAGTATGGGGAAGTGATCGCTTCCGTAACGGTTCTTTGTAACTTCCCATTCAAGTTCAGGCAGAATAGAAGGAGAAACTATGCTGAGATCGATTGAAGAAAAGGTTCTGTTTGCTAGAGAGTAATATGTGGGTTTCTTCTTATTCAAAAGGCACGCACCACAAGAAAAAAGGAACCGTTCAACAAGACGACCTCGCGCATCTATACGAGAGTCGCCCCACAGCGAGCTGTGCGCATTGAAGTCGCCAAGAACAACATAGGATTCTGGCAGTTCATCTATAAAGGACTGAAATTCATGTTTAGTTAATTTGTAATGCGGGGGTATATAAAGCGAGCAAATAGTGATGAGTTTGTTTAGCAGAACAACTCGCACCGCCACTGCTTCAAGGGGCGTTCGAAGCTGTAAAGGTTGACATGCTATACTTTTATGAGTGAGAATCGCAACACCACCCGATGATGCGATTGCATCATCGCGATCTTTGCGAAACGTAACATACGTACGGAGAAAGTTTGCGTGTCTGGATTTTAAATGTGTTTCCTGTAAACACAGCACTTTTGGATTATGTTTGTGGATGAGTTCTTGCAAATCATCAAGGTTTGTAAGGAGACCTCTAATGTTCCATTGAATGATTTGTGTATCCATATTTAAAATAAATTGGTGCTGTGTTTACGGAAACGGACGGGATGCCTCAGATTACAGAACCCTTTCGAGGCCCTGTAATAGGGGTTTTGTTCTTTCTGGAGCGTTCGAGGGAGCCTCGCCGCTCCTTAGGCGCTTGGTGCGCCTTGAGGATGGGCGTAGTGTCCATTGCCTCTTGTGAGGCGCCGGACACGTGCTCTTGCGAGCGGGAAGTTTTCAGAGGGAGTCCCGCCTTGGAGGGCAAGACCCCTGCGCCCACCAGACCGGAGGTCGATGGGGCTCCCAGAGGGATTTGGCTACGCCGGCCGTTGCCAGCGCAGGAAGGGACCTGGGAAGTTGAGGCAGCCTCGGCTGCGCCCACCTTCGGGGTCGATGGCCCCGTCTGATGGGTTGGCGGAGCAGCGCTAGCTGCAACCGCCGCGGGGGCAGATGGCGTAGCTGCCGACTCACTGCTTGTGGGTCGGACAGCCGCGGGAGGCCGTTGTGACGCTGCCCCCTGACGCGCCACATCGGCAAAGGTTTTCTTGGGCAGGTACGATACCCGCCTGCGTGCCTCTTTGAATGAAATATTCTCTTTAACTTTGATCGTTACGATTTCTTTTTCTTTCTTCCAGGAGGGGCACGACCGCGAGTATGCGGCGTGCTCCCCGTCACAGTTTACACAGTGGAGAGCATTCTCACAAGCTTCAGATGTGTGTTCGTGGGCACTACATTTAGCACAAGTTTGGCGGCCTCGGCAGCTCTGCGAGCTGTGGCCAATGCGCTGGCATTTGAAACAACGGAGTGGGTTGGGCACGTACGGCCTAACACGGAGCTTGATGTACCCGGCCTCGATTGAATCGGGCAGGACACTTCAACCAAAGGTGATTATTAAGTGCTTCGTCTGAATCTCTTTACCATCTCGCCTTATCTTTATTCTTCTAACATTGATAACATTTTGCTCACTGAAGCCCTCCAGGAGTTCCGCTTCAGTCAGCTCAAGCAGATCATCATCCGACACAACACCACGGGTGGTGTTCATTGTACGGTGCGGCGTTACTGTTATGTGGGTCTCCCCGAATGACACTAATTTCTGTAGATTCTCATATTGTTTCAGATCGCGGAGCTCCAAGAGGAGGTCACCGCTTGCCATCCTGGACACCTTGTAACCTGGACCAAAAACATCAGTCAAGGACTTTGAGACAAGGAATGGTGAAATGGTTCGGACTGCTTTGTTTGGTTTTTCAGAATGAATAACGCGGAAACGGGGGAAATTCTGGATTTCGTGTCCAAAAAACTTGAAGACATCTTCGGTGCGCCCTCGTTTAGGAGGGCGATCAGGAAGTTTGGGGAACGAGGTTTCCATTAAAATATATAAAAATTCGGCAACAGCGCCGACCGCCCACCACGGAGCCCAACGAGGGGACGCGGCAGAGCTTGTGTACAAGCCTGCTCGACGCCAGCCGTACGCCATCACTATAACCCAATATGGTGTACCCAAGGTTGGATAGCCACACAAGGTTAACCCTTGCCGCCAAGAAGAAGGAAGTAAATAGAAGAGAGAAGGAGACAGGAGAGACGAAGGTTGTAGGAAGAGAGAGACAGGAAAATGCGACTGCCGATTTCCCCCGGGTGGGTCAGTCCGGGGGTGCCATCTACGTGAAGCAGAGGCCAAAGAGGTGTGTTGCCTCCGCCGGGGGGCCTTAAAGGTCCGAACACCCGGCATCGGCTCAACCCCCAGGATCCCCCTTTCCCCGGACACGGCTAAGCCGCGCACGGCTACACGCGGGAGGGTCCAACCCTCGTGTGCTCGGGTACGTGGTGTCGCAACACACCAAACGTCTGCTGACGCAGACGCCCCTGCGGGGAATCACTCAGAAATGTCAGTCTGCCTATGTGTATGTTTGTCCGCATGCTCCCATGATTTCTGCCTGAAAGCCTGCTATGACCACCATATGTTTCAATCAATGTTGTCATTGTTTGCAGTGGAGGCCACAAACTTGCCAGGCACACTAGCGGAGGCCCCAACTTCCGGAAGTGGACTTGCCCTCTGCGCTACTTTGCCTAGTGCAGTGGACCCAGGGCCGTCGTCCCCTCCAGGTGGATTTTTTTCCACTGTTGATGGAGAGGTGAGGCCAAATTTCTGTATCACTAGGTCTTCATAGATATGCTTTCCAATGGAATGTCGGGAAAAAAAGCTCCCGTGTGTCATCGACTATTGCCACAAATAAGGAATGTGAGGTGAATGCTTATACAGGAAATCTCAATATAACGAAATTCAGGGCACCACGGTAAATTGTTGATTACTCTGAAAGATTGTTATAGTGAAAGCCCCAAAATTAACCATTCCGCCCATCAACCTATCAGTTCACAAGTTGTCACCATATGAACTATTCACAATAACGTCGCTGTTGGCTTTGATCACGTGCTGCTGCTATTTTCCACAGATTCCGCTGCCATGCGCAATGAAGCACCGTATAGTAAGAGTGACGCGTGCAAAACAAGACGCTGGCGCTGAGAAAATTACCGACAATAATGTAGCTCTATGTCGTCCACAAAGCGCAATGTATCTTGCTTTTTGTTTGCTTTTCACATTTCTTGCCGTGGACACCACAAGTGTCTTGCTCGAGGCGGACATCTGACCTATGTCAAAGTGCAAGCAAGCGTCAACAACACTGTCTGGAAAGTGCAAACTGCGACTGTGTGGCATCCCCACGATTACAGAGGTTACATTTCACCGTGCATATAGCTAATCCGACCGCAGAAAGAAGCGCAGAAGAAAGGTGTGCGCAGAAAGAAGGGTGAAAAAAAGGAAGAGATATGCCTCCGTTGCTAGGCGACATTTTTCTGGTCGGAGCATGTGCTTGCAAAACCTCATGCGTCGTCGGTTCCACCTGCCCACATTCTTTTTTTCTCTGATCCCGTCTCACGGTTTTCGGAACCCATGCGCCGTGATGTCCACTGTCTTTGCCTTGTCTGCTAGCCTACTGTTTTGGCTGCTGTGAAGAATACGCGGAAATCTAAGAATCCTCACATTTAGGAATATTAGTTTGTAGTACCGAAGTGTTAACACCACAGAGAAACTGAATGGCGATCACTATTCTGAAAAGTTTGGTATTCTGAAGTTCGTAGTACTGAAATATTTTTACATTGAAACTGCAAGAAGTCAGCAGGGGATTTCTGAAAAGTTTGTTAATGTGGTGCTCATAAAAACGAGGTTTCACTGTGCACTATTGACTCCGAACACACTTCGGCCTCAAGAGAAGTCAGCCTCACGTTTGTTACTTGGAGGACTGTTAAAGCTCGATAATGGTTTAGCTTGAACTGGGAAACTTGTCATCAGCACAAAAAAAGGGGCATACGGAAAGCCACAGATATTGCTGAGCACAACCACTGAACGTCAGACCTTTTATTTAAGCAGTATAGACGCTTAAACATTAGGAGATAAGATCCGCATGCTGATCTTATCTCCTATTTTTGCATGGGACCTTGCACGCTTGAAAAAGTTTTCACAGGGCCTGGAAAGTCCTTGAATGTCCTTTAATTTTTCTCTCGGAGACCTGCTGAAACCCTGGTTTAGGTATTTCCAATAATTTTGTGTTCCAACAATGGTGGAGGGCTCACCCATTGTGCAACACTGAAGCTTCCATTCAGCCAGCTTCACGGGGAGGGGGATTAGGGGCTGAGAACGGAGGATGCTTTCTTCTGCCGTGCAATGCAACTCCTAGCTTTAGCTGCACTTTGTAGTGAGGGAAAAGGGCGTGAGTAGTGTGGCAAAGAAGTGACAAACAGTGATAGCTTATTAACAGTTTATCAAATGCCTTTACTTTTGCTATTACTGGAGCGCCATATGTAAAAAATTCTCGCAGCTTAGATTCATGTACACTACAGCTCTCGCTAATAACAATCCCAGATATAACGAATTATTGGTTCAAATCACCACGTTTCATTGCATTAATTTACGATTTTCTGACCATGCTTGTTGAAACTGCGTCCACATATAATGAACATATTCAATAGCGCTGTGCTGTTACAACGAACATTTCAAGTAGAACTTGTTGCTGGGCGAGTTGGTTGAAATCTAATGAATACACTGTTGCACCAAAAGGAAAACTACAGATTAGGAGGGAGAGTAAGAAGCGACAAGTCAAGCACTGAACTTCAACTGATTTTATTCTTACAGCAGAGCAGGGAGAATCAACAAATGCGCATGCATACATCAGTATTGGCTAGAGCGATTACAGTGATTTTTTTGATAGCTGCATCTCGTTGTCAAAGAGGAAAATAGACATATCACTAATGCAACTAGTGCCTCTCTCTTTTATGCTTTTTTATGTATTGCCACTTCTGCCAAGTATCTTAATCTCATGTAGTAGTGGCTGGCACGTGCCTGCTACGCGCATTGCCTTTATTAATTATAGACAATTCATGCTCCTGGGCCTGGTCATTGACACATTTCACATATGGTCTAGTGTGGTTTTTCTGGCATCCTGACTTTTTTGTTAACGCGACTTATGCACGGATACAGTCCAGCCAACTTGCGTGGTGCTGAGAAAACAACTGGCACACCAAATGTAGTAGCATTGAGGCATATCACATAAAAGAGAGGCACGAGTTGTATTAGTGATACGTCTGTTTTTCTGTTTGACGAGACGCAGCTATTGAAAACATCACTGAAATCGCTCTAGACAACACTGATGTGCGTATGCGCATTTGTTGATTCTCGCTGCTTTGCTGTAAGAATAAAATCAGTTGAAGTTCAGCGCTTGACTCGTCGTTCCTTACTCTCCCTCCTAAGTCTTTATTTTCCTTTTGGCACAACAATGCATTCATTAGACACATTTCAAACCAGGCCGCGGTAAAAGGAGGGCGCTTACCAAGTTCGGAAGTTTGAAGTTGTGACGGGACTTGGCGCATCCTCTGCAGTTTAATCATGACGAAAATATACCTGTCAAGTGTGGATTTCAGAAGCCACAAGGGAATTCACTCGTTTTCGACGATGCAAGGGTAATCACACTTTCAAGGCATGTCTCCTGTGGGTTTCAGAACAATGCCATGTAGTGTATGATGGCGGTGGTCTTTGGAGACTGGCACGCGTAGCTCTCTAAGTCACATGCACTGCACTGTTCTCCATGTGACACTGCTTGCAACCTTGACGGCACTCATTCTTGCACTGTTCTCTGCGTGGCGCTGCACCTATTTGAAACAATTGTTTTGCTTTCTCTATCGATTTCATAATTTCAAGGTTAGACTGTGAAATATGAATGTTTGCTACCGTTAAGGTGGGAAAATTTTATGTTTAATCCTTTACAAAAAAGTAAATTTCTTGGTGTGGTTGGGTTTAATCCCGTTTTTATAAAACATGTTTGAGGTGCAGAAATTGGAAATTATGGGGTTGTATCAGAAATCGAAGGAGCTAACCTTTATAATATTGTTTTATACAGATGGGTGTTTTAGTGTTAAGAGTACTGCTCAGAAAAAAAAATCACTTATCTATTGCAGGTGCAGATTGGTGTGGGGTACGTGATGCCACTGAGCAAGTGGCATTTTATATTAAAATCCACTTGCGATGCGAAGTGCGCAATAAATGTCGCACGACATTTGTGGACACCAGCAGAAGCAAGTGAAAGAAGCCTGAATGGCCAGGCCTGCCGTACACTGTCGGAGGCATCCGGCAAGCTTCCAGCGACACCGGATAAAGTGGCTGCTGTAAAGAGTAAGTCAGCAGTCACCTCGCTTAAAAAACGTGGCAGTATATATGTAACAGTTATCTGGATGAGTCAACATTGCATATATATGCACGACGCAAAGAAATGCCAAAGCAAGAATGAGGCAAGTGCCTATGTGCGTTATCTTTTTCCTCTGCTGTATATCCAGTCTGTCTCGGCATATAATTTAAATGAATCTGCAGTTATGAAAAGCAGCAGAAAATAATTTTGAGATATTCATTTCTAGCAAAAACCGGCCACAATGTTTCCCCCGTAATTCGTTTAAATGAAAAACAATTAAGAAAGTCAGGTGGCTACATGTGCCTTAAATTGTACATGAGGCATTAATTTTGTTAGGACCTTAATTGGGCAGCTTGAATTACGTTCGCCTGCTGCTTATTGTCTTAATAACAGAAGGGAGCATTTAAGCACCTCATTGTCTTTGAAAATTCTAATGTAGACTTGGCATGTGTTGTAGCTTTTCATGCTGCAGCTTTCATTTCACTGTTTTTGAAAAAATATTGCTTCTGAAGAAAATTGGGTTCCGACACAGCTTGGCAAATTTTATGGTCTGAAAAGAAGCTTTTTAAACCACTGCCTCCCAATGTGTTGACTGTGGTCACCTGGTCTGCCACTTTACAATCTGTAGCGTTCACAGCCATGCAATTGCAAAACAAAACACTGTTCTGATGATTGAAATTTGTAAGATATGGCCTATCAGCACTTTCAGTGATCTCATTTTATTTGAGCATATAAGAATGAGAAGAGAAATGCTA
This sequence comes from Dermacentor variabilis, assembly GCF_050947875.1. Classification (NCBI taxonomy): domain Eukaryota; kingdom Metazoa; phylum Arthropoda; class Arachnida; order Ixodida; family Ixodidae; genus Dermacentor; species Dermacentor variabilis. The sequence continues at coordinate 135,633,239 of NC_134571.1, forward strand.
CACAAAGAAAGCACCTCGTACATTAGTCGCATGTGCGCTGTGACATGGATAGCTGATTTTGTACTACGCAAAGCATCCTATAAACTTTCATGCCTGTCGTCGGTGCCAAAAAGAGCGCGGTGGTGGGCATCACGCAGAGTTCCAGCACTCGCCGCCAGCCTGGATTAGAATGGACGACTATACAGTGTGGCTGTAACTGGCATTCTTTTTCTGGGCAGATTCAGTTGTTTTATGGATCAAAGTACCAGTAACTCTTGTACTGGCATGAAAGATCTGACGCAAATTTCGTTTCCTAAAAAAATGTTTTGAAAACAAATGAGCATAAAAGATTGTTCTGTATTACTTTAAGATGCTTGTTTAGGCTGTTTTCCAATTAAGATGTAGGTTAGCTTAGCAAAGTAGCGATGTGGAGATTGAAAACTAGAACACAAGAAATTTGCGGATCCCATGAACTGTGAGAATCGATGTAAGTGAAGCTTTGTATGCTGTGTGCTTTGATTGAAAATAATGACAAATGTGTAATTTCTTTAGCATGTAGACCAATACGACAGTGGTGAGATGATGTAAAATGTTTTCGTTGCATGCACCACTGCTGTGTGTCTGCATTGTCCACAGAACACACCGGAAGACGTGTTTACTTGAGGCGTTGTTGCAAGTTATTGTTCATAATCTCTGAGAGGGAACTGAGCATTGTCATGGCCTCACATGGCGCACCAAATTGTGGCACAAGTATTAAACTTTCATTGAATTACGGGGCTGTGCGTACTTGAATTAGTTGGTATAATTGTATGTATACACTGATACAAGCATTCGCGGTCTGCACCACGTTTTGCTGTGTAGCGAAGACGCTCCTCTTCTGTGTGACGCTTCTTTCGGGCCTGGGTGTCCTCGACACCGGGTGCACGCCTTCGAGCCATCCTGCTGGCGCGTGTTCACGGGCGTCTTCTACATACATGACCAGCACACTGCTGAGACTCCAGCTCAAAGCGCTCTCTTCAGGCTAAGGACGATTGTAATGTTTACACTATCACTAGCCTAGAACCTGCATTTTTGTCGCATATGAATTAAAGACAGGTACACCACGTGCAGTACGCGCAAACTGAAATGCTAGCACAGCAGCGCTGGCCAGGACGTGCGGAGGTGACCGCGATCTGATGGCGCTGCAGGAAACACAGCGGCACGCATGACAAAACCATAGCAGCAGCAGCGCCCGTAAGGTTGGGAGAAGAGGCAGTGAAAGCTTCACTTTCAAACATTGATTAATTGCCATTATTTGCAGCTAAATAAAGCTTGAATACCAGCCATGACTACAGCTTTTACATAAAATTGTTTGTCTATATATAGGGCAAATGCTAAAGTTACGACCCGCTTGCCCCCAACTGCACGAGCAACAGGTAAAGGTAACAGATGATGGAGTCGACAAACCAGGCAGCTTACACCTTGCAGCTTTCCTGCATGCGTGGAGACAGTGTAGCCAAATTGTGGCCTGCCAATCTGACAGGAATTTGGGTGGTGGTAGAGCAGACAAATTATGCTTTGTGCAGGCTTTGAGTGCAGCTGCCATGCGACTAAACCTTGCAGTAAAGCCGACCTCCCCATGAGAACAGGCGTAGCTTTGGCAAAAAACCATGTAAAACTGCAAAACAATGTGATTCAAGTGTATGCATTCTCACTACAAATAAAACTGCTCTGGCTTGCAGGAAGCATATGTTTGTTTGTAATATTTGCTGCATTTTATTATCTGAAACATTGTTGAATCAATTTTTTGCTTGAAGTGATTGCAGCAGATTTACTTCATTCCCTTATTGCTACAAGTCATTGCAAAAACAATTTACTTCTACATTTATTACACTCGTCCTTTCGACTGCCTGGAGAAGTACATCAGCCAGCATCCAATGGGGCCACCAGCACCACCTCTGGAGCACCGCCTATCGTCAGTGCGGAAGCACTTACGCAGCTTCTTCACAGAAGCAGGTCGCCAAGGAAAGCGAGTCAGAAAGTGAATAGTTGTATGTATGTATGTGTGTGGTTTAGTGGCGCAAGGGCCAGATATGGCCAAAGAGCGCCAAGACGGTGTTAGTGATTTCGCGGTGGAATGATCAGTTCTGTGACGAAGATGTGACTTGGCTGTAAAGTGCGTAAAATCTACGTGCTATAAAATTATGGCGATGACTAATGACGAATACTGTGGACATTAAAATCCATCGTAAAAGAATGACGCAGAATGGAAAATATATGCGATAGTAAAATTACTTGGAGCACTGCTGCCTCGCCAGAGCCCTTGAAACACAAGGGCCTAGAGGCATGTGCTATACCAAAAAGCTATCACAGCGGCATCCTCTGAAGAGAGGACACGCTACGAACACGTGGGGCTAAAAACATGCAAGACAACATCTTTCAGAAAGCTTAGGACTGCGTTGGTATCGAATAAAGGTTCTGGACCGAGTAGCATTACGGGATGTAGGGGGATGTGCTGCCGGTATGCTAGGGAAAAATGTTTCCTTCTTTCAGATTCGGCTGCCCGACACTCCAGGAGGACCTGGAGGACGGTCAGCCTCTCCCCGCATCTACCACAGGTTGGAGGATCATTTTCAGTGAGTAAGAAGTTATGCGTGCCAAATGTGTGTCCTATTCTGAGGCGACAGAATAGGACATCTGTTCGCCGCGATTTTGTTACGGAGGGCCAAGAACCTAACTGTGGCTTTGTCATGTGCAGTTTGTTATTTACTTCTGCGTCCCACATACGTTGCCAGTGGCTTCGCAGTTTTCTTCTTATGAAAGACTTCAGGTCTGTGACAGGGACCGAAGCAGTAGGAATAACTGAATGCAATGAAATTGATGTGGCCATCTCGTGCGCTAGAACGTTTCCCTCGATGCCCTTATGTCCAGGCACCCAGCATATAATCACAGGTTGGTTGGATATATATGCTTTACACAGTACGGAGTAGAGTTCATTAATTACTGGATTTTTGTGGTTACAGAAAGACATCAAGGCCTTCACAACACTAAGGGAGTCCGTATATATAACTGGTTTCTGGAGTTTTGATTTATTTATATGCTTTACAACCTACAGCAGTGTGTAAGCCTCAGCCGTAAAGATACTAGTTTCCGGATGCAGTAGGTCGGATTCCGAGAAGGATGGGCCGACAGCTGCATAGGACACCCCCTCGCGTGACTTTGATGCGTCTGTGTAGAACTCCGTGCAGGAGTACTTGTGCTGGAGTTCCCGGAAATGTATTTGTATTTCAATCTCTGGAGCCTGTTTTGTAACTTGCATAAAAGATATATCGCATTGTATCAGCTGCCACTCCCAAGGAGGTAGCAGCTTGGCTGGATGCATTAGGCGAAGCTCGAGGAGTGGAACATGCATTTCATGACTAAGCTCCCTCACACGCAGCGAGAAAGGCTGTCTTACCGAAGGACGATTGCGAAAGAGTGTAGCATGTGTTATATCGTTAACGGTATTAAAATACGGATGTTGAGGATTAGAGTGTACTTTCAGAAAATATGTTTGACTGATGTATGTTCTCTGCAGATGAAGTGACCACTCATTCGATTCTGCATATAAGCTTTGTATGGGACTCGTTCTGAAAGCTCCTGTGGCTAAACGGATACCTAGATGGTGAACAGGATCTAGCATCTTTAGCGCACTCGGGGCGGCAGAATGATAGATCACGGCACCATAATCTAATCGTGAACGAATCACTCTTATAGAGATTAATTAAGCACTTCCTGTCACTACCCCACGAAGTATGGGATAGAAGTTTCATTAGGTTCATTGTTTTCAGACATTTTTCTTTAAGATGTTTAATGTGGGGGACGAAAGTGAGTCTGTAGTCTAGTATAACACCTAGAAATTTGTGCTTTTTGTTTACGGGTATTTGTTGTCCACATACTTCTAAGGAAGGATCTGGGATAAGTCCTCTCTTTCTTGTGAAAAGAACGCAAGAGCTTTTGTTAGGATCGATCTTAAATCCATTCCTGTCTGCCCACATGGATACTTTGTTCAGGCCATGCTGTACCTTTCTCTCGCAGACTGCGAGGTTACAAGATTTGAAAGCTATTTGTATGTCGTCCACGTAGACAGAATAAAAGATTGCCTGTGGTAATGAAGCGCGAAGCGTGTTCATCTTCACGATGAAGAGTGTGCAGCTGAGCACGCCACCTTGGGGTACGCCCGTTTCTTGCGTAAAAGGACGTGAGAGTGCATTGCCGACTTTTACCCGGAAGGTACGATTTGACAGATAGCTTTCTATTATGTTAATCATATTACCGTGGATGCCCATTTCTGACAGGTCTCTTAAGATTCCGTAACGCCACGTTGTGTCATACGCCTTTTCCATATCGAGAAATATAGATAGGAAGAACTGTTTATGTATAAATGCGTCCCGGATATTCCCTTCAACACGTACGAGGTGATCGGTTGTGGAGCGCCCTTCTCGGAAGCCGCACTGATAAGGATCAAGTATTTTGCTCTGTTCAAGGAAATGAATGAGTCGCCGATTTATCATTATTTCAAACACCTTACAAATGCAACTTGTGAGGGCTATCGGGCGGTAACTTGCCACTGAGGAAGGGTCTTTGCCTTGTTTCAAAACAGGGACCACAATGGCGTCCTTCCATGCGGTTGGAAGGTACCCTACATCCCAGATGGTGTTGAAAAGTGTGAGTATAACTTGCGTGTCATTGTGTAAGTTTTTGAGCATTTCATACATGATTCTATCAGATCCTGGTGCGGAGCTATTGCATGCGCTCAGGGCAGCCCTCAATTCGGCAATACTAAAAGGACGGTTGTAAGGCTCATTCTCTCGACCTTTTCTTGTTAATGGCTTACGTTCCTCTATTTGTTTATATTTCAGGAAGGATTGTGAATAATTTGCTGGGCTTGACACGCTCTCGAAATACTCCCCAAGTGAGTCTGCCTGGTCTTGGAGTGTATCGCCCTGTGTGTTCACCAGAGGGAGTGTATATGTTTGGCACCCTCTAATCCTATTAACCCGGTTCCAGGCTTGGGCCTCATCTCTAAACGAGTTAATACTCGATAAAAACTTGTGCCAACTTTCTCTTCTGGCCTGTCGGCGTATTCGCCTGCCTTGGGACTTTATTTTTTTTTAAATTTTCAAGATTCTCAGCGGTGGGAGAAGCGCGCAGCAACCCCCACGCCTTGTTCTGATTCTTACGGGCGGTCCGACATTCGCTGTTCCACCACGGTACACGTGGTTTGCATGCCAAACCGCTAACTTCGGATATGCATTTTGATGCGGTATCTATTATGAATGCTGTAAGATAATTCACAGCAGCATCAAATTCTAAAGAAGACATGTCAGCCCATGACATGCTAGAGAGAGTTCGAAATTTCTGCCAGTCGGCTGTCTATCTTCCACCTAGGAGCTTGTGGAGGATATTGGTTTTCTTTAGATGTTCTTATCAGTATGGGGAAGTGGTCGCTCCCGTAAGGATTGTTCATAACTTCCCATTCGAGTTCAGGCAGTATACACGGGGAAACTAGGCTGAGGTCAATTGAAGAAAATGTTCTGTTGGCTAGAGAATAATATGTGGGTGCCTTCTTATTCAGCAGGCATGCACCAGAAGAAAAAAGGAACTGTTCAACAAGACGACCTCGCGCATCTATACGAGAGTCGCCCCCCACAGGCAGTTGTGCGCATTGAAATCCCCAAGTACAACATAAGGTTCGAGCAATTCATCTATGACGGACTGAAATTCATGTTTGCTTAGCTTGTAGTGTGGGGGCTTATAAATCGAGCAAATAGTGATAAGTTTGTTTAGCAAAACCACTCGAACCGCCACTGCTTCAAGGGCCGTTCCTAGCTGTAAATGTTGACATGCTATGCTCTTTTGGATTACAATTGCAACACCGCCCGATGATGCGATTGCATCATCGCGATCTTTGCGGAAAGTAACATCCTGTCGGAGAAAGTTTGTTGTGATTTTAGGTGTGTTTCCTGTAGACACAGCACTTTTGGGTTGTGTTTGTGTATAATCTCTCGCACATCATCAAGATTCCCGAGAAGACCTCTGACATTCCATTAGATGATTTGTGTATCCATATTTAAAGAATTGGTGCTGTGTTTCCGGAAACGGAAAGGATGCCTTAGATTACAGAGCCCTTTCGAGGCCCTGTAACAGGGTTTCTGCCCTATTTGAAGCGTTGGAGCGAGTCTCGGCGCTCCTTAGGCGTTTGGTGCGCCTTGAGGACAGGTGTAGTGTCCATTGCCTCCTGTGAGACGCCGGACAAGCGCTCTTGCGAGCGAGAGGTTTTCCGAGAGAGTCCTTCCCCGGAAGGCAAGACCCCTGCGCCCACCAGCCTGGAGGTCGATGGGGCTCCGAGGGATTTGGCTGCGCTGGCCGTTGCCAGCGCTGGAAGGGGCCTCGGAGGTTGGGGCAGCCTCGGCTGCGCCCACATTCGGGGTTGATGGCCCGTCTGATGGGTTGGCGGAGCAGCGCTAGCTGCAACCGCCGCGGGGGCAGATGGCGTAGCTGCCGACTCACTGCTTGTGGGTCGGACAGCCGCGGGAGGCCGTTGTGACGCTGCCCCCTGACGCGCCACATCGGCAAAGGTTTTCTTGGGCAGGTACGATACCCGCCTGCGTGCTTCCTTGAAACTTATATTTTCCTTTACTTTAACTGTTACAATTTCCTTTTCCTTTTTCCAGGATGGGCACGACCGCGAGTACGCGGCATGCTCCCCATCGCAGTTTACACAGTGGAGAGCATTCTCACAAGCTTCAGATGTGTGTTCGTGGGCACTACATTTAGCACAAGTTTGGCGGCCTCGTCAGCTATGCGAGCTGTGGCCAAAGCGCTGGCATTTGAAACAACGGAGTGGGTTGGGCACGTACGGCCTAACACGGAGCTTGATGTACCCGGCCTGGATTGACTCGGGCAGGACACTTGAACCAAAGGTGATTATTAAGTGCTTCGTCTGAATCTCTTTACCATCTCGCCTCATCTTTATTCTTTTAAAATTGATAACATTTGCTCACTGAAGCCCTCAAGGAGTTCCGCTTCAGTCAGCTCAAGCAGATCATCATCGGACACAACACCGCGGGTGGTGTTCATTGTACGGTGTGGCGTTACTGTTATGTGGGTCTCCCCGAATGACACTAGTTTCTGTAGTTTCTCATATTGCTTCTGGTCGCGGAGCTCCAAGAGGAGGTCACCGCTTGCCATCCTGGACACCTTGTAACCTGGTCCAAAAACGTCAGTCAAGGACTTTGAGACAAGGAATGGTGAAATGTTTCGCACTGCTTTGTTTGGCTTTTCAGAGTGAATAACGTGGAACCGGGGGAAATTCTCGATTTGGTGTCCGAAAAACTGAAATACATCTTCGGTGCGCCCTCGTTTCGGAGGGCGATCAGGAAGTTTGGGGAAAGAAGTTTCCATGGAAATATATAAAAATTCGGCAACAGCGCCGACCGCCCACCACGGAGCCCAACGAGGGGACGCGGCAGAGCTTGTGTACAAGCCTGCACGACGCCAGCCGTACGCCATCACTATAACCCAATATGGTGTACCCAAAGTAGGATATCCACACAAGGTTAACGCTTGCCGCCGTGGAGAAAGCAAGTACATGGAAGAGAGAAGAAGACAGGAAAGATATAAAGTGAGAGATAAAGACGAAGGTTTGAGAAGAGAGGGACAGGAAGAGGCGACTACCGATTTCCCCCGGGTGGGTCAGTCCGCGGGTGCCGTCTACGTGAAGCAGAGGCCGAAGAGGTGTGTTGCCTACGCCGGGGGGCCTTAAAGGTCCAAACACCCAGCATCGGCTCAACCTCCAGGATCCCCCTTTCTCAGACACGGCTAAGCCGCGCACGGCTACACGCGGGAGGGTCCAACCCTCGTGTGCTCGGGTACGTGGTGTCGCAACACACCAAACGCCTGCTGACGCAGACGCCCCTGCGGGGAGTGAATATTTGAAAGCTTTTTTCAATAAAATGTGATTATATGCAACACAGTATGGTGCTTTACATTGATTCTTTATGGCATGAAAATGGCGGCATTACTGGCCACATGTAGATACAGATATACACTTTGCAAGACTCAAGATCACATGAAGATAGCCCGTCATGAGCTTCCGAAGTGCAGTGGCTGCTCCTTCAATTCGTTGCATAACTTGCCTTTGACCTGCTGTGCTTACGATCATATCCAACATGCCGCCCAGTGCCCACCGTGCTGCCCAGCACCAACCGTGCCACCCGTCACCCACCATTTCACCCAGCACCCACCGTGCCAGCCATCACCCACCGTGTCACCCAGCATGCCACCCATCACCATAATCCACCATGATGATGGGTGATGGATTCCACCATGCCCAGCAACGGGCAAATTTTCAATAGGGATTCGATTGCAATAAACCATTGCAACATCACAATCTTATTAAGACCCGCCGTGGTTGCTCAGTGGCTATGGTGTTAGGCTGCTGAGCACGAGGTCGCGGCATCGAATCCCGGCCACGGCGGCCGCATTTCGATGGGGGCGAAATGCGAAAACACCCGTGTACTTAGATTTAGGTGCACGTTAAAGAACCCCACGTGGTCGAAATTTCCGGAGTCCTCCACTACGGCGTGCCTCATAATCAGAAAGTGGTTTTGGCACGTAAAACCCATAATTTAATAAATTAATCTTATTGTGGAAATTCTCCACCTGTTGCTTCTATTTATTTCCTTCCTACGGCCAATCCCCAATGTGGTACGGTAGGCAGCCATTAACCTGCGAGCCGAAAAGGTTTTTCTCCTCGGAAATTGATAAGCCTCACAAACGAGTAACGCAATGCACAAAAACTTATTGCGACATCCTTATTTTTTAACATCTGTTCACCCTTGAAAATAGTCTAAATAAATGCATAATCACATGCTTAAGGGGGTTATGACATCATGTGTCGCAGTTTGAAAGCTGTAAACCAAATGAATTTTTGTCTGACTTCGTGCAAACGAATTCCAATCGTTATCAGACTGTTTCGGGGAAGCATTTTTCCGGCGGTATCGCATCGCTCGAACGCGTTGCGCACCACAGCATTCTAGCCGTGTCACGTTCGCAGCTCAGCTGGCAGTGCTCGTCCAGTGATAAAAAGCCGGTGCTCGCGACCCGAAAATCACGCAGGCCTGTACCTTGGCCACCCGCGAATGCCGCAGCGTCCAAGCGCGTGGCGCTATCGGCCAACACATCTCGAACCCGGTGCTTGTCGCTAGGCGTCGCAGGCGTAGTGCGGAGCAGCCTTCGGGCCACTCTAGACAAGTGTAACCGACTCTGTACATGTGTTTGGAAATAGCCCTTCACCAGCAGTTGCAACGTACGGGCTGCGGAGAACAGCACAAGAAGGAGAGGAAGAATTTGACAGCGACGTCAGGCAGTTCATCGAGAGGGATTTTTATGTCGACGATGGCTTGAAGTCTCTCTACAACGACAAGGACGCCATCAGTCTAATACGCCGCACGCAACAGATGTTGGCCGCATCAAACCTTAAGCTCCACAAGATAGCCTGTAACTGCCCTAGTGTTGGAAGCATTTTCAGAAGACCGTGCCAAGGATTTGAAGGATCTTGACTTGAGCAATGGCTCACAGCCGATCCAACGCAGTCTGGGAGTTTCTTGGAATCTGAAGAAGGATGTCTTCACATTTACGACTCCAATCCAAGAAAATCCATTCACTCGGCGCGGTGTCTTGTCAGTGGTGAATAGCCTGTACGACCCAGTTGGGTTTGTTGCTCCAGTCATCGTTCAAGGAAAGTCCCTCCTCTGAGAGCTAGTCGCCGAGACATGCGACTGGGACTGCCCACTTCCTGACGACAAGAGAGCCGCGTGGGAGGCGTGGAAAGACTCCTTGCAAGTATTCGAGCAGCTCGACATACCTCGCACTTATGCCCCTGCTTCACTCACTACAGCAGAGTTGAAGGAAGTGCACATATTCTCCGACGCATCAACCAAAGCTGTGGCTGCAGTGGCGTACCTCAGAGTGACATATCCAGATGGTGCGTGTCATGTCGGGTTCGTCATAGGAAAGGCTAAGCTAGCACCGCATCCGGAACTCACCATCCCAAGGCTTGAAATGTGCGGCGCAGTGTTGGCAGTGGAGCTAGCAGAGCTCATCAGTCGTGGAATAGATATGGAACTTGATGCTGTAAACTTCTATACTGACAGCAAGGTCGTCCTAGGCTACATACATAATGAGACACGAAGGTTTTTTGTGTATGTCAGTAACAGGGTGGAACGCATAAGGAGCTCTACACGGCCAGAGCAATGGCATTATGTTCCATCTGACATGAACCCTGCGGATCTCGGAACCAGGTCTGTGCCAGCAGCCCAAACGGCAGGATCGACCTGGCTGACAGGCCCGGACTTCTTGTATCGTCAAGAACACTGCTCGCAGGTATTGAAGGGCAAGTTCGACTTGGTCGATGGAGATTCGCACACGGAGGTGCGGCCCCAGGCAAATGTTCTCGCAACCAGTGTGGACGTGAAACAACTCGGCAGCAAGCGGTTCGAGCGCGTCTAAAGTTGGATTACGCTGACTGGCGCAGTTGCAACGCTCATACGGCTAGTGGACAAAATTCAGGGCACTTCTGAAAACGTGTCAAACTGCCCGCATAACAGCTCATCTCACCAACTGCAACCTTCTGCAGAACACCTAGCCCGAGCAAAGGCAGTCATTATTCTATCTGTCCAGAAGGAAGCCTTTTCAGAGGAGTCGAAAAGCTTGCAACGAGGAAAGCGACTACCGAAGTCAAGCCCTCTGTGGAGGCTGGATCCATGGGTTGATTCCAACGGTCTTTTGAAAATCGGTGGCCGACTAGGCAGGGCCAACCATTTCGACCAGCAAGAGCAGAAGCCCATCATCATGCCAGGGCGACACTATGCCACCACCCTGGTTGTGCGGCATTATCACGAACAGGTCAAACATCAAGGACGCCACTTCACCGGGGGAGCAGTCAGGGCAGCTAGGTTCTGGATCGTCGGAGCTAAGCGTAGCATCACCTCATATACACAGTTGTGTTACATGTCGCAAGCTCAGAGGAAGGCAGCTACAGCGGATGATGGCAGACTTGCCCGCATAATGACTAAGCACCGAGCCGCCTTTCACTTATATCGGACTACATGTATTTGGCCCGTGGCAAGTCACGTCTCGTCGCACCAGAGGTGGTGAGGCCAACAGTAAGCGGTGGGCCGTGCTCTTCACTTGCATGGGTGCCCGCGCTGTTCATATTGAAGTAATCAAGAGCATGGATACCTCAAGATTTTTAATGCGCTCCGCAGATTCTTTGCCATAAGGGGCCCGGCAAAGCAACTGAGGTCTGATTGCGGGACAAATTTTGTTGGAGCATGCACCGAACTAAAAGTGAGCACCAGGGGATCAGACCATGGATCCACTTGGGTGTTCAATCCCCCTCACGCTTCTCACATGGCAGGAGTGTGGTGAAGGATGATAGGAGTCACACGGCGAATTTTGAACTCCATGCTTCATGAGAATACCTCTCGTCGCCTTACTCACGAAGTCTTGGTAACCCTCTTGGCAGAAGTCAGGGATCATAAATTCGCGACCCCTCGTTCCTGTCTTAACGGACCCCGAGTGCTGGGAACTGCTAATTCCGGCAACGCTTCTGACCCAGAAGGTCGGCGGCAGCACAGTGCCACCAGTCTTTAATGACAATGATATATATCGGCGACAGTGGTGGCAGGTTCAGTGGCTGGCCGACGCCTTTTGGTGCCGCTCGCGACGCGAGTTCCTCACCAACCTGCAGAGTCGTCGTAAGTGGCAGGGCCCAACGCGAAGTCTCAAGGCAGTTGACCTCGTCCTCCTGAGAGATAGCCAAGTTCACCGCAACGAGCGGCCCATGGGACTGATTGTGAACGTTATCGCGAGTGCGGACGGCAAGGTGCGAAAGATGGAAATCAAGACGGCAACACGGGGAGTAATCAAGACGTTTCTCCGTCCTGTGACTGAGACAGTCCTTCTTATTCCGTGCGAGGACTGAAAACATCATATAGTGGTTATATGTATAACCAGACAGGGAGTGTGCTGTCCCGTAGCCACTTCAAATTTCCCGCCCAGTCGCCGCATTCGTCTGCGAACATTGGAATCCTCTCCCCTCCCTTTTTTTTCTTCCTTCTCCCCGTGGGCCCTCACTCTCGCTTGCTCCCTCCCGGAGTGCCATGTTTACGCGGCCCGCGTCTCTCTCGTTCTTTCGCGCTGCACGACTGTGGCAGCACCGCGTCTTTACGAGTTTGTGAATGCACCGGATAAAGTTTTAATTTTCCTGGTGTCTGCGACTCGTTAACTATCTGAGGAGTGGCCGCAGCCCCAACGCGTGCCACGGAATCAGAACACAAGATGAGGCCGCCGGTTCTCTGCCTCTCAAAAGAGCCAAGAAAACGGAAGAGGTGATACAGAAGCGAGTCTCCCGGCCATCTCTTGTATGCAGTGAAGCGTCTCATTCTTTTGAGGAAAATCCTGCTGTTTAGGTAGCAGTCCACTCTGAACAATTCATGGGCTGTTCAGTAGTGAAGACAACACAACTACCATAATATCCTACTTAATGAATGCCAAAGTATTATGCAGGAAAGACGGTGCCACCAAAATTTGTCAGTATGTGATTAAGCTATTAAGAGTAATTATTTTCTAATCGTATAAAAGGAAAAAAATATTTGAATGGTTATTTGCCATTTCAACTGATGATCTTCATCGAGGACGTAACTGCTTTCATATCGCAATCTCCCACATTCACACTGGAGGAAGTTAATAAAGGGGCTCGTCAGACGTATTAGGGGGGGGGGGAGAGGCTAAAAAAAACAGGTTGCTTAGTATAAGAAATGACCAGATTGGTTGGTTCCTCTGATAAGTGCAGGTGTCAAAAAGGCCAAATGATCGACACATTCAATGTAGTGCAAGCATGTTTCTCCTGCAAAACAAGGACAATTATTTGGACATTTGAAGAAGCTTGCTTTCGAAATGTCGAGATAGCATATTTTCAACCATGTGAGAAATGCACTCGCCTTTTAAAGGTCCAAATGGCACGTGGTTTTATTTCCTGTTTCCTGGAAATAGGCCCCAGCGATATTGCAGTGTCTGCTTGCATGTGTGGGTCCTCCATTATTGATGTCCCCACTCGGGGAAGAACCAACAGCAGTGCCCCTACCTCTTCCAGTCTTATAACGACTAACCACCACCTTCCCTCCCTTTTTTTATTCTTCACTTTTACTTGATGATGATGATGATGTGTGTGGGTTAGTGGCGCAAGGGCCAGATATGGCCAAAGAGCGCCATGTCCGTGTTAATTTGTTTGCAGTGAAATCATGAGTACTAAGAAGTTGGTGTGCCGTGGCTGTAGAAGGGCCTTAAAAATGGTAGCGCTAAAGTGCGTAAAATCTGTATAATACGATTATGGCGATGATTTATGAAGTGTACTATGAACAATAAGACAATTAAAAAGAATGATATGATGTCTAAAGATATATCAGGTTATATAAGATATGCTAGAGCACTAATGCCTCCTTAGAGCCCTTGAGACACAAGGGCCTGGAGGCATGTGCTATTTAAAACAATTATCGCAGCGGCATCCTCTGGAGCGAGGATGCTCTACGAATTTAATGGGCTTATGACGTGTAGAACTACATCTTTTAAGAAGTCGAGGACTGCCTTGGTATTAAAAAGCGGTTCATGACCAAGAAACATAGCCGGGTGCAGAGGGATGTAATAACGGTATGCTAGCGGAAAATGTTTCTTTCTTTCAGGTTCGGCTTTCCGACACTCCAAGAGGACATGGAGGACGGTCAGCCTCTCACCGCATCTACCACAGGTTGGAGGATCGTTTCCCGTGAGTAAAAAGTTGTGGGTCCCAAATGTGTGTCCTATTCTGAGGCGACAGAATAGGACTTCTGTTCGCCGAGATTTTGTTGGGGAGGGCCAGAAACCTAACCGGGGCTTTATAACGTGCAGTTTGTTATTTGTTTGCGCGTCCCACGTGCACTGCCAGTGACTTCGCAGTTTATTTCGTACGAAAGGCCTCAGGTCTGTGACAGGCACATCAGCGGTAGGGTTAACAGCTTGCGATGTGATTGACGTGGCCATCTCGTCCGCGAGAACGTTGCCTTCGATTCCCCTATGGCCAGGGACCCAGCATATTATGATATTCTGGTTAGATGAGTACGCTTTACATAATGCCGAATACAGTTCATTGAATACGGGATTTTTATGTTTGTAGAGTGACTTTAAGGCCTTCACGACGCTTAGAGAGTCTGTATAGATCGCTGCTTTTGAAAGTTTTGATCTTCTTATATGCTTCACGGCAGAGAGTAATGCGTAGGCCTCGGCCGTAAAGATGCTTGTTTCGGGATGCAGTACATCGGATTCCGAAAAGGATGGGCCGACTGCTGCATAGGATACCCCGGCATTTGACTTCGAAGCGTCTGTGTAGAAATCTGCGCAGGAGTGCTTGTACTGTAGTTCTAGGAAATGCATTCTGATTTCGATCTCTGGTGCGTGTTTTGTTATTTCTAAAAAGGATATGTCACATTCTATGACCTGCCACTCCCAAGGCGGTAACAACTTGGTTGGATGCATTAGGCGAAGCTCGAGGAGTGGGACATGTATCTCATCACTAAGCTCCCTCACTCGAAGCGAGAAAGGCTTTCTTACAGAAGGACGATTATGGAATAGTGTAGTGCAGGTCATATCGTTAACAGTGTTAAAACATGGATGTTGATGATTGGAGTGTATTTTTAGGAAATATGTAAGGCTTATGTAACTTCTCTGAAGATGGAGCGACCATTCATTTGATTCCGCGTATAAGCTTTCAATCGGGCTTGTTCTGAAAGCACCAGTGGCTAAGCGGATACCTAGATGGTGGATAGGATCTAGGATCTTTAGTGCGCTCGGAGCGGCAGAGTTATATACGACGGCACCATAGTCCAATCGTGATCGAATTAGGCTCTTATAAACATTCATCAGACACTTCCTGTCGCTACCCCATGTTGAGTGCGATAGAATTTTAAGTAGGTTCATTGTCCTTAGACATTTTTCTTTAAGATATTTAATGTGCTGTATAAAAGTAAGCTTGGAGTCTAGTATAATACCTAAAAATTTGTGTTCTTTGTTGATAGGTATTTGATGTCCACTCAGTTGAACACAAGGATCTGGAACCAGGCCTCTCTTTCTAGTAAAAAGAACACAAGAGCTTTTGTGGGGGTTGATCTTAAATCCGTTTTCGTCAGCCCACTTGGAAACCTTGTTCAGGCCCTGCTGTACCTGTCTCTCGCATACTGCGAGGTTGCAGGATTTAAAGCCTATTTGTATATCGTCGACGTATACGGAATAAAAAATGGCCGGTGGCAGTGAAGCACGTAGTGTGTTCATCTTAACAATAAAAAGAGTGCAGCTTAGCACACCTCCCTGGGGTACACCAGTTTCCTGCGTAAAAGGACGTGACAGTGCATTACCGACTTTTACTCGGAAGGTACGATTGGACAAATAGCTTTCTATTAGGGCGAGCATATTGCCACGGATGCCCATTCCCGACAAGTCTCTCAAGATTCCGTAGCGCCACGCTGTGTCGTACGCCTTCTCCATATCTAGGAACACGGATAGGAAATATTGCTTATGTAGAAAGGCGTCGCGAATGTTTCCCTCAATGCGCACAAGGTAATCAATTGTGGACCGCCCTTTCCTGAAGCCACACTGAAAGGGATCAAGCATTTGGTTTAATTCCAGGAAATGTATGAGCCGCCGATTAACCATTTTCTCAAACAGCTTACAAATGCAACTTGTGAGGGCTATCGGGCGGTAACTTGACGCCAACGAAGGATCTTTACCTTGCTTCAGAATGGGAATCACAATAGCTTCTCTCCATGCAAGTGGAAGATACCCAGCAGCCCAAATAGTGTTAAAAAGTGCAAGTAAAGTCAATTGTGTATCAGTGTGTACGTTCTTAATTATGTCGTACATAATTCTGTCAGGTCCTGGAGCAGAGCTCTTGCATGTGATCAAGGCAGCTCTTAGCTCGGCAATGCTAAAGGGACGGTTGTAAGGCTCATTCTCTCGACCTTTTCTTGTTAATGGCTTACGTTCTTCTGTTTCTTTGTGTTTGAGAAAGGATTGTGTGTAATTTGTTGGACTTGACACGCTCTCAAAATATTCCCCAAGTGAGTCTGCCTGGTCTTGCAGTGTATGTCCCTGTGTGTTTACCAGGGGGAGTGCATGTGTTTGCCGCCCTCTAATCCTATTTACTCTGTCCCAGGCTTTGGCCTCATCCCTGAACGAGTTAATACTTGATAAAAACTTGTGCCAGCTTTCTCTTCTGGCCTGTCGGCGGGTTCGCCTGCCTTGGGACTTTACTTTTTTAAAGTTCATAAGATTTTCCGCTGTGGGAGAAGCGCGTAGCAACCCCCACGCCTTGTTCTGATTCTTACGGGCGATCCTACATTCGCTGTTCCACCACGGCACACGTCGTTTGCATGCCAGACCACTCACTTCGGATATGCATTTTGATGCGGCATCTATTATGAGTGATGTAAGATATTCCACAGCCGCAGCAATTTCTAAAGAAGACATATCGGCCCATGAGATGTTAGTGAGAGTTCGATATTTCTCCCAGTCGGCTGTATCTATCTTCCACCTAGGAGCTCGTGGAGGAAGTTCATTTTCTTTAGATGTTCTTAGCAATACAGGGAAGTGATCGCTCCCGTAAGGGTTTCTCGTAATTTCCCATTCGAGTTCGAGCAGTAAAGAGGCGGAAACTATACTAAGATCTATTGACGAAAAGGTTCTGTTCGCAAGAGAGTAATATGTGGGTTCTTTCTTATTTAGAAGGCACGCTCCAGAAGAGAAAAGGAACTGTTCAACGAGGCGACCTCGCGCATCGATACGAGAGTCTCCCCACAAGGTGCTGTGTGCATTGAAATCGCCAAGAACAACATAAGGTTCTGGCAATTCATCTATGAAGGACTGAAATTCATGTTTGCTTAGTTTGTAGTGTGGGGGTATATAAATCGAGCAAATAGTGATAAGTTTGTTTAGTAAAACTATTCGAACCGCCACTGCTTCAAGGGCCGTTCGTAGCTGTAAATGTTGACATGCTATGCTCTTTTGGATTACAATTGCAACACCTTCCGATGATGCGATTGCATCATCACGATCTTTGCGAAAAGTAACATACTGTCGGAGAAAGTTGGTGTGTTGTGTTTTTAGGTGTGTTTCCTGTAGACACAGCACTTTTGGATTGTGTTTGTGTATGAGTTCTTGTACGTCATCAAGGTTCCTAAGAAGACCTCTAACGTTCCATTGAATAATTTGTGTATCCATATTGAAGGTTAATAAGTGCTGTGTGTATGGAAACAGGTGATGCCTTAGGTTACAGAGCTCTTTCGAGGCCCTGTAACAGGGGTTCTGCCCTTTCTGGAGCGTTCGAGTGAGCCTCGCCGCTCCTTAGGCGCTTGGTGCGCCTTGGGAATAGGTGTAGTGTCCATTGCCTCTTGTGAGGCGCCGGACACATGCTCTTGCGAGCGAGAAGTTACTAGAGAGGGTCCCGCCTTGGAGGGCAAGACCCCTGCGCCCACCAGCCCGGAGGTCGATGGGGCTCCCCGAGAGATTTGGCTGCGCCGGCTGTTGCCAGCGCAGGAAGGGACCTGGGAAGTTGAGGCAGCCTCGGCTGCGCCCACCTTCGCGGTCGATGGTTCCTTCTCCTCGGTTGACGGATCAGCGCTAGCTGCAACCGTCGCGGGGGCAGATGGCGTGACTGCCGACTCACTGCTTGTGGGTCGGACAGCCGCCGGAGGCCGTTGTGACGCTGCCCCCTGACGCGCCACTTCGGCAAAGCTTTTCTTTGGCAGGCATGCTACCCGCCTTCGTGCCTCTTTGAACGATATATTCTCTTTTACTTTTATGGTTACAATTTCTTTTTCCTTCTTCCAGGAGGGGCACGACCGTGAGTACGCGGCGTGATCCCCATCACAGTTTACACAGTGTAGAGAGTTATTACATTCTTCTGTTGCATGTTCAAGGGCACTGCATTTCGCACATGTTTGGCGGCCTCGGCAGCTCTGCGAGCTGTGGCCAAAACGTTGGCATTTGAAACATCTCAAGGGATTTGGCACATACGGTCTTACACGGAGCTTGATGTACCCTGCCTCGATTGATTCGGGCAGGACACTTGAATTGAAGGTGAGGATTAGGTGCTTGGTCGCAATTTCTTTACCCTCGCGCCTTATCTTGATTCTTTTGACATTTATGACATTTTGATCACTGAAGCCCTCCAAGAGTTCAGCCTCAGTGAGCTCAAGCAAATCATCATCTGACACAACACCACGGGTGGTGTTCATTGTACGGTGCGGGGTTACTGTTATGGGGGTCTCTCCAAATGATACTAGTTGCGGTAGTTTCTCATACTGTTTTACATCGCGGAGCTCCAAGAGGAGGTCGCCGCTTGCCATCCTCGACACTTTGTAACCCGGACCAAAAATATCAGTTAGGGACTTTGAAACAAGGAATGGTGAGATGTATCGCACTGCTTTGTTTGGCTTTTCGGAATGAATAACATGGAAGCGGGGAAAGTTCTGGGTTTGGCGTCCAAAAAACTTGAAGACATCTTCGGTGCGCCCTCGTTTCTGAGGGCGATCAGTAAGGGAGGGGAAAGAAGTTTCCATGAAAAAATGTATGCTTTCGGCAACAGCGCCGACCGCCCACCACGGAGCCCAACGAGGGGACGCGGCAGAGCTTGCGTACAAGTCTGCACGACGCCAGTCGTACGCCGTCACTATAACCGAATATGGTGTACCCAAGGTTGGATAGCCACACAGGGTTAACCCGTGCCGCCAGGAGAAAGGAAGTAAAAAGAAGAGAGAAGGAGACAGGAAAGGTCAAAAAGTGAGAGATAAAGACGAAGATTCGAGGAGGGAGAGACAGGAAAAGGCGACTGCCGATGTCCTCCAGGTGGGTCAGCCTGGAGGTGCCGTCTATGTGAAGCCGAGGCCGAAGAGGTGTGTTGCCTCCGCCGGGGGGCCTTAAAGGTCCAGACACCCAGCATCGGCTCAACCCCCAGGATCCCCTTTTCCCCATACACGGCTAAGCCGCGCACGGCTACACGCGGGAGGGTCCAATCCTCGTGTGCTCGGGTCCGTGGTGTCGCAACACACCAAACGCCTGCTTGCGCAGACGCCCCTGTGGGGTGTGCTCGGGTACGTGGTGTCGCAACACACCAAACGCCTGCTTGCGCAGACGCCCCTGCGGGGCACTTTTACTTCCTTCACCCTGCTCTATACACCAGCTTGTTCTCATCTTCTCTCATTGCCTGTCTGGGAGAATGGCCTTCGCTTATATAAACACTGCTAAGAAAACCAGTTACTGGTTTGAGGCAGACGAGTACCCTTGACCATTCATTCTTTGACCATTGTTAATCACTTAAAGGCTGCATTTTCCTCTTGTTGTTAAGATTTCTTCATGCGTATCTGGTTGTAATGCGAGAAATGTTTTGCGAAAACTGTGTAATAAGCTGAATTTTATCATGCATGTACTTTTGTTTTCCCAACTACCAAGGTTTATTATGAAAATAGATTGAATTTAGGTTTTGTTCCTTACAGCCATGTCATTTTCTGTGTGCAGGGTGCAACATATTCCATAAATGACATGAAAATCCTGTATTTCATAGCCTTGCTTGCCTTTCCAGGCTCATGACATGGGCGATGCTAAAGACGACCTGAGCCTGCTCGTACATGTGGAGTGCATGCAGAAAGAGGCAAGAAAAGTCCCTGCGGACACCACCTACCTCTTGGATTCGATGATGCGTACATTTGCCGAAAGTGGATATCAGAAGATACACCAAATGTCAAGGACATTGAGGAAAAATATCCTGCCCTTGCTTTGGCTCTGTGGTACGCATTTGCTGTGCATTCTTTTCTCAAACGATAAATGCACATTTCAGTGTGACTTGATGCATGAAGTCTTCAGTGATTAATGAGATCATTACTTGAGTACTTATAAGCTGCACAGTGGTTAAGGGCTCTGCACTGGCCATGTCGCCAAAAGCTGTCTGCATGAAGCCAAATCAGCTCTTCTGTTTTTCTTCAATTTCTGTAGCTCCATGGTATGCTGAGGTCGATGTCCGCATATCCTTTCCTGCTTATGGATTTTTACATAATTTGATGTGTGAGATTTCTGTAATACCTCAATTTCTGCCCATTTCTGCAAATCTCTCAGCATTAAAGCGTCACTTCTACCCTTTCTTCTATTCCTATCCTACTTCTCGACCCACTGTTAAAGATCTTGCGATAAAGGAGGTGGAATTAGATTATTTGTTCACCGGGTTCAGTTTTCCACTTGTAGGTATAAAAATATCACAGTCTTGTGAGATTATTTACCATCCTAGTGTGAACTTAAGGAACTGGTTACCATAGCAATTGAAGCACTTTTGTAGTGTCTGACACTATAAAGCTGCCTGGAATTCTTGCTCTTAATTTCTCGCTTTCTAACTTTGTACGTTTTAGGTCCAACAGAAATTTAAAACTGTCACCAACATGACCCTGCTTGATGCATTAAGAGGCGTGCTTGAGCCAACAGCTCACAGAATTGTTCAGAGTCCACAAAAGAAACGCCACCTCGAAGATTTTCTCATATATAGGTCTGGATAAAACGAAAGGTGGCACACCCCAGCCGGAGCAGAATGGTACGTTTCTTTACTTTTTGCAAAGGTACATTAACTTCTTGTTGTGCCACATGAAAACACGTGTATCATTAGAAGCCAACAAATAATGACACTAAGGACAACATAGGAAAAATTATTTGTACTTACCGATTGAATTAAAGATATGATAAATTAATGGCAACGAAAGTGGATGCAAAAACAACTTGCCGCCGGTGGGGAACGACCCCCCGTCTTCGCATTACGCGTGCAATGGTCTAACCTTGCGGGAAGTTCTTGTTTTGTGTGTGTGTGTGCTAAAACAGTGACAGGAACGACTTCTAAGTATTAATGGCAACTTCACTGGCTGCAATGCCGCTCTGCAGAACAATGGCCACACAACCCGAAAGCCGGTTCGCCTGAGTACGGTCGCGCCGTACAACACTGAAGCCTTTTAGGATGTTTTTGTGCTTTTCACCTAAGTTTGTTTCTTGTAAGCACAAGGCCACAGGAGAGAAGTTACTTAACATATTTTTGTTGTCACCTAAGTTGTGTAAAAGCCCTCTACAATTCCAATGGATAATAAAAGCCCATTTGAAACTGAAAGGTAAAAATGGCTATAAAAGTAAATGAGAATAAGAAAGATGTTAGGTAAAACAGATCTAAAGAATGCTAATACAAATGAGCGATAACCGCTAGGTTATCGCTTTCTTATTTAACGTGGTGATTGGGACTTTGTCCCTTTTCCGCACTCGAGAGAGCGCTTGTCCTTCAGCGTCGACGACACCGGCGTTTTTGGATCGACGTCCATCGCTCTCTCTGAAGCGTTGCAGGACCGAGAATCGGGCGCCGAGACACGTGTCTCGGGCCTTGGAGTTCGGCAGATTTTAGGGCCTTGCGGGACTGGTGTCTGCAGGGCCTTTGAAGAGGATGGAGCAGCGCTGGCTGCTTCCACCACAGGGGCGGGAGGGGTCACTGCGGGACCCCCACGCGTGGGCTCGGAGGACTCCTGCGCCATCTGTGACAGTGATCCCCCCTGCGTCACATCGGCATAACTTCTTCGTGAAAGGCATGACAATCGTTTTCTCGCTTCAAAGAACCAGAGTTCTTCTGTAACAGTTAGAGCAATTACTTCTTTTTCTTTTTTTCCAACAAGGGCAGGTTCGCGAGTAAGCTGGATGATCTCCTTTGCAGTTAACACAATGTGGGGAACAGGTGCAATTGTCAGTTTGGTGATTGTTGGAGCTCCATTTAGCACAAGTTGTCCTCGGCATGCATGCAAATCATGTCCAAACCTTTGGCATTTGAAATATCGTCTGGGGTTGGGCATACATGGTCTAACATTTACCTTTACATAACCTGCATCCAACGAGGTAGGGATTACACTTGTTCCGAAGGTCAGTATAACACATTTTGTCGGGATTTCGTGGTCGTTCCTGCGGATGACAATTCTTTCGACTTTGGTAATATTTTGTACCTGGAAACCTTCCAGCTTCTCCTCATCGCTCAAACCAATAGTCTTCCTGATATCACACCCCTGCTGGTATTTAGTGTTCTGCGTGGTGAAATTGTCACTGTCGCGTTACCAATACTGGTAAGTTCTGAGAGCTTTTGCGCTTGATCTTTGTCATTCAGTTCTAGGAGGAGGTCCCGGCTAGACATTTTTGAGGCTTTGTATGTAGGTCCGATTTTTCTTTTAGACATTTGGCCACTAGGAATGGGGAGAGCTTTTTTACTGGTACGCTGTTTTCGCTGTTCAGTACATGGGAAATGGGTACTTGGGAAATGATGGAGCATTGCTCCAAAAAGAGAACTGGAACGTCGCTTCGGTGCGGCATCTTTTTAGACGCCGATCATAGACAACCGAGGCTTGCGCTGCCATAAGAAAAATGTGTTCGTTCGGCAACAGCGCCGACTGCCCACCATGGAGCCGGCGCGGGTACGCGGCAGAGCTTGTGTGCAAGTCTGCAAGACGCCCAGTCGCACGCCATCACTATAACCAAATATGGTGTTCTCAAGGTAGGATAGCCACACAAGGTTAACCTTTGCCGCATAGGAGAAATGAAGTAAATGTAAGACACAAGAAGACAGTAATGGTCACAAAGTGAGAGAGAAAGACGAAGATTTCAGGAGACAGAGACAGGAAAAGGCGACTGCCGATTTCCCCCAGGTGGGTTAGCTTGGAGGGGCCTCTATGTGAAGCAGAGGCCAAGGAGGTGTGTGACCTCCGCCGGGAGGCCATAAAGGACCAAACAACCAGCATCGGCTCAACCCCCAGGATCCCCCTTTCCCCAGACACTGCTAAGCCGCGCACGGCTACACACGGGAGGGTCCAACCCTCGTGTGCTCGGGTACGTGGTGTCGCAACACACCAAACGCCTGCTGACGCAGACGCCCCTGCGGGGGGAGCAGGATTGTGCTGCATCTTGTGGTGAGTTTCAGCGCATTCTTTTTCAGTATTGCAAGATTGGCTCCAGTTGAAATCGTGTTGCTTGGATTCTGCGTCTTCAGCTAGTGTACAGGAAGGGACTTTTTGTTTTTTACGTCGTTCATGTGCTCTTTTAGGCACTGCTAAAAATTGCCACTTTCACGAGTGTAGACATAATTGCAGCCTGCGCACAGTATCTCATATATTGACAACCCTACTTTTGGTCGGTGTTCTGTTTTTATTCCTATCATAAAGGTTAAAGTACTTCGTAGTGCTTTTTATGGTAAAGAATGAAAGTATACTGCTTGAGCAGGTGACGCAACAGGTGGCACTTATGTAAAGCCTATCAATGAATAAAAATACGGCCATCAATTAAAGTTTGGCACTTCTGCACTTACTTTTTGCCTCTTTTGTCGTCATGTGACATTGTGCGGCTTTCATTTCATTGCTTTTTTGATCAGAAGTGTCATTTATAGACGACTCTCTGCCGCTACTTCTATTGCATTTGTATGAACACTTAAAGGATAAATGACACAAAATTTGTATGTCGTAGCCACCAACTTCGTAATCAGTGGGTATGACACAATTACTTAAACGAGCAATTCATGAATAACATATTTTGATGCGGTAAGTTAAAGAAAACGCATCAAATGTTTTGCAGAAATGTTCGTTTACAAGGGACCTTGTCTGTCATGAACATTTCGTGTGGTCACAAGGTATCGCTGATGCAGCAGTACCAGCTGTATTGTGATCACCTTGTAAAAACCTTCAAACAGGATATTAGAAGAAAAAGGTGCGGTGCATTTTGCCAGAATCAACAAGAGGGGACCAAGCTCAGCATTCCTTGTTTAAAGCCGGGAAGCGCAGACTGAAAGAGGACAGTGGTTTATTCGGCACTTAAGCTTTCTGAAATACATGGTCATTGTGTAGCTTGCAACCAGTGGACTTGACGGATGAACATGCGAACCACCGTCTCTGAATTTCATGATATGCAAAGATGCTTTGTAAGCAGACCATCATTGACAAGAAACTGACTCCATTTGGTGCACATTTTGAAATGGTCATCTTAAAGAAAGGTATAAAGGGTGATTTTTAGCTTATTCAAGAAATTATGCCATGCATAATTTCTTTGCATGAGTCGGCAGCTGTCTGATAAACCAGCGTGGTTGCTTAGTGGCCATGATGTCGTGCTGATAAGTACGAGGTCACGGGATCAAATCCTGGCAATTCCTGAAAAAATTAGCTACAATAAAGTATAAGATACGTATCACTTCTTGTGTAACACCTGTTTTCATCTTCTCGGTGCCTTTGCAAACTCTGGCAACATTGTCCACTAAGCTTGGGAATATCCCATTTATTATGTTCTGTACGATTCTAACGCTTGCACCAACGCGGTCACACCTTAGCAGAGTTCTGTCAACGACTTTGAGGATGCTGGGATGTTGAAAAGTTAGTCAATGCATATAGTTGCACCCAAATGAAGCACAATATGCGCATAAGCACATAAACAAGAGGGGAAATACATGAAGTTTGCTGACTAATGGAGTTCAGCATAATGTCACAATTGGGCTACGCTTTACAGTGAAACCTTGTTAAACCATAGTTGGTCGGAGCTTCGAAAAAGTACATACTAAACGGTAATACTGCTTAACAAAAATAGCATGAGATTGTCCGCTTACCTATCAAAAAACGGAACTCAGAGAGAGTGCGATGAAAGGGCAGAAACATGCAGTATTTATTCACTTCGCACAATAAAAGTCTCGTATATTCATTTTCGTTTGATGCCATGGTGCCCTAGCAGCGACGACAGCGGCCTCAAACTTGCTGAAGCGGCGAGCAACCTTTTCAGCCAGATCCTTCTCGGCAAACGCCCACATGGCAGATTCCTCGTTGGTGTTGGATATTCTCCGTGCACGGGCATGGCAGCGCTGCAGAAGTCGTCGGGCATCTTTTTCATTGCGGGTGCTGTTCTTGTTGGTACGATTGCATTCATGGCGCTAACATAATGTGCAGCTTCTGCTACTGTCAGGCCCGAATCGCTCGTGCTGTCGCTTTCGGTGCTGTCCTCGTCACTGTTGTTAGCCGACACTTCGGCAACGATGGCAAAAAGCTGAACCTCGTAGCCGACACCTTTTCGCAACTTATTCGCATTCCAAATGCCACACACCATAGTCAACAGTAGATGCCTGTCGCGTGCCAGCACCGACTTCGTGCCACGTTCGATAGCACGAGCAATGTCCAGTCTTTCTTCTTTGCTGAGCACCCGGTGTTTTTTATCTGAGCTTCGGCATGACGCGAGTCCTAGCTTGCACGACGCCGAAATGATGTTAATGTGGCTTCTCGGCATGACGCGAGTCCTAGCTTGCACAACGCCGAAATGATGTTGATGTGGCTTCACGCGCAAACGCACAGGGCGCTTGGAGGCCGTTTTTCTGATCTCTGAGACTTGTTGTTCTAACGGGCCGCCCAATGAGGACGAGGCATCACCATGATTGCGCGACGAAAAGTGGAAACAATACACGCTAAGCGATACGTACGCAATAAGCTGGTACGGTTTATGCGGATACAAAAGCCATTGTGTTTAATGGCCACTGACTCAGGGATTGGATTTTACTATTTTAAAAACGAAACTACTGTTTAGGCAGGTACTGTTTAACGAGATTTTACTGCAATTGCATTTTTTCACTATGTAAGTGTATGCAACTTGATATCAGTGGGTACAGCTGTATTTTGTTCTAAGGGCATAATGCTCCCACATATTGTCCTTTAGCATTGCACTTGAGCACAAGAAGCGCGATGGCGCACTATTTATTTTTATGTAATGCTACCAATTTTGCAGAGAAACGATGGCCTGCACTTGCAGCGCACCCATGCTTCACGAGCGCAAACCAGGCACCAGCAGGCTTGTTCGAAGATCTAAATGACCAAGTGACACTGCTTATGATTTATAGAGATTGTAATTAGTGCGGACAGTTAAACTTTTTTTGCCAAGGAATAACTGAATGTTGTAACTACCGTCCAGTATTAGCTGTTTAGCTTATTTGGTCTGGTTTAATGATATCCAAATTATGAAGCTGTAAGACAAGGACGTTGCAGTGAGCAAGACGGACCTTCATGTCCACGAAACGTATTCCTTTATAGCAGCATCCCCAGATCGTCTCGTGCTGGATGGGAGTACAGCTGCGCTTCATGAAGTGAAATGCCATGCGTGGAAGGCTGGACAAAAAGTCGTCGAGGCATGTAGTGACAAATCATTTTGTGCTGAAGTGATTGAGGGAGAAGTGTGCCTAAACCATTCACACGCACATTTTTATCAGGTGCAGGGTCAACTTGGCGTCACTCACAAACAGTGGTGCGACTTAGTGCTATGGACAGGTCACCATGAACTGCAGCTTATTTGGTCTGGTTTAATGATATTTCATAAGTTGTGGGAGTTCTGCGTTGTATACGCACGGGCGATAATTTAGTAAACCTCACTGCCATACTCAGATCAACATGGGAAAAACCAAAGTATTCTCTTTATGCACTTGCTTACATGTGGGCATAGTGCACAGTAGTACCGTGAACTTATGTTATGTGACTAGACTTTGGTCAAGGAATACTGTAGGGGCACATTCTTCTTGGTGTGCATTAGACATTAAAGATTGCTGCTGCATCGAATGACACTGTCGTTTGAATCTGCCCATTATGATCTCATATTTCTGCTGATAACGATTTCTAGGATCAATGTAGCAGCACCAATTCCGCTTGCTTTAGTATTTATTTTCCAGCAACTGCAGAAGCTAAATCTGAAAGGTGCTACATATGGCATACAGGTAGTGATAGCATCCTTCTAAAAAAATTCTGTTTTTGATGGGTGTATGATGAGGACTGGTGTCCGTATACCTCCTCCTGAGGCTAAGAAGAAAGGGGGTTAACTCAGAAGCCCGATTTTTATTAATGATATCATGAGCAGCCAATAAGCAAAGCCACCAAGGAATACACAGGGGAAATTACTTGTACTTACTAACTAAATTAAAGAAATGACAAATGAATAGCAATGAAAGTGGATGTAAAAACAACTTGCCACAGGTGGGGAACAATCCCACGTCTTTGCATTACGCGTGCAATGCTCTAACGAATTGAGCTACTGCGGCGCGGTTTCGCCATCCAGTTTCTTGGGTATTTATGTGTTACTACTAGAACTAACCTTGGAGTGTAACCACTTCCCAAACCTTGGCAGGGGATGTGGAACATCCTTTCTGCCGCAGGCGTCACGAGTACGTGATCTTTCTGGGTAAAGGCAACTGGTCAATAAGCCCGTACATGCTACATGAAAGCATCTATGTTGCCGGATTCGAGACCCTCGTTATGTCAGAACGAGAAGAAGGGGGGTTAAATGAGGGGCCCAATTTTTGTTCATCATATCATCAGAAGCCAACAAACAGACACCAAAGAAAACATAGGGGAAATTACTTGCACTTACTGATTGAATTAAAGAAATGATAAACGAAAAAGCAACTTGCCACAGGTGGGGAATGATCCTACGTCTTTGCATTCCTCCTGAGGCTGTTGCTTACAATGGTGCGTGCAAGCTTATTTTGCTGATGACTGTTTTACATTACTAGGCAGCGAAATATTTTTCTTGTCTTGTGCGATATCTACTTGACTCCACCTTTATAGATAGCTATATTTTAGCAAAAAAAATAATAGTTTCTTTTCATCACTATCTTAACCGTTTGTATCTCAGGTGCCACAAACGTGGCAGTGTTATTTTAATTTTTTCGAGGTAGAAAATATGCTCTAGGAACCCCGTGTTCCTAGCTGCCACGAACGTGGCAGCTGGTGCTTGCACTCACTGTCAGTTGATGGCGCCACGGGGACCGCACAACAGCATTTTGAGCATCGATAACATGGACTCCACGTGCAGCCGGCCAAGGCGGTAAGTGCGTTATTTTTCTGTTGTGGTAACTTGAACTCTGCTAATTTAATATTGAAAACACTGACAGCAGTTTTGCGGAAGTCTAGCGAATATACTTACGCAGTTTCATGTTGCTACGACTGCTCCTTGTAGAGCATTTCACTTCGTTCAGCTTACATACACATTTGTGGCAGCCAGGAAGCTGGGGTCTGTCCTTCCAGAGAAATGCATGAACGAGTATGATTTCATTGAGCGCTTATGTCAGAGTATTTGCGGCACCGAATTTAATTTCCATCAAGTGAACCTTCATACTCGTTGTCTAGCAGCGACTTGTGTTGGTGTATTGATTTTGAAGAACGTCTTTTTATATGCAGGCAGCGCTTGACTGACAAAGAAATTCAAGCAATTCTTTTCGAATACCCTAGTGGACGTGAGGACGAAAACTTGGAGGGGTCGGACTGCGATGAAGAATACACGCCGCAGGAGAGAACAGTGCAGAATGTCAGCGAAAGCTCTTCAGACAGTGAAGAAGTGCAGGTCACATCAACCAAAAATTTGGTACTGGGTGAAAAAGGACATCAATCTCAATCGGGGAGAGGAAGAAAGTGTTTTGAAGCCTGCGGACGGTTTAGAAAGGGTGAAGAGCCCCTTGAGCATATTCCTGAAACTCGTTGACTCTGACCTCATTGAGTTTCTCACTTTCGAAACGAACAGATTCAGGACCCAAGAAAATCGCACGCGAATCCTTCCAGTGTCAGTCCTCGAGATGCGCACGTTTATTGGCATTGTCCTTTACATGTCTGTTGTTGACCTTCCTTTTAGAAGGATGTACTGGTCAGCGAACCCTCAAGCGGATATCGCCGACTGCATGACAAGAAACAAGTTCGACGAAATCATGTCCCTATTTCATGTAGGGAACAATGATAAAGAGCGGGAAAAAAGAGAAGGCTATGACTGTCTCCATAAGGTGCGACATGTGCTTACGAGCCTAAATAACACATTTTCACAAGCTGTCAAACTTGAAACTTGCGTTGCTGTAGATGAAATGATTATCCCTTTCAAGGGCAGACATTCTCTGAAAGCTTATATGAAGAGTAAGCCTAAAAAATGGGGCTACAAAGCTTGGGCCCTGGCAGGCCGGTCTCGATACGTATATCGGCTTTACATGTATGGTGACAACCTAATCGAAGACCCCCCGAACACCCCGGAAGACGTACGCGAAAGTGGGAAGGTCGTTTTGAGACTCTCATGATTGCCCTCCGGGAACAGAAGTATTTTTCGACAACTTCTTGGCTTCCATCGAGCTTCTAAATGAAATGAAAATGAGAGGACTTGGAGCGACTGCTGCCCTCTGAAAACTGAAAAATTGAAAAAAGCAGAGAGAGGATCACTCGACTTCCGCTCAGAAAAGAGCACAAGAATTGTCATCTGTGCCTGGAACGACAACCGCACAGTGACAGCTGCATCAAACATCCACAGCATCCAAGACTTATGTGGATGTGCAGAGGCCCAACATCGTTAGGCTGTACAACCAGAGCATGGGTGGAGTAGACAAAGCAGATATGCTTCTGTCATTTTACAGAAATGACTTGAAAACAAAAAGTGGTACAAAAGGATATGCTTTCACCTTATCAATCTTGCGGTTGTGAACGCTTTTCTGCTTTACCGCGAAGCGAAATCGGCAGATATACAGCTGGTTGACTTCAAGTTCCGGCTGGCACTTGGATTGATGCGCTCACTCGATGGCATGCCCGGATTGAACCAGGATGGTGATGATCCTGTGCCTGTGAGTGTTGTGTCACCAACTAGTTAATTGAATGCATCAGGCTCAGCAGCTGGAGTTGTTTCAAAGAGAGCCCATCATGTTGAACATTCTGTGCGGCACGACAATGTTGGCCATTGGCCAGTGAAAGTGGCGCAAAAAAAACGCCCCCATGTGCAAGTTAAGCTCATGCACCAGGCGCACAAGGTTCTTTTGCAAAAAGTGTTCTGTGTATTTGTGCGTTGATGCACAAAAAATCAACTGCTTTGAGAAATTTCATGCATCCTAAATTTTCGGGGAATTTCTACCCCCCACTACTAGCTGGAACGTTTGTGGCATAATAAAATTTCCTATAAAATGAAGAGGAATCGTTTTAACTTTTTCACGTGTCTTTCCATGAACATGAACTCTTTAAAAATATAGATTTCAGCAATGTTCACCTCGTGAGACACCTGTGGGATATAAAGGGTTAATGCAGGTAAAAGTTGGGGAAAACATCTTCATGCCATTGGACAAATGACTCTGTCATGAAAAATGTATCAGATGCGAAGTGTTGTTTACAGCTAGTCAAACACTTTTGGCTACCCTCCGAGGCTGCCACACGCAGCCTTACAGGCCAGGCTAGCCGCAGCATGGCCACAAACGCAACAAAGCTGCCGGCCACACCAGAGAAGGAGATGGTAAAGAGTAAGTATATCCTACAGCAGAGATTCCTTGCAGACTATTACACATATTGCACTGCAGTGCCTATGGTGTTATGCTGCGGACCATGAAGGCTACAAGCTTGACTCCCACTCACTTCCAATACGGGAAGAATTCAAGAACATTCCTGAAGAACCCAAAGTGGTCATAAAAATCCGGAGCCCTCTACTACAGCATTTCTTGTAGCTCATCTATTTTTTGCTATGTTAATTCCTGTCAGTTAACCAATCGGTTAACTCAAATAAGTATGTGGAACCAAAACGTATACACTTGACTCCAGTGATAGAAAACTCAACTCAGCGGAACTACTGTATAAAGTTAAATAGGCTTGGGACATTGGCTGGCTGCCCATGGAATGATAAGTATATTTCCGTTAAGTAGCCTGGTTAATGTTCTGAAAGCTCCAGATGGCGCTCATACATTTAGTGGTTCAAATGCATTATTTCTATCTAAAGCTGTCGTTCGCTAGATAGTGCGAACTTATGTAACCATAATCAGCATACATGCATGTGACCCCCCAGAGAGGTGTTCAACAGCTGTTGCATTTGTCTTGCTGTTGCTTAAGGCACAGTGAATGCATTGAAGACATCTGCCTCTAAATACCCCATTTATGGCCTGCATGTGGACATCTTAAGAAGTGAAAGTTTACAATGAAATATACAGTATTTCCCTGAATTTAAGGTGCACCTTTTTTTTTCAATCACATTGGCCCAAAAAGTTCCTCCGTAGTACAGTCTAATTAATGGAAAAGAGAAAACAGTGCCGCGCATGCTTAGCGAAGCTATGTGGGCTGGATGCAGTGCGTAGCCAGAGATGAGTTGGAGATTAGTGGTATAGACTATCAAAGCAACCTAATAGTCTAAATTACCTAGCATGAAAGAGAATATGATAGCCGCACTATTCTTTGGCAACCTTTTGTGCACAGGTACACATATTGTGCAAAAGAAGCAGTATACAGTACAGTTCCTCACTTAAATGTCCCCAATCTACGTCCTTCACTAATGAAACCTCATTGAAGTGGATTCTACTGAGCATCACTTCTGCAATATTTTTCAGACTGCCTGGCAAAGTACATTGAGCTGCATCCTGCACCACAGCCACCTAAGGATCATCGAATCAATGCAGTGAGAAAGTACCTGCACACTTATTTTAATGAAGCTGCACGGGAAGGCAAGAGGGTGCGCAAAGCACCAAAACATGCGGAAGTTCAATAAATGGATTCACTAAGCAAGAGTGTTACATCACTTATTGCAAGCATGGTGTTCTAGTGTCTGTTAGGCCTAATACACATGTCTCACCTAACTTGCAAGTATTTTTTTCTCCATAAGCAAGCTGCGTTTTATGTTTCTTGGCTCCGAAATTATATATGATAAACATCAACATTGTAGGTCCGTTCGATTCACCTGCTCACTGCAAACCGATGGGTCTTTTCCCCTAGGGTGCCTCGATGCGCGCGCCCTCTCGGAGGGTGGAGTCATACTGTGAAGGGGTCAGTGCCGCCTTCCGACCGCCGGCCGCCATCGCGCTCCCCACATTTCGTTACGGTCGGTCGAGAGAGACACGTGCCCGGCGTTTTCTGGTCCCAAATGCCCGGGTGTTGCGTGCCCCAGTGCACGAACCACTCACAGAATGACTGGAAGAAGCACTGACTTCAGTTGAGTGCAGTATTTTGCACCATATTGGTGGCTTTCTTGAGAAAGGAATATGGAAAAAAAAACGAAAAACTGCGAGCAGCGCAGGGCTGCAATGCTGGGCTCGACGAGCCATGTGCATGCATATTTAACTGCACTAAAAGAGTATGTTCATGATGGTAAGAACATATGTTATTCGAGCGGTGAAGTTATGAGCTTGCTCACATCCTGCGAAGAGCACTTTAAAGGAATCACGTCCTGAACTGACAACCTGTTCGCCCTGAAGTCTCCTCTAAAGGCTGTGACAGAATATTTAATCAAGAGGGCTCAGTGCAGTCTGGAGGCATGCCAGCGACACAAGGATTCTCTGGAACACATGCTGATATCAAGTTATGCAAGAGTAGGGCTACGCATTCACGTGCGCCAGCTCGAAGCTGCGAGAATTAGTGGGCATGGAAGCAAGACATGCGCTGCAGTTAATTTGTAGTGCGTTGTAGCATTTCTTGTTTTTCAAATCCTTAACGTTCCCTACCAAATAAACAAGCTATCACATCGGGAATTGCTATCTATTGAATGCACTTTTTCTCAGCGTTGACAATCCGCGTGGCCACTTTATTTTAGCAGCATCGATGACCGGTTTATAGCCATTACCAGTTGACAATATATTCATGCATAAAATATGCTAAACAGGGCTTTATAGTCAATTACTCCGTGAGAGTCGTGAATCTGGATTTCTTGAACGAGGACCAGAAGGCTGCCTTGAAGAGAAAGGGTCGAAAGGTAGTGCATGGAGTGCAGAAACCATAAAGAAAGCGCTGCAACTCAAATTCGCTTGTGGCTCTGCAGGCTACGACTTACTTTTAGAACAGGGCAATTTTCTTCCCTCACGAAGAACACTGCAGACGACTGCAGCACCTGTCATTTAAGCCCGGCGTTTCGATATAGTAACTATGATGAAAGTGAAAGTGGCCGCAATGTCAAACATAGAAAAAGACTGCGTCATATTTCTCGATGAAATGGAGATTCGCAAGGGTGTCGAGCTAGACCGCAGTGGTGACGGCTTCCTTGGCAAGGTGACGCTCCCTGAAACCGACCGAGCAGCAAACCATGTACTCGTCTTTATGGTTGGGGGCCTAAACACCCGCTGGAAGCAGGTGATTGCTTATCACTACACAGGTGCTTTTGTCAATGGAGAGAAGCTGAGAGACTGTCTTCCATTTAATCAACCTTTGTGCAGACATTTCTTTGCGTGTGCTGTGCGTGACATGCGACATGGGGAGCTCCAACCGTGCGATGTGGCGGAGCTTAAACCTGTCAAGCTCCCGCTACTCTGTCACTAGATGCACTGTTCCCCACCCATGTGACAATTCTATGTCATTGTTTTTTATGCCGGATCCTTCACGCGTACTCAAAAATATTAGAGGGCACCTCGTGCGAAACGATCCCATGAAACTTAGTCAAGAAACAGTGGCAAAGTACAATTTACGCAGCAGTGATGTGTCGATTGAGTACATAGAAGCAGTCCTAAAGATGGACTCAGAACAACTGAAGGTGGCACCTAACCTGAGTACCGTGCACATTTGCAACGGCCACTTCAGAAAGATGAAGGTAGGGGTAGCTGTTCAGTTATTCTGGGAAGCACCTGCAGCTATAAGGTACTTTGTAGAGCGCATGAAGTTGCCACCCGAGGCTGAAACAGCAGCCTGGTTTTGTGAAGTAATCTTCAAGTGGTACACAATCATGACTGCAGGGCACCCTGTTGTTGCTCTGAGCTTATCAAATGAAAGCAAATATGAAGAGGCTATTCCAACGCTGAAACTCGCTGTTGAATTCATTGAGAGCTTAGGCATTGGCATCAAAAAGGTCTGGAAGCCATGTCAGGCAGGGGTGCTAATGTCCACTGTTGTAGTGCTTCAACCGCATGAATTTCTGCTAAAGAAATGTGGCTACGCATTCTTCTTGACAGGACGATTGGCCCAAGATTGCCTGGAGAACTTGTTTTCGGTCATCCGGATGATTTCTCCCGTGCCCAGTGCGTATGATGTCAACAATGCGCTCAGAATTGTGTCAGCCAGTTCCTCAAGGTACACTGTAAAAAGCAACCGTCATTTTGACGGCCATCTTTTTATCTATTTTGACGAGCCGTCGTTGTCACACGCGAAAGACGGCGACTTCTCCGTGAACGAGCGAGCGAGGAGAAAGAGACGGAGAGCGCAACACAAAACGAGAAACTCTGTTGGCTGGCGCGTAGGGGTACGTCATCTGAGACGTCGTTCCACGTGCGCTTCGGGCCCCCGCGGTTGCTGTCAAGTATAGTGAACTAGAATACTTTGTAGTTCACTATACTGTCAAGGAAGGAGTCCTCCTCGTCCGGTTGTTGCCTGCGCAGTGGGAGCTCTGGTTCCGTCCCCTCGCTTTTCTTTGTGCGCGCTGCTACTGCCTGGGTGTGCGTTCGGCAACTTCCTGTGAGGGACACTGAAGCGTACGAAGAGCATTGGCGCACGTTAATTAGAGAGAGTAGAAGAAAGTCGTTTTTAGTACCCCTATCATGCAGGCACATACAATCCCGATCGAGCCTGACTTTCGATCACTGCTACGCGGGCCAAGGATCGAAATCGAGTTAGTCGAGCTCTAGCGCGCTATGCGTCGCTGTTTAAATGCAGAACACCTGATGAATGTGCTTAATAAGCAGTAAAAGTAGTTGTAAAAACCACCCTTTACATTTTCATTTGTTATTCAGGCTAAGACATGTGCTATGACTACCATGGTGGCCATCTGCAGCTTCCCTTGACCACATGGTGTCAACGCTACAGTCGTAGATTCGTAAAATTATGCGTCAATAAAACCAGACTACTTTTCGTGCACTGTTGTTTAGATCAGCCTTTTCTGGGTTATTTCTTACGCTCTCTCTCTCTGTGTTTTTTTTTTTTGCTCCTCACTTCCTGGCACACCGAATTTGGGGTGTCCAAATTCGGTGTGCCGGTGTCGGTGTCCGGTGGCGATAGGGCAGCTCGATCCTGTTTCGGATCGGCTCGATCGCGATCGAAAGTGCCCCACGATGGGTAGTTGGCAGCCACGCCGTTCTCGTCTACGAAAGATTGAGCTTAGTGCCCCGGATTGCGCTGGCACAGAAAGCGAGCATACTGCACGAACAGGAAGTCATGGAAGATGTAACGCGCTGAAAGCATGGATTGATTTTTCAGAGGCAAAAACAGTGCCTTTATCGCAAGCGTAAAAATGCTGTATATTTCGCGCATTTTACATGGCTACCGACACGAAATGTGTGCCTTATTAGCTTAGTTCATTTCTAAATTACTTCATCCAAAACATAATTACCGCATGTGTCTAGAGCCCCACTGAGCGGTGCACCAGTGAAGATTAGACGCCTCCTTAATCTGGCCTTTTTTGCATGACGAGATCTCGCTTTCAAAGTAGGTTTTATGAGAAACCACATTGTAACTACGCTAACTACAACTGTGCTTCATTATACAAATGGGGTGATCGCAACACAGCGCTGCCATGATGATTCGAGGCCCATTTGGAAAATATTGCTTATTTTTATCGAACGAGTGTAGTCTCAAATATAGCAGTAAGCTTCTTTTATATTGAACAGACTTTTTAAAAATCGCCTCTATCAGGTACCGCCTTTCTGCCACTGGAGCAGGGTTATCGAAAGGGAACTCAAAAAAGTTTCGGAATTAAAAATTTTTTCAAACAAGGTGATATTTTCAGTCAGTTTTACAATGGTGCAGGTTCATTTGGCGAATCATCAAAGGGCATACATTTGCAAATTTGTTATCTGGAGTGTTTTAATTGGCTACATAAACACAACACCAGTAAAAACCTCTCTCCTGTTTCCCGTTAATTTAAAACTACTCCATTTAAGCCCCCTGCACTCTGGGTTTGGTCAAATGTCAAACTGGCAACAAAATTATTCCATTTATGGAGCGGCATGTTTGAATTTTGACCAATCGAGGAGTGTTGCTGCTTAAATGGAGTAATTTTACATTACTGGAACCCTGCTCTAGCAGGTGCCTTCTTTCCATTTCCTGTGGTTGCATGCAACGAACCGCTTGCTTTAATTTAAAGCATGCATCCCATTACTAGTCAAAAATTACTCTGGCCAACCGCATGATCGAAATATTGTGCCCGCCTATAAATTGTCCCTTACGCTGTGCAAGAGTTTGCCTTGTATAGCTTGGCCGCTTGTGTCCGCAAAGCACCCCGTGGCTACCATTTTGAAGTTATCAAAGGTCTGAGCGACAGTGATGGTATTTTCAGAAGCATGACAGTCTAACAACCAGCCCAGTGGTGACTAATCAACTTAAACATTCTGTTTTGTAGCCCAATCCTTTATATGGTATACACAGCAATAATATAAAGCTTTAATGTGTATGTTGTGTCGGATGCAGTCAGGAAAATGTATATTTCGTTGCATTGTGCACTAATGCATTGATAAAAATGTTTAAGTGTTTATAACAAAGGCACGGGCAAACATGTGCTTGTACCTGTAGCGTGCAAGGTACCTTACGCAACTGTCAAGTGGCTATGATTGATTACTAATAGCACCAATCATCTCTAGTTTGCAGGCCAGGTGTGGAAAATTTTCAAGGGTCAGCGTGGACCTTGTGGCAACTCTGAATATTTGGCCACGGATATCAACTCAATTTTGAAGCTCCATCAAGCAAGGTATGCACTTGATATTGTAGAATTTTTTTTCATGTACTTCTTACTTCTGAGAACACTTAAGATTAGTAACTGAAATCTTTAATGCGCAGGCGAATGAATGAATGAATGTATGTGGTTTAGTGGCGCAAGGGCCAGATATGGCCAAAGAGCGCCAAGACAGTGTTAGTGATTTCGCGGTGGAATGATGAGATCTGTGACGAAGATGTGACTTGGCTGTAAAGTGGCCTAAAAATAGTCGCTGTAAAGTGCGTGAAATCTATGTGCTATAAAATTATGGCGATGATTAATGACGAGTACTATGAACATTAAAATCCATCGTAGAAGAATGATGCAAAATCAAAAATATGTAGGATGTTAAAATTACTTGGAGCACTGCTGCCTCGCCAGAGCCCTTGAAAGACAAGGGCCTAGAGGCATGTGCTATACTAAAGAGATATCGCAGCGGCATCCTCTGAAGAGAGGACCCGCTACGAACATGTGGGGCTAAAAACATGCAGGACGACATCTTTCAGGAAATTTAGTACTGTGTTGGTGTCACATAAAGGTTCTGGGCCGAGTAGCATTACGGGATGTAGGGGGATGTGCTGCCGGTATGCTAGGGAAAAATGTTTCCTTCTTTCAGATTCGGCTGCCCGACACTCCAGGAGGACGTGGAGGACGGTCAGCCTCTCCCCGCATCTACCGCAGGTTGGAGGATCATTTTCAGTGAGTAAAAAGTTATGTGTGCCAAATGTGTGTCCTATTCTGAGGCGACAGAATAGGACATCTGTCCGGCGTGATTTTGTTACAGGAGGCCAGAAACCTAATTGTGGCTTTATTAAATGCAACTTATTATTTGTTTCCAGGTCCCACAATCGTTGCCAGTAGTTTCGCAGTTTCCTTCGTAAGAAGGGTTTCAGGTCTGTGACAGGGACTGCAGCAGAATTAACAGTGTGTGATGCAATTGATGTGGCCATCTGGTCCGCTAGAACGTTACCCTGGATGCCCCTATGGCCAGGCACCCAGCATATAACCACATCCTGGTTAGATACATATGCTTTGCATAAGACGGAATAAAGTTCAATTATTATAGGATTTTTGTGCTTACAGAACGACATCAAAGACTTCACAACACTAAGGGAGTCCGTATATATAACTGACTTTTTGAGTTTTGATTTCCTTATATGCTTCACGGTCGACAATATTGCGTAGGCCTCAGCCGTGAAGATACTAGTTTCCGGATGTAGTAAATCGGATTCCGAGAAGGATGGACCGACGGCTGCATATGACACCCCCTCGCGTGACTTCGATGCGTCTGTGTAAAACTCCGTGCAGGAGTGTTTGTATTGCAGTTCCTGGAAATGCATCTGGATTTCAATCTCTGGAGCGTGTTTTGTAACCTGCATGAAAGATATGTCGCATTGTATCATCTGCCACTCCCAAGGAGGTAGCAGCTTAGCTGGAGGCATTAGGCGGAACTCGAGGAGTGGGACATGCATTTCATCACTAAGCTCCCTCACACGCAGCGAGAAAGGCTGTCTTACGGAGGGACGATTGCGAAAGAGTGTAGCATATGTCATATCATTAACGGTTTTAAAACAGGGATGTTCAGGATTTGAGCGGACTTTCAGAAAATATGTTTGGCTGATGTACGTTCTCTGGATATGAAGTGACCATTCATTCGATTCTGCATATAAACTTTGTACGGGACTCGTTCTGAAAGCTCCTGTGGCTAAACGGATACCTAGATGGTGAACAGGGTCTAGCATCTTTAGCGCACTTGGAGCGGCAGAATGATAGATCACGGCACCATAATCTAATCGTGAACGGATCAAGCTCTTATAGAGATTAATTAAGCACTTCCTGTCACTACCCCACGATGTATGGGATAGAAGTTTCATTAGGTTCATTGTTTTCAGACATTTTTCTTTAATATGTTTAATGTGGGGGACGAAAGTGAGTCTGTAGTCTAATATAACACCTAGAAATTTGTGCTCTTTGTTTACGGGTATTTGTTGTCCACATAGTTCTAAGCAAGGATCTGGGATCATTCCTCTCTTTCTTGTAAAAAGAACGCAAGAGCTTTTGTTGGGATTGATCTTAAATCCATTATTGTCTGCCCACATTGAGACTTTGTTCAGGCCATGCTGTACCTGCCTCTCGCAGACTGCGAGGTTACAAGATTTGAAAGCTATTTGTATATCGTCCACGTAGACAGAATAAAAGATTGCCGGTGGTAATGAAGCGCGAAGCGTGTTCATCTTCACGATGAAAAGTGTGCAGCTGAGCACGCCTCCTTGGGGTACACCCGTTTCTTGCATAAAAGGTCGTGAAAGTACATTGCCGACTTTTACCCGGAAGGTACGACTGGACAGATAGCTTTCTATTAGGTTAAGCATATTTCCATGGATACCCATTTCTAACAAGTCTCTTAGGATTCCGTAACGCCACGTCGTATCGTACGCCTTCTCCATATCGAGGAATATGGATAAGAAGAATTGTTTGTGTACAAATGCGTCCCGGATATTTGCTTCTACACGTATAAGATGGTCATTTGTGGAGCGCCCTTCTCGGAAGCCGCACTGATAGGGATCAAGGATTTTGCTCTGTTCAAGGAAATGAATGAGTCGCCGGTTAATCATTTTTTCAAACACCTTACAAATGCAACTTGTGAGGGCTATCGGGCGGTAACTTGCCACTGAGGAAGGGTCCTTGCCTTGTTTCAAAACAGGGACCACAATGGCTTCCTTCCATGCGGTTGGAAGGTACCCTGCATCCCAAATGGTGTTGAAAAGTGTGAGTAGTGTAACCTGCGTGTCATTGTGTAAGTTTTTGAGCATTTCATACATGATTCTATCAGATCCTGGTGCGGAGCTGTTGCATGCGCTCAAGGCAGCTCTCAATTCAGCAATACAAAAAGGACGGTTGTAAGGCTCATTCTTTCGACCTTTTCTTATTAATGGCTTACGTTCTTCTGTTTGTTTGTATTTGAGAAAGGATTGTGTATAATTTGTTGGACTTGACACGCTCTCAAAATATTCCCCAAGTGAGTCTGCCTGGTCTTGCAGTGTATCGCCCTGTGTGTTTACCAGGGGGACTGAGTACGTTTGCCGCTCTCTAATCCTATTAACTCTGTTCCAGGCTTTGGCCTCATCCCTAAACGAGTTAATACTCGATAGATACTTTTGCCAGCTTTCTCTTCTGGCCTGTCGGCGGGTTCTCCTACCTTGGGATTTTACTTTTTTAAAGTTGACAAGATTTTCTGCAGTGGGCGAAGCGCGCAGCAACCCCCACGCTTTGTTCTGATTCCTACGTGCGATTCTGCATTCATTGTTCCACCACGGGACATGCCGTTTG
This sequence comes from Dermacentor variabilis, assembly GCF_050947875.1. Classification (NCBI taxonomy): domain Eukaryota; kingdom Metazoa; phylum Arthropoda; class Arachnida; order Ixodida; family Ixodidae; genus Dermacentor; species Dermacentor variabilis. The sequence continues at coordinate 135,673,307 of NC_134571.1, forward strand.
CATGCCGAGCCGCTTAATTCACGTATGCATTTAGATGCGGCATCTATTACGAAGGCTGTGAAGTACTCCACAACAGCATCGATTTCTAAAGAAGACATGTCATCCCATGATATACTAGTTAAGTTTCGGAACCTCTCCCAGTCTGCTGTGTCAATCTTCCACCTAGCAGCGTGTGGTGGATATTCGTTTTCTTTAGGTGATCTTAGCAATATAGGGAAGTGGTCGCTGCCGTAAGGGTTGTCGGTAACTTCCCATTCAAGTTCAGGCAGTACAGACGGAGAGACTATACTAAGATCTATTGACGAAAAGGATCGGTTTGCAAGAGAGTAATATGTGGGTTCTTTCTTATTGAGAAGGCACGCTCCAGAAGAAAAAAGGAACTGTTCAACAAGGCGACCTCGCGCATCTATACGAGAGTCGCCCCACAGGGAGCTGTGCGCATTGAAATCGCCAAGAACAGCATAAGGTTCTGGCAATTGATCGATCAAGGAGCGAAATTCATGTTTGTTCAGTTTGTAATGCGGGGGTATGTAAAGGGAGCAAATGGTGATGAGTTTGTTTAGCAGAACAGCTCGCACCGCCACTGCCTCAAGGGGCGTTCGTAGCTGTAAAGGTTGACATGCTATACTTTTATGAGTGAGAATCGCCACACCACCCGATGATGCGACGGCATCATCGCGATCTTTGCGATACGTAGCATACGTACGGAGAAAGTTTGTGTGTTTGGATTTTAAGTGTGTTTCCTGTAAACACAGCACTTTTGGATTATGTTTGTGGATGAGTTCTTGCAAATCATCAAGGTTTCTAAGAAGACCTCGGACATTCCACTGAATTATTTGTGTATTCATTTTTAAAGTAAATTGGTGCTGTGTTTACGGAAACGGAAGTGATGCCTTAGATTACAGAGCTCTTTCGAGGCCCTGTAACCGGGGTTTGCTTTTTCTGGAGCGTTCGAGGGAGCCTCGCCGCTCCTTAGGCGCTTGGTGCGCCTTGAGGGTTGGTGTAGTGTCCATTGCCTCTAGTGAGGCGCCGGACACGTGCTCTTGCGAGCGAGATGTCAGGGAGGGTGCCGCCTTGGAGGGCAAGACCCCTGCGCCCACGAGCCCGGAGGTCGATGGGGCACCCTGAGGAATTTGGGTGCGCCGGCTGTTGCCAGCGCTAGAAGGGGCGGGGGAGGGTGAGGCAGCCTCGGCTGCGCCCACCTTCGGGGTCGGTGGCCCCGTCTGCTGGGTAGACGGAGCAGCGCTAGCTGCAACCGCCGCGGGGGCAGATGGCGTAACTGCCGACTCACGGCTTGTGGGTCGGACAGCCGCCGGAGGCCGTTGTGACGCTGCCCCCTGACGCGCCACTTCGGCAAAGCTGGCCTTAGGAAGGTATGCAACCCGCCTGCGTGCCTCTTTGAATGATATGTTTTCTTTTACTTTGATTGTTACTATTTCTTTTTCTTTCTTCCAAGACGGGCATGACCGCGAGTATGCGGCATGCTCGCCATCACAATTTACACAGTGGAAAGCATTCTCACAAGCTTCAGAGGAGTGTTCGTGCGCGCTGCATTTCGCACAAGTTTGGCGGCCTCGGCAGCTCTGCGAACTGTGGCCAAAACGCTGGCACTTGAAACATCGGAGGGGATTTGGCACGTATGGTCTTACACGGAGCTTGATGTACCCGGCCTCGATTGACTCGGGCAAGACACTTGAATTGAAGGTGAGTATTAGACGTTTGGTCGCAAGTTCTTTACCATCTCGCCTCATCTTGATTCTTTTGACATTTATAACATTTTGTTCACTGAAGCCCTCCAAGAGCTCAGCCTCAGTGAGCTCCAGCAAATCATCGTCCGAGACAACGCCGCGAGAGGTATTCATCGTGCGGTGCGGGGTTACTACTACTTGGGTCTCCCCAAATGATACTAGCTGAGGCAGTTTCTCAAATTGCTTCTGGTCGCGGAGCTCCAAGAGGAGGTCACCGCTAGCCATCTTCGACACCTTATATCCTGGCCCAAAAACTTCGGTAAGAGACTTAGATACAAGGAACGGGGAGATTGTTCGCACTTGTTTAGCTGGTTTTTCTGCGTGGATGACATGAAAACGAGGAAAATTGTGGACTTGTCGTCCGAAAAACTGAAAAACTTCTTCGGTGCGCCCTCGTTTCTGAGGGCGATCAGGTAGTTTAGGAAAAGCATGTTCCATAAGTAGTGTTGCGTTTTCGGCCGCGATGCCGACCACCCACCATGGAGCCCAACAGGGGGACGTGACAGAAGTTCCTGGTAGAGAAACCCTGCCAACGCCAGCCGTACATCGCTGCTATAACCAAATACAGCATAACCAAGGCTGGCTAGCTACACAAGGTTAACCCTTGCCGCCGGGAAACTAGGAAGTGAGGAGAAGTGATGAGAAGACAGGAAAGATGAAAAAGGCAAGAGAGAAAGACGAAGATTGGAGAGGAGGACAGGAAAAGGCGACTGCCGATTTCCCCCGGGTGGGTCAGTCCGGGGGTGCCGTCTACGTGAAGCAGAGGCCAAAGAGGTGTGTTGCCTCCGCCGGGGGGCCTTTACGGTCCAAACACCCGGCATCGGCTCAACCCCCAGGATCCCCTTTTCCCCGGACACGGCTAAGCCGCGCACGACTACACGCGGGAGGGTCCAACCCTCGTGTGCTCGGGTACGTGGTGTCGCAACACACCAAACGCCTGCTTACGCAGACGCCCCTGCGGGGTTGCGCAGGCGAGCTCTCCACATGCGCCCAAGGCACGTCTGCGGCACATCGTCACATCGTCAGCGCAGCTGGCTCATAGGCGCATACTTCTGCAAACTTCGTTTACTACCATGTTTTTTTGTCATTTTTGCCAGACTCCAGTGCTGAACTTGTACAATTATGACACACACTACAAAATTCATTCCAATATTCATAACACTAACATACCGTGCATAAATAAGGGCTGCTCCAAACATTTCAGAACATTTAATGCGCTGCGTGTGCATGTTTCGCGCAGTCATGTTACAGATGTTGCTTCTCCAACTTCATCAGGAGAAGCATTTAGCTGTCCTCATACATTCTGTGATGCCCAGTTTCTCTTTAAGAAAAATGTTGTTACGCATGTTAAAAAACACATTTCTTCTGGTGTTGCCACAGCATGGTGTTTTGTTGACTGCAAAAAAGTTTTCAAACGCGAAATCTTTCACTTCTCATGTAAGTCGCTGTCATGGCAGCAGTTTGTGTCCAAGGCGCAGTGTGGCACAATGTGAAGATTTTGCTGCACCTAGTAGTGTAGATGACTGCACCGCTGTTCATCTAGCATCTTCAGACGCTGCAGACTAGTGCGCCGTCTTGGCAAACAAGAAATGCAGCCCTGTTTTTAATGAAATTAGAATCATTTCACCTTGCACCGTCATCCGTGGTGCACAGTATCAGTGCTGAAATTCATTCTATGAATTTATTGTCTGCAGACCACAGGCTCAATGTTATTGGTCAGATACTTCACGAACACAACATAGATGAGGAAGCATCTAGCAAGATTTTCTCTGCATTAAGCAATGAAGAAACCCCTTTTAATACAGTTGGTGGTGTGTTGCGAAGTAAATATTCACGGCACGACTGTTATAAAAAGGAATTTAAAATGATAGAGCCAGTCGAGATTACCTTTAAGAATGAACGAAGTATTCATTATGTGCCAATTAAGCAGTCCCTTGCTGCGATGCTTGCAGATGTCACGGTGAAACAAGCAATAAACAAGGATGCTGTTTGTGACAGCCAGTATCTTTCCGGCTTCAATGATGGAACTCTCTATAAAGAGTCTGCGTACTTACAGCAGAACAGTGGCGCTATTCAGCTGCTCTTGTACCAGGACGCATTTGAAGTGACAAATCCTCGTGGGTCGGCAAGAAAAAAGCACAAAGTTATGGGGATGTATTAGTGTTGCCAACCTTCCTTCACACTTTACCACAAAGGTGCATAATATTCAGTTAGTGACGATTTGTTATGAGCCGACACTTGTGAATCAGGGCCACCATGCTGTGATGAAGACAGTTGTCGCAGAACTTAAGGACCTTGAAGAAAATGGAATTATTGTGGGAAGTGATCACTTCAAATGTGCCTTGGTTGCTATCCTGGGTGACAATCTGGGAAGCCATGGAATTGGTGGCTTCACAGAAAACTTTTCTAAATCAAGGTGGTTTTGTCGATACTGTGAGATCACGAAGGAGGACTCAACAACCCCCATTCACTGGGGCTGCAACACTCACGTGATGAGCATAATAACTGTGTGAGCATGGCCGAACAGGGTTACGTTGACTTGGCAAAAGGAGTGAAATTTTACTCTGCTTTTAATGCCTTGCAGTCTTTTCATGTGACGTCTGGGCTGCCACCATGTGCTGCTCATGACATTTTAGAAGGGATTGCTCCATTTGATTTGTCACTAATTGTGAAGCACCTTGTTCATAAAAAAAATGGTTTACAGTTGCGCAGCTAAATGAGCGAATCAAGAATATATCTCTCAGCCTTCGGGACGCTAAAAGCAGGCCAGCAACGCTTATGAATAACAACAGCTGTAAAGTGCGTGGGCAAGCAGTTGAAATCTATTACTTGATAAGACTGCTGCCTATTCTCATCCATGATAAAATACTTGACTGTGAAGACGAGGTATGGAGCTTGTACTTGATGTTAAAGTCTATTACTACTATAGTTATCTTTCCCAAGCTTCATATTACTCAGGCTGAGTACCTCAGGGTTCTTATTGGTGAATACATCACTGAAAGAGTTAGACTTTTTGCAGCAGTGCCTCTGAGACCCAAACATCATTTTTTGAGCCATTACCCCGATCTCTGTTATCGTTTCGGTCCATTGGTTCACTCGTCAACATTGCGTTTTGAAAGTAAGCATTCATACTTCAAGCGCATTATCCGAGCCTCACAGAATTTCAAGAATATTACACTTACATGGCGAGCAAGCATGAAACGCTTCAAGCATATTGTAGGGCAGGAAATGTTATCCCTGACGATTTGGTGCAAGAAAAGTGCTTTGCATTGCAGTCAGAGATTATAGATTCCAGAATAGTGCGTGCACTTCACTCTCAATTCCCAGCACCAGAGTCAGCAGAACTGATAATAATAATATTTGGGGCTTTACGTGCCAAAACCACTTTCTGATTATGAGGCACTCAGCAGAACTGAGCCTTCAACTAACCTACAAGGGTACCTATGAAGCTGGCTCTGTTATCTTGTATAGTGTGGGTAAGCGTTTGAAAGGAGCAAAGATTAGCTGCTCTGTATCCGCTGAGCGGAGCATTTCTTTCATTGGTGCACCTTGCACAATCAAAGAATGGGGTGGCAGAGGCCTTAAGGTGGTAACTTTCACAAACAAGGATCTGGTGTGTGTGAAATATGAACAGCTTGTTCACAGGAGTTCATTGAATCTGTATGCTTGTGCCTCTAGGAATGTCCTGACTCTTAATCGTGATGTTGACTTTGTTCATTTTGTGTGAAAGGAGTGTTTCTTGGATTACATATTATACTTGGGGGAGATTTGGTCGACATTAGCCGAAGACACGTTTCTTTTTTTTAAGAAGTGAAATAGAGCAGTGAGATTTCTTGCACCTTTGGGGTTTCCCGGCCCATTTCATAACACATGTTAGTTATTCTGTAGTTTCAATACAAAGAAGAAAAAAGATTTTCGTGCAAAACCCTTCTGCAAAGCCCTGCAGTAGTACTGGACACCTCTTCAACCCTGTAATAGTACTGTGAGTAGTGTGGTGATGATTGTTATCTTGTTTTGTGCACATACCTTAAATAAACGAAGTTACAACTTGAATGTTCTTTTCTTTACCAGAGCGTGGAATCTGTGGTGTAAGCAATACGAAGAAATAGTTCCAGAACTCCCTGAAGAAGAACTTGTAACGCTTGTAAATTATTTGAAGTCAGAAGGCTACCAACATGAAAAGGACCTCATTTACTTAGAAATTGATGATCTCAAACCTCACTTGAAGTTGTTCTATGCTCATAAGCTCCTTAGAGGGCTCAAGACCAGTGGCAATGATGGACCATTCTGCAGCAGTGGCGGAAATGCTGAACAAGCATCAACATTATGTGCAGAATCAGCCAGCAGCTCCCAAACGTCAGTTGCTGCAGCCACAAGCACATCTCGTAGGTGGCTGCAGGAGTTTAAGATCAAGTGGGCAGAGCTTCCAAATCAGCTCATTGCCGACTATAAAGAGGGACGAAGGCCAAATCCACAGATGAGGCGCCAACTTGTGAAGGTGCTTGGGGAAGCAGTAGCAAAACATGATCCAATGCCTGGGATGGTAGCAGTGAAACATATTGCGCGACTGGTGACTATGGAGTATCACAAGTCATTTTCAGACATGACGTCTGCTGGGGATATTATTGGCGATGGCGCCGCTTCATTTTCCCGGCAGCTGAGCACGTTCCTTGAGAACAAACGACGGCCAAATTGAAATGCTAGGAGAACTGACGATTTGTCAAAGCAGGTTGATCAACCTGCAGCAAAGATGGCAAAAGGGCCAACTGACTCCTATGGCTGTGTGGCCTGGCAGCCAGATTGCAACCAAGAAACTTGGGAAGCTCTCAGTGAGAAAAGGTGTCTGCTATTGCAAACCAGTCCACCTTGTGAGGATGTTTCGAGGCTGATGGCAGCTTTGCAGCGCAGAGAGATCAATGAAGGAAAGGTCACAATGCAAAACGTTCCGGAGCTATGGTTTCATCTGCTTGAAGAAACCTACTTCTTTGGGCATCTTAACACGCTTGTTGGTTTTTCTTTCTGTGAAATATTCATTCATGAATTGACATTGAAGGGACCAAGAATTGTTGACTACATGCTGAAGTTGTCCAGGAATGGAATGCGAGCTTTGCTTCACGAGGTGACATCAGCAGTAGACAAGGATGGACAGGCGGTTCCAAGATACTTCCAGATCCTGGAATTGCTTTGTGCTTTCTTCGGCGAGAACTACGGCCAAGTAGTCTCCTTTCATCCGGCATGTTCTTTCTCTTTTTTCATATTTTTGCAGTGCTGATCCCAGTAGGGGATGCAGATAGTTCTCAGGTTCTAATGCCACTTGTGTTCCTAGTGAGAGATGATTTAACTACTTTGTTTTTCCTGCTTCTTCAAATTTCTTAAAATACTCTCGTAGCTGCCACAATGGCAGGAAGTACTCCTCAGTTTGACTTACCGAAATGTTCGGCGGTAGCCTTGCAGAGTTAACAAGTGGCTGAATGTTTTCAGTGTTCGTGTACTGATAGTGTGCAGTTTCATTCTTGTATAGCATTAAGATATGGGCCTAATTACCTTATATTTTTGCAATAGTTATTTCTGAATAAATTTGTTCATTTTTATAGTTTATTGCCTATGGGCCTCAAACAAGGGCCAAGAATTTATTTCGACTGGCGTGTCCATTAGCTGGAAATTATTGAGTAAAGTAAATTTGGAGTTTTCTAATTTTATATACCGCATTTTCATCCACTTCTGCTGAAATGATGCTGTACCTGAGTTGTAGAAAGTGCCTTGATGACAGCAGGATCCTTAGAAGTATGGTTATGACGTATTATTTACATGCATGTATCTGATCCTTTTGATGTTTTCTCTGGAGTCTAATTTAAACATGTGGCTTGTGAATTCCCAGCACAGCTGAAGGGGGGCTGGAAGGACTGCCAGCAACGCCGCACCTTGCTGTCATTGGTGTGTATTTGTCATTTATAGAACATTGGATCAAAACATGGCTTGTACACTGTATTTTACTATTGTATGATATAACCTGATTTTGTGTAACCTCACCCTACTTAGTAGAACATACACAAAACTTAGGAATGAGGCTAGCCCAGGATGAAAGGCTTAATTGCTGCTTAATAATATTTGGGGTTTTACGTGCCAAAACCACTTTCTGGTTATGAGGCACACCGTAGTGGAGGACTCCGGAAATTTTGACCACCTGGGGTTCTTTAACGTGCACCTAAATCTAAGTACACGGGTGTTTTCGCATTTCGCCCCCATCGAAATGCGGCCGCCGTGGCCGGGATTCGATCCCGCGACCTCGTGCTCAGCAGCCCAACACCATAGCCACTGAGCAACCACGGCGGGTTGCTTAATTGCTGCTTCATCTTATATATGTGAAGTTTGTTTAACAATTTGACATGATAACAGTGTGCAAGTTTGGCCAGTAGTTTTCCATTCTTATTAGAGTGCGCAAAAAATTTCTAACTCAGTAGCAGTACTGTCGATAAGTGGGGAGGGCGGGGCGATTTCTGCACTGTAAGGTGATATGCCAGAGTTCATCGAGACTGACATGCAGCTTTTTGACTTGCCAAAAGCATGACGTTTTGCTAGAAAGCATGAACGAAGCTGAACTGGGCTTTTCTCATCAATGTCATGGCAGGCTCGGTACAAAATGGAGGGCCATTCTGGCTTAGAAAAGTTGCCCCCGTGCTTGCCTAAATTTCTTCACCTCGTCAGTATTCTCCATTATTAAAGAAGAAGTATTCTGTCGACAGACAAAGTTGATTCTTTTTATTTGTCGGGCAATATATGTAAAGCTTTTCCCACAAACAAGTTCTGTGTAATATTTTGTGTTTACAAGAAGCAAGGGTCTTCAACAGAGATAATTAGTGGCGTGTAAAGCACTGATAAGGGAGGGCATGTTGCACGTCTGTCTACTGCCAGGGTACCATAAGGCCTAGTGACACGACCTAGTATGGCTTTTTATGTGTACATTTGTATTGGGCTTCTCTTAGTGTACACATCGAAGGCCATAGAGTTACTCGAATTATTGGATCACCCCTTTAGTGCAGAGCGTTTGCTTGTGAACTAATTTTTTTTCCTTGCAGGATCAAGCATGGGGGACATAAAGATCATCGTTGCAGTTGGTGCTGTAGAATTCATCTCTACAAGAAGTCTTGAGAAGGCCATGGGCCTCCTCTTTAGTGCCTTTGTGTTCAACGTGGCGTACCCTCCCGACTGCCCCCTCACCATGGAGTTTTTGCAGAGGTAAATGAGTGAATGTGGATGATGCTTTTGATAAGCAATCGGAAACCGACACAATAACGTGAGCAGTAGGCTTCTTTTTCCTGAGGAAAGGCACTCGCCCTCCTTAGCCAGTGCCTGCAAGTGACCAGTCCTGCCCTGTTCCCCTGGAATTCAGATGTCACATACATTCCTCTCGTGCATTTCTTCGTTCTCTGGCACGGCATCATGTTCTTTTTTGGCACAGCTGTATGGCGTTTCGCCAATCACGGCCGTCTTTAGAAAGTAGAATGGCAAGGTTATTAACATAGTGCTGCTTGCCAGTGGTACATGCTGAAGAGCCTTGCACATTTGCTAGCTCTGGCAATGAGTCAGGGGGTTGCGAGGCGAAGGTTAAAGTTTTGATTTTAAATTGCACCCAGTTCTGGTATTCTAAGAGTCGCAAAACTGCTGATTTGATCATTGTCGCATTACTAATGCACCAGCTTGGCAGTTCACAATGCCTAAACTTGGTCACGTGTCCTGTGAGCGCACCTAGATAGCGCTTTTCGCTTTTACGCATAGTTTTGTTGGTTGGCTACCGCAAGAAAGGCGCAAGGACGAAGAACCAGATAGGTCAGGTGCTACTGTCAATGAATGCTAAATGTAGTGTCTTTTATAGGTACCGACGTCGGGAAAAATGGGAGCGAGAATGAAGTGAAAATGCAGTTAAGTCACTCTACTATGTATCGTGTCCATTGGCTAATATCCTAGTGCGACATTACAGTGTGTCTGACTATGGGTTGCTTCCACACATGTGGCACTAAGTTGCCGAATGCCTGTCTGCCCTTTTACAGACCTCAGGTTCCCTTGTTACCACTGATGCAGTGCTCTCTCTAGCCTGTGTACAATCAGCCCCAAGAAAATAGAGCTCACTACCTCACCTTCTGGGCACTCAACAAACCTTTTGCAATGATGAATGCCAGTTTTTTTTTCGTTTTGCATTGAAACTGGAGACATATGACACAGGCAGGACAGCTTCACAGGTACTGTCACAACCATTACATGGCACTTTCGCCTTTCACCTGGTGATCTTTTAGGGGCTGGCAGGGTCATTAGTGCCTTTAAAAAAGGTTATACTGTGGTCCCATATTTGCCCAGAATTGCTGAGTACTTGAAATGGACAGGTGAAAGAGCGATCATAAAGGTTGCTATGTCGGCACCTGAGAAGTTGGCCACCCTGTGTGTCAACAGTAGGAGTGTAAAAGAAAAAAATTAGACATTCATCACCGTGGCAGGTTTGTTGATTGTTCAGAAGATTTCAGTAAGAAATTCCGCTTATTTGGAGCCAAGGGCACAGAAACTAGAATGAGCATTCTCCAAATGGTAAGATGAAGCATGATAATGACGTTCCTAAATGTAAGAACGACTGCCACATTGCAATTGCAGCCTATACCTGGAAATCGGGGTGTTACATCAGTACTGACCTATGTATGCGGCTGACAGCAGAAACATGAAATGCAGCAAAATGCTCTTGTATAGTTACGGTTTCTAGAGTCTGTGCATGTTCCCTGTATATGATGAGCACCTATTGTTACTAGAAATCCTTTACGGGTGTATGTGCAATTGTGGGCTGTTTTTACGAGTTATAATAATGGTTACATGTAGGTACATTATCCATCATTAGTGCATGTATATGTAGCAATTTAAGCGCACTACTAGTGTGCTTACATTTGCTGCTACATAACTTTAATTGTCTTTTCATTTCATAATACTGTGTTGCAGAAGGCAGTGCAGTTCACACATTCATGGCATTTCACGTGTGTAGCCAGAGTATGTGATTGGCACAGCTTATGGAGCATGGATTTATTCTATCCTCATTTTGTTCCCAGGTAACTTGGGCAGATCAACCCAACGAAAGGGCGCGGCAAAGGCAGGGCCAGCAGAATCGCGCCAAAGTTACTCAGCCTGCTGAAAGCACTTTAATTTATGAATAAATGTGCAAGTAGAGATGTAGATTTTTGTATTTTGTTGCATGTTTCATGAGGTACTGCCCACTGCAAGTGACTGCAATGTGGTCATGTTGACCACACAATATATTGACACAGAATTATGTTGACACTTGTGTTGTTGGGCCATCATACTAACAGTACAGTTGCATTTCATGTTGCCAAGCCAAATATTGGAATGGTTAAAGGCATCGTCATTTTTAAATGATAGCCTGCTATTACCTTGATGGCCAACGCTGTACTGACAGTTATATAAATTTCAAATTTGCAAAAGTCGAAGTCATAAAAACAGTTAATTGACAGCTTGCCATCACAGACAATCAAATCGTATAATTACGGTTTGGTTGTATTTTGAAATTTATAAAAAAGACATAGAAGTCAAGAAAAAACATTGTCTTTTAGAAATGACGGCTTGCTGTAACTGCTACGGTCAAGTTCTGTCAAATTGACGGTTCGGTTGTATTTCGGATTTACAAGAAAGACGTCAAAACGATGGAAAACTGTCATTTAGAAATAATGTTCTGCCGTCACTTTGATGGTCAAATGTCATCAAATTGACGGTGTAGTTGTATTTCAGATTGACGAGAAAAACATCAAAATGATGAAAAGACACCGTCATTTGAAAATGACGGTGTGGCATCATTTTAACGGCCAAATGCTTGGAAATAGAGCTGCCAAGGTATTTCCCGTCATATTGACGAATTTTTTTTACAGCGTACCTAAGAACTTTGGTTATGAAGCTGACGACAGTAACTAAGTGGATTTCTTCTCCGAAGAATTTCAAGAAGTGCAGAAAGAATTTCAAGAACCCTCGTACGATGATGAATGCACAAAGGGCGAGCCATTGTCTCTTGTAGAAAATGACATCATTGCTCACTTGTCAGGGTATTTGGTGAAGTCTTTTATATCTACTAACAAACCATGCTCCACCTGTACTGAGACCCTGACTGCTGATGAGGCTTCCGATGAGCATGCTCTTGTGCAGCTCAAGGAGTACAATCAAGGTTTTAGAAATTTGGTGTATGTAAGCCATACGGTACTGCGCTTTGTTTCTTCCTGTGAATGTGTCTTTCAGAAATTTTCACAGAAAAATTATATTCGTCATTTGGACCACCCAATCAATACATTGACGAACCTTATTGAGCGATCAGTTTCTCTGCCACCTAGTGAATGCGCTGACCACCCAAGCGTTATGAGAAGATGTGCCGTTTTGTTGTCATGCGACTGCGTATCTACCTCCGCTGGCTGAACGAGCCTGATGATTCAGACGACGGTTATGGCAGCAAGACTGTGGCTGGAGTTAACTTGCTGTAGAGTACCTTGCTTTAAATCTAACACCACTCTGTAAATAGCTGCTTTTTTACCACTGACTTGCTGGCTTATTTTGTAGTTTGCATCTTCATGTTTGTTGCAAAGGTAACACCACAGTGCACGTAGCAACTTTTTGCCCCTATGTCTTGCTCGCTTATTTAGAATTTGCATCTTTTTTCATGCTTTGCTTTTATGCTTTCACTTTAAGGTTAAACCTCACTGTACACACCCCACTTATCTATCCCTCTGTCTTGCTTACTTGTATTGTAGTTTGCGTTTTTTCATGGTCGACTGCACTTGACATTAAATAATTTGCACTGTTTCTTTTTTTTGTTGCCTTTGCTGTCTGTAAGGGGTGAGGTTGACAAGCTAGGTTACATATTTTTCTGCAGCACTAATGAAGCTCAACCTTTAGGGAGCAGTTATTTTCAACAGCCAAGCCCATCACCACCCAATTTTGCAGGCAAAATAGGAATTGCATGCACAGGCATCGTCAAAACCGCAGCTTGTTACGTTTCGCCTCCGACGTGCGGTATAGCCGACGCAGATGCATCGGACGCCGGGGCTTCGTTCACAGTGGCGGACATTTTGGCCAGTTCAGCGCTGTCCCAACGCCTCCTGCTAAGCGCTTCCAGGCATGTTTCAATGCCACGTGTCTTCGTGTGTGTGTGCATGTTGCTGCCCACGCTTGTCAAAGCGCGGCAGCCGGGGAGAGAAGCTCCACAACTGTGAAGCGAGGTCTGACCGGCGCCGGCCCGGCGGATACTTGTCGCGACGTGTTCCGTGCGCCGCCGTCACGTGCGCCTCTTCCGAGCCGTTCCTTTTCTTTTTGCCCCGACTCCGAGAGTAGAAAGGCAGCTGCACCTGGACGCCGTAGAGGCTTCGATTTCTTCCGTCGAGTAACGTGGTCTCCCGTTTCTCCACTTCGGTCGACCTCACCGGCCGCTCTTTTGCGATGCGAGAATAAACAAGTTGTTCTGTTGGCAGCCGACTCATCCTTTGCAAGGACCTTCGAATGCTTCCAGCTGTGCCCCAGGCCGCCATGCCAACGCTACTTTTGGGGCTTGCCACCCAGTTGCAACAAGCTTTTTACTAAACCTTTTCTGGTCGAGTCTTTTTCACAAAGCATAAATTTTCAAAGTCTGTTACTTTTATTTCGGATTTAAAACTGTTAGAAAAGAATTACTGCAGTTATTTAATGACCTCAAATTCACCCTTTCTTGTGTAGGTGTACAAGCATGGTTTATAAATAAGTACAGATGGGCATGAATAAATACAATGAAAAATATATGCAGGAATGCGCTTCACAAACGAAGGAATCGTAGCGGAACAACCGGTGTGCATGTCTAGAGCGCAAGCGAAGTCTGCATATGAGCGAACGCAAGAACGCTCGGTGATTGTGCACTTGTAACGAAAATGAAACGAGTGGAAAACTTGCACTAGTGATTTATCCTACGGCCAGTGAGGTGCAATCAGTTTTCGTGGGCCTCGTGAAAGAAAACGCAGGCGCAGTAAAAACGTTGGTACACGCGGCATCGTTTGTATGTACCAGCGCCAGCCTGTAAACAGATGTAATTGCACCCCTGTGGGCAATAAACAGGCGAGGAACTCGCAGTTACACTTTGAAAAATTAAAAAGCAGACAGGTTGTCTTTGCGAGCAAAAAAAAAAACCGGAAACAGCTCGCGCGACAGAAGCGAAACCGACCGCCGCGCGCGAGCGGCTGACGACGCGCGGCTACTATCAAAGCGCAGGAATTGAAAAACCAAAAACCACGTAGATAAAGAAAAAAACTATTTCTTCCACTCACACGTAGCGGTAGCACCTACTGGGCAACGGATCTTTAAAATGATAGCCTGTTTAAAATGATAGCCAACTGACGGCACACTAATTGTTCAACCTCGACCAATCGGGGCGCTAAAATTAATTAGTACAATTACGTCTTCGACCCTTGGATGTTAAAATGGCTATTATAAGTAAAAAGATGCGCATTGCAATGTTGATAAAAAGATTGTTCAAATCAAAGCACTCGAAGTGCGCCGAGAGCATGAACGGCGCCGTTACGAACGCTAGCGCAGCCGATCCCGTGTGCTTCAATATGGCGGCGCCGTTGAGGTTGTCTCCACCCTGAACGGCGGCGCTGGCATTGAGGCACCCTAATTTTCCGCGAATTAAGGGCGCCCCTAGCGGCGGTCGCCGAAATCACATCTGGTGGGTCGGTTGGTTCGGTGCTCCGTCGGTCGGCAGGTGTTACTGAGACTGATGCTGCTCCGAATGCAGAATATATTATTTTAGTGTGCGTTTTTTCTTCTGTGTTGTGAACATTTTCTGTCCGTGAAGTTGACAATGTTTTCGCCGGCGGACTTTATGCGATTTTTCGACACGGGCAAGCAGTGGACTAACGACCTAACCTCTGTGCCGCCGGTTAGCGACAGTGTGATTGACTTGCGCTTCGGCGCACCGAATCGGCAACTGCACAAAGGAGTGGCATTCAAGGAAGGGAAGTAAATTCGCTGCATTGAATGCTGCGTTCATCAGCACTCGTCCGGGTGCGAGCTACAAATGCTGAGAAGCATCTGCCTTTGCTCGATGAAGCCCGGTAATTACAGACAGGTCGCAGCACTTCGTGATGACGGGCAAACTAAAGTAGCACAAGCATACTGCGACTGCGTTGCTGGTTTAGTAAAAATTCCTTTGAATATTGAAAGCTGCGCTCATGTTCTTTCTGCTGTTCACTAAGCTTCAGAAGCCTCTGTCGAAACGGCAATATAACTGGCAGTTTAATATATTGTTCCCTGTTCTCCCAGCATTTGGCACGCTTTTTTTACGGCGCCTTGTAAATCGTGCATGCTTGAAGCACAGTGAAGGCCCGTTTTTCAGACGTATTTAAAGCTGTACGTTTAAGTGCATGGTGCCAGAGACCAGTCCAGTGCATGTCTTACTTTGGTTGCGGCGCGATTTTGTTGCCCGGTCTGTTGATCAGCAGTACACATTTTTTTCTACGAAGTCTAGGAAGACGACTTATCGGGCTCTTCGCCAATAACCTTGCGCCTGAGCCGCGAGACTTCATGAGGTGCCGCTTGTGGGGCGCACTGCGAATTAATACCACAGGCTTCACGTTCCTGTTACCATTGGCCGCGCCTGTAGATTGCTAATCTTTTTTTCGGAGACTTTTGTTATATTTAACACTGTTGAAAAAGCGCAAGATGTGGCTACTTGTTGTTTATGCTCCCGATCTCTGCAGCATCGCCCTGACGTTTTATTGAGGATTATTGCCTTTACGTGTCGCCCACGAAGGCGTCCGTTTTTAAGCGCTTCCTCTGCGACAACGTGCAGGGGTATATATGAGGCTGTCTCTAAACTTCAGCACAGCTGATATATGGCTTCA
The DNA here is from genome assembly GCF_050947875.1 of Dermacentor variabilis. Classification (NCBI taxonomy): domain Eukaryota; kingdom Metazoa; phylum Arthropoda; class Arachnida; order Ixodida; family Ixodidae; genus Dermacentor; species Dermacentor variabilis. The sequence goes on from NC_134571.1 coordinate 135,688,953, forward strand.
GCGGGCGAGTATAATATCTTTGTCACACGAGCACCCACGAACTACATTAGGATATACTCCTTTTCCTTGACGCCGCACTCCCTGGGAAGTGCGGCGTCAAGGAAGTTGTGGTCATGTCACACGGCCAATAACGAGGTTTTAAAAGAAGCTGCTAGAAGCGCCATCAGCGGTGTTTCGTTTTTGTAAAAGTACAAAAATGTAACTTCGAATAACGCTCCTTCCATAAAATAGTCAATATATTTGACAGCAAAAACATACATCTCATTGAAAGTCGACATCCGTTCGCTAAACACATCAGCTCTCACAGAAATGCTAGCCACACTGTACTTACATGTTTTCCTTTGCGGCGTGACGACTGGGATCTGCGTTCTGCGACCCAAACTACTGAAAATTACCCTCAAAACGCGAAGCTTCGTGAACGATGACCTCGTGCGCTTCCGTTTTACTTTGTGTACTGTGCCGCGTCAATAATGAGTGACGAAGCGGAAGATATTGACACGTGTACTTGTTTATCTTCATCGGGCGACAGCGTTTCACCGCCTAACAAATGTTATCGCACAGCGCAGGGCGCGCTTGCATGTCTCGGAAGTTTCTCGAAAGTTATTCATGGGTCTATCCGCTGTCTGTAGTCACCGAACCTTGTGTAATCTGATTTCATCGCGCGACGCAAATGGTGTAGAACTTTCTGAAAGACACGCGGGTCCCAGCGATTACTCCGGAACCTTCGATGACTGATGTATAAAATTAACCGGCGCGCTTGACCCGCTGATCAGATTTTCAACGATCGCCGACTGTGTTCGCCGCTATCATTGTTCTTTCAGTGTGACCTGCTTTTGAGGGCACAGGTTCGCCCAGCTGATGAGTACGCAAGGATGGGTTTTTGCCTCTTGTTGGTTTCACGAGCCTAGAGGCAAAAAACTCATCCTTGCTTACTCGACTCATTGAAAGCTAGTGAATCGAGGTATAGTCAATTTGTGCTCCAAGAACGCCCTTTTGAAGTCGTTCCCGCACTTGGTTCACAGAAATTTTGAGTACAAAGTCTCACATCTACTAGATGCGGGTTGCCCGTTGCATGCATTGGCCACCGTGGCAGGCAGCATTCCAAAGAAAATTAAGAACGAAATTCGCAATGCAGCTGAACAGGTGACACAAGTAAAAAAGAAAGTAATCGTCTTGCCTTGGCTACATCAGATTAGTGACAATATGAAAAAGATCGGGAAACATGTCGCTGTATAAATCGCTTTCTCTGCTCCTTTGAAGCTATCTAGTTTGTGCACAAGGGTAAACGCGATACGCGCAAGCCACGTGGGTGCGACAAGACCCACCGACAACCATATGTTTCTTGTGTAAAAGGGGTGGTTTACTGCATCCCACTGGACTGTGGCAAAGAGTATGTGGGACAGACGAGTAGATACATCAACGAGCGATTACGTGAGCACAGGTACAACGTTGAAAAACTAGCCCTACCAGGCCACCTTACCGGACATTACGCACGCTGCAGATGCAAGCCTCTGTTTTACCGTACTCAATCGCTGGCCAGACACCCTGACCAGCAGTCGTTAGCACTGTGTCCCGTTATTTTCTTTCGTCCATGTGCTTCTGCGCTACTGCGTAAATAACCAGCGTCAGAAATTGTTGAGGTAAAAAGGGACATTGCAGCAGTAATCACTAGGAACAGCATCACCAGCAAGTGAATCGCGTTAAGAATTGGCTGGCGTAGTCAGATGAACATGTGCACCTTCAACCAAGGTACAATTCACTTGTTCTTAGTTTGGCTTTCCTTTTTTTTTTGGCAGGATGGTAAATAGGTTAAAGCACATCTTTGATAAAGCAAGTGGTGTCGATGGTGCTGAGCCCGCCGCAGTCGTGTCAGCAACAAAAGTAAGAAGCTGATGCGATTTCTTGGGGCAGACTTTGTGGGGGTAATTGACCCGTGGATATTACGATATAGCGAAAGCTTAAAATGTCAATCAAATCATTTTTTAGTCAGGCACAGCATATATTAGCTGCCTTCTGTCATTTTATCATATCACAACTATTCTTTAATAGAAAATGCACAAAACCTTGCTCTTCATTTATTAGGAAAGCCTTCTGCACGGAGCAGCTACTGCAAACGATACACAAGTGAAGGCCTGTTGTGGAGAGGGCGAGCAACAGAGGTAGAGAGCAAGGCGGCATGCTGCGCCCGCTGAGGGTGAGTGGCTAGCTGCTTCGCTAAGAAAACACAGCAAACGCGTATTGGCCAGTGCCAGAGTGAGCTGACCCAAAACCTTACTCCGTGATCATAACAATCTCATTCATGTGAACACTGGACATGGCCATTATTTCTTACTTCCTTACTTTATTCTTTTGAAAAGTTCAGAAATCCACGATAGAATCGATGGTACTCCCATGAGCTTGCTTTGCTTCTGGGAGCTTCTCAACGCGTCGCCAATCAGATTTTAAGTATTCGTAAGTACGAGACTGGTGCACTTCTTTAGGAGAGTCTGGCACATGCGGGTTTTCATGATGTGCATGACGTGAAGTGTTAGAAGAAGTAAAGCCATACGAGCAGGCATGGAACTATGCGTGACGTGCCTGGGCAAAACCCTACAGCAAAGACCAAGGCGATCATTAAGCTTCGACACTGCCTGGATACGATGGACGAATGAAGTATTCCAGGATGGTTTTCACGAAAACCAAAAGACACCCGGAACGGTCGTCTATGGGCCTGCCATATTCCCGACGACCTTGAGGGACAAGAGACAGGGGGCGTCGACGAGTGAAAAAGACGCGCTTCCAGGCAGTAGTTGCGGACCTTTGTCCATCGAGACACTGAGGCATTAAATCAGCTCATTATTATAGTCATAAGAACCCTCTTTTATTATCCTGCTTAGACTTCGCATCGTGCAACATCGATTCCATGCCTCGGCATCGACTCTGAAGAGATTCAGTTTCAGTAAACTCGACTGGACAATGTACTGCTTCAGGACCTGGAACGTCTCATCAAGAAACAGAAGGTTCTATGTGCGCAAGTAACGCGGTTCATCAAAGAAAACGAAAATTGTCAAGGATACCTAGAAGTGCCCAAAGTGATGGTTCTGTACGCCTGACTGACAAACTGGCAAACAATGCCAAGTGCCATCAAAAACGAAATTAAGCCACTGCATGTAACAGGTAGAGGACACAGACAGCTAGCTAGTTTCTGCATACATATGAGCCCCAAGATAACCCTGGGGAGTGCCTCATTCACTCGGCTGTAGCGGCAGGTGACTTGTCGCAGTCACTTAAAGAGTACCGAATTAGCGGACAATGTCAAAGCCAGCCAAACTTCGCCACAGCTTAAGATGAACGTAAAATGCCTAGATTAGATCTTGTAAAGTTCACCGGATGGCATGACGACTGACAGCAGTTTTTAAAAGTGTTCCACCAAGTGGTTAATCAAACGTAATTATCGCTGATCGACGAATTCCATTACCTTAGGTCGTCCTTGACGGAGCACACTGTAGCTGCGTTTGCTGTTCTGTCACCTACGTCTCAATGATAAAAGCTCAACGATAGGCCACACAGCTGATGAAGTGATTCGGCAACGAGCTCCTCGTGCAGCAACTTTTAAGGAAACAACTGGACATCAAGCAGGTGCGTTCTTTGGGAGACGTATTGCGCCGTCACCATTTCTACGACACACTGTCAGCAGACATCTGCAGTCTCGAGGCATTGAGTAGGAAACCTGACATATTTATAGGACAATATTGCCACCATGCTGCAGAGGGCAATGCCTCGGGACATATTCTTTTCGATTTCTGTTCAAAGCAAGTCGTCGACACTGACAATCCATTCTACGCTCACCGGGGCACATCCATTAAGGATCCTCAGCAAACAACGCAGGAAGTAGAAAGAACAATACCGTATTTTCGCGATTCTAACCACCCCCACTCTATTTTCGCGAAACAGTTAGCAAAAAATTTTGCATGCGAATCTAAGCATCCCCCTATTTGCTAGGAATAACGCGTAGCCAAGGCCGCCAAACGCGCTTGCTAACTCTGGAATCATTGCACGGTGGACCTGCAGGCACGCGGTCGATGCTTCTGTTGGACGCGTTTCGCGGCCATCTGACACCGGAAGTAGAGACAAAGCTTCGGAACATCAATAGCGATGTGGTTGAGATTCCGGGTGGCATGACGCCAGTGCTGCAACTCCTCGATATTTCAGTCAACAAGCCCTTCAAAGCCAATCTCCGACAGGAGTACGCAGAGTGGGTGAAAAACCCTGACCGGAAGAAGACGCCGACGGGAAAGCTGCAGAAAGCGTCCCCATCAACCATGGCAAAGTGTATTTCGGACGCGTGGAAGAGGGTCTAAGTGGACGTTGTGGTCAAATCATTTAAGATGTGCTCGATCACAAACAACTTCGACGGAACGGAAGACAACCTGCTGTGGGATACCGAGAGCAGCGGTTCAAGCGGTGCGACGAACTCGAGTGGCAGTGATAGTGACTGAGCATCCTACACGAGCGCTGGGTTCACTGTCTGCACCGATTTTTCTTTTGAATGTTTGCAAATAAAATGTTATTTCTCGCAACCATCTCGTCGTGATGTCGCAGCGAAAAGAGGAAGGGGGGGTCATACTAGATTTTTCGAATGTAAGCACCCCCCCTTCACTTTGGGCATAGCGATCGTGAAAAAAAGGGGGTGCTTAGAATCGAGTATATACAGTAGTAATTTTCAACAGACTTCTGTCCTTGAGAGTCGAAGGCCTAGAAATCCTAGCTGTTTTGCAAAGCACGGATGTCAAGCAACTCTCAATAGACATTCCAAATCAGTGCCAGAAGTCTAACTAAAGAATGCCAGACATGACTGCTGCTCAGTCATCAGCATGCAGCACCAGAACGTGGTACTGGTCGACTGCTTCTGCGATGCAAACGAGCATGCAAGAGATAACTGACTACAACGCAGAGCTGTGTACTGAAAGCAATTTCGATCCAGACAGCGACACTGCTTTACAGACATCTTCCAACCCCCGCAAACTCTAGAATACAAGGCCGTGGGACACAAACATTTGATTAATGGTTTCTTCAGATGAAACCCTTCAGAGGAAACCAGAGATAAATATTTTTCCCCATTTGGTTGATTGGGGGTGAGGGTAGCAAGTGGGCTTTACTCCAGTGCCCCTCTGCCACTCCACTTTGGGCTTGGCCTGACGTGGTGCGGCCGTGTAAAGTTGTTGTCAGGGCACTCCTGAAATGGTTACGTGCGAAGTACTTCTTTGACGTATGCAGCCATGTAGCACTGGTCCTGATGACTGGCGGCTGTAGTCAGTCACCTCGGATGAGGTGGGAGTGGAAGTCGGGTTTGCAGGAGAGGGGGGGGGGGAGCGGTCGTTCGTGTGCGCCTCACCACAGAATGCCGTCCATAATGGATGCATAGCCATCGGTCAGCGGAGGTAAGGCTATGCAAGAGGTGAAGTCGCGCAGGGGTGAGCAGTGTGTTTGTGCCATGCATGTTCCTTGATGGCGTGCGATTTCAAGGGCTAGGCGTGGGAAAACGCGCCTAGATAATAGGTTGGGCTTTAGAGTGGGGGCCGCCGTAAGTTGGTTAGTGTGGTTAGGCCCTGCGATGCTGGGAGCCCGGAAGAGAATATCTCGAGCGAGTTGGTTTACTCCTTCATTGCCCAGCATCGCAGTATGGCCTGGAATGCACACTACATCTTTACGGGGTAGTACAGATTCATACGTAACTGTGTGGAAATAGATGTGCCGAGATCACCGCGGAAATGTTTTCGACACACGCACATGCCGTCCTGATGAAGCTGAAATATGCCCCAATACATATTTGCTGCTCATGGCGCCCTCTTCAACGTGCACTGCACTACTTTTTCCCATGTGTTTTATGGTGTACTTGATTTGCTGCAAGCAAAAGCACAAAGTTGGCTGGTCTGGCATCCAAGAGAATTTCTGCAAGAAACAATGTCATCCGCATTTAGAGAAAAGCACTCGAGATGTAGGATAATCGTAGATTTACGGATGCACCCATAAAACAGCCACCTGAAGTGAGCGACCAAGTGAATTGCGGAAACAGTAACAAAAGCGATTTTAGATGTAAGTTTAACGTTAGTATAGATACATCATGTTTGCAAACAGCAGTAGGCACCGTCCCGTAGGCTCCGCCCATATTCGGCGCCGGTATTGGGCGACGGCGGATTAATTTCGACTACTTTAGGTTCGTTAACGGTGCACCCAATGCAAGTTCTTGCATTTCGCCATCGAAATACGGCCGAACGTGACGGCAGGCCCAGCTCGCTGACCACCGTAATGACAGCCGACGGCGCTTGTAATGTTGCCGCAGCTCGTAATGGTGCGCTAATCTTTTAGAACACGATTAACGTGGGTTTAACGGTATTGGTTTTCTCAGTGTCGTTGGTGCGAATACCAATCTAAACGTAGAAATTCCATGGCAGACGAGCCGCCTCCCTGAGACGGCGAGTGTTTGCTTGCTATCTGCGAGACGAAATGCCGTCGGATCGTTGCTCGCGATAACGCCAGTGGCTTAGTACTGGGCACTGCTTTACGAAACACAGGCACCATTCTACAGAATTTTGTTCTATTAAGTACTATTTCATGTGAAATACAAACTGTGTGTGATTTCCATGTCGCCGTGAGCCGCGATAGAAGCGGTGCCTCGGCTGGACGACGACGCCAGCTGTGTAGGCCCGCGCAATCTGAGCTGTGGGAAGCGGATGTCCAATCGGTGCAACTCTTCCAATGCTGTGCATTTTATTTTGCACGCGGAAATTCAGTCATCTTTAGCGCGTTAATTACATCTACACTGTAATTAACGCAGCTGTGGCCGTGCTTCCAGCGTATGTGATCATGTGCTAAGCTATCTACACTGCACACTGTAAAATAATTTGCACCCTTAAAAGTGAAAAAGGGTGTAAGTGTGTCTAAACTAACACTTTGAGGGTGTGATTTATATAACCGACACCCTAAGGGTGTGAGTTGTAAACATATTTACACCCTTTTTTACTTTTAAGGGTGTAAATTTTACAGTGCAGGCGGCTCAATTTCTTCAGCTGAAAATGAATGCTCTGCTCACTCGACCAACATCTAAGGCTCATCCCAATCTAGCTTTCCCAAAGTGCGGTGAGAAATTTTAATGACACGCTATTAACGATCCGAAGTATACCTTGTTGTATAATTCACGCCACGCAATAAAGCAGAGAAGCTTAACTGTTACAAAATGTTCAGCGTATAATCGATGATGTGCTGTCGAAATGTAACTTTCGTTTTTTAGTGCGGCGGCCGATTGCTCGAGACGGTATTAATGAAGAGGATGCGTTTTAAAACTTGACAGTCTCGCGTTTTTCGGCGCAGCGCAGCTAGGCATAGTACGTTTCCTTCGTTGCAAAACTGTAGAACAAGAACCGCACACGCAGCCGCGAAACCCAACGGCTACTGAGGTAGGCTCGGCGGCGGAGTGCCTACCGTGCGAAAGTAACTTCCAACGATATCGCCACTGCATTTTCATGACGTAGTGCTGTGGCATAGGTCTATAGCACCATGGCTTCATTTTATTTCTTTTGGGTGCGTTTGGTAGTCGTGCTAATGACACGCATATCACAGCAAACTCTTGCCTGCTTCACCTCCTAGAAAAGGGCTTCCCCCCCCCCCCCACTTGCTGCGACCACAATTTCCGCCAGGTAATCTTACAAATACCCCTGCATGAATACATGAATAAGCAAAGGGCTGGGGGGGGGGAGCAAAGTATGCCATTCTTTCAAAGTTTCGCTATACTGGGTTGCGCTAGGGCTTTATATCATTTTCAGTATACCAAACGTTATTGCATGTCAAATTCCTCAATCAGCATAACATTTCTTTAGACAGAAAAGCCTTTGCAAGACAGACCAATTTGTGATGAAAAGACCGGGGCTGTTTTCTGCTTGTAGCATGTGCAACGCGGTTGCTTGAGCACCAGTTTCTCATTGTGCACTGTAAACATAAATAAGCCCGAATATGAATTGTTATGGTTAGATACATTTTAAAACTACATGGCTAACAATATTTACTCGCTTAGTAGGGAATAAAGATGTAAAAAAAGAAAACTTATTTGACTGACTCCCATGGTCAAAGGACATAAATAAGGTTACGCAGATTCAACGTGAAGCACGGTCTTACTTGGTGGCAATACACAAACTCCTGTCACTTCTACAGCGCACCTACGACAGCGTAAAACAAGTATAAAATATACGTCCTGACATTCTCAGAAACAAAACCAAACAAGCAGCAGTTTGTTTGTCCCTTAAGGTTTTGAAGTGTGTTTGAACTTTTCAACATGCTAAGCCTTAGCACAAATGATTTTTTTTAAATGACATTCGTCGGTACGAGAGCCACGCGGTCGACATCCTGGGGGAGCGAGGCCTAGCGCCCGCGGAGCATTCGCAAGCCTGAAGCGAGTAAGTGCGGAAGCCTCGAGGGTAGTCTGAATTTCTTATGTAAGTGGCTTCTATCTCTTTGACTCTAATGAAGTCGCGGCTCTGGGAGCCGAATGGCCGCCGGTCACGGGTGCCGCTACGGGCTGACTGGTATTGCGGTATTGCACCGGGCGCTCCGACACCTCTGGGATGGTGGGCTCCGTTAACTCGGATGGTGTGTGCACCGAGCGGGGCAGGACCACCCAACAGAGCTGACGTCTCCTCACGGCTGCCTGTTCTGCGCCCATTTTGGGTGTTTTTTGGGTGCCGATTGTTGTCAGGGTAGCGACGCTTTAGGCCTAAGGCTTCACGAAGCTGCCTGTCGCACGTGCAGGGACACAACCTGGTGGACCGTGGCGTTCAGGTGCTGCACTTTGCTTCCCTCATTCTAGTTAGCCTCAAACGAATTGAAATTACTTGTTCGACTCAAGGAGGCGAGCTTCGTTCACGTGAACTTAGCATCTGAGTAGCCGCCCAATCTTTTGCTAGCCGAGTTGAACATCGTACCACGTGGACGATGTGCATCCATAATTCTTCTCCCTTGCACTACTTTAGTGTTCGTCGGGTGCGTTGAGTGTACGCAGCGTGAGTGGAGTCACCCATGGTTTGCTGTCACCTGCACATCGTCTGCGCTGCTACCCCGGACTACGATCGAGTCACCCCGGGCAAGAGTGATGCTGTGGCTAGTTCGGCGCAGCGACTTCGGCGGCCCCCTGTATGCAGCTCTCAACCCTCGGCGGCAGATAAAAGAGCCGGCGGTCACCAAAAGCTACTGCGGCTCTCGCCAGCAGGGTGCTTCGGCGCGAGCAACGCTTACTCGTACTAACTACCGCGTCGCCGTCTCCGGAGTCCTGGCCTGGAATCGCGCCGTCGAGTCTGCAGAGCTGCTGCTGTGACCTGCGGACGCTAGCGGTGTACCCAAGGACAACGTTGGCTCGCATGTTATGGATAGCGTGTGGATATTTCCTCGACGCGGCCACTGTTGCATGTACTACCTTGTGCGAGAAGCACGCGTATTTCGAGAGATGGCGCGACTGTGGCTCTGCTAACGCCACCTAACAGCAAGGTTACTTGGGCGCGGAAAGGAGAAGGCGCTTCCTCTTTGGCTCCGGATCTGAAAGCGGCGCGGACGTTCCGCGCGTGCGTCGATCTATGCTTCTGCGAGACCGTCTCACGAGGCCTCGTTCGAACGCGCCCCCATTCGCGTGACCCTACGCGCGAACGACCAAGCGCTGGTGTCCATCATGGAGTGAACGTATTCGCTCGTTATCCGGTCACGGTGAGTAGGACTTCCGCGATTTGTCGCGCGCCCATCCGCATGTTTTGTGGATAGCAACTCGGCTAGCATGCATTGATCTATGAAAGGTGCCATAAATGCCCTTGTGATTGTTTGCACAACTGTGTTGTTCTTTTCTCCCGAGAGCACGGATGAGAATCCCACAGGTTCTAAACGCAGCCTTTTCTCTCAGACAACTGAGCGTATATGTGTATACTCAGACACACAAAATACCAGCATTGACATAAGTTCTCAGCAGACGCAATTACGTCACGGGTATATACATATTTTCGTATGCGCGTGTACGCGCAGATACGAGCTATAAAAATGCAATGAACAACGCCGCCTACTTTAAAGGACTATGTTGGGTAATAGCATTACAGTGTTGGGCATTACTGGTTAAAGTGTCCTTGTGCAGTATGTTTTGCTGAACCGACTTGTGTCTGGCGAAGGTAAGTATAGTTACAGTGTCCTTGTTGAAATGCGTTTTTGAAATACTAAGAACTATTATGTGCAGTGTTGTTATATTTGTGAGAATGTGGTGGATACATGCTGCGATGGATTTGCTGGGCTGCAAGATCTCAGGAGAAAACACTTAATCAAGACGACTGCGAGCCACCTTGTTTAGCCATGATGGCAGCAACAGAATTAAAATAATTCCCTTTTTTTCTTTTGGTACAGTAGGTAGAACTGCATTCACACATTTTTGTTCTGAAAGCAACAAAGACCTTTCGAATTTGTTTCGTCTCTAGTGTGCACTCTGCTTCCATGTTGTTTCATTTCGTTCAGTGATTTCCAGTCTTTTCACGCATTCTAGAATATAGTGAGCATACATGAGGGTGAATACGAAAGTCTGCGCCAGTATCTCTTTATACTGAATTCCAATGGCAGATTCGGAGTGACCGACAAACTCTGCGCCGGAGGACTCCGCTACGGCGGAGGGCAACAGAATGCGATTGGAACACAAGCACTCCCGCAAGAGCAACTGCCAGGGGGTGCCTGCGTACATCCGCCTCCGAAAGCGCCCAACATTCATCGCGTTATTTGTCAGTTTCGGCTTGAACTCGCATGAGCGTTGTGTTGAAAAGTTTCGCTTCATGTTTCTTTTTTAGACTCCTGCGCTCTAATAGAACTCACACCACATGCAAGTCTGCGTCTCCCGTCCGCTGTGATTGTGTGTCGGAAACATCGGAGACGCAGTTCGGTGGCAAAACATCGACACAGCTTTAAGTGCCTTCGGAACTGTATCTCATCAAGCAAAGGCTATTAAAATGCGAACTTCCAAAAAGAAGCCGTTGTTACCTCTTCATACAAATATTGGGAATACTTGCGTGAATACACTAGCTTCCGGAGCTTCTACGTCGCTTGAGCACCCGCTGGTCAATTCGGAACTTGAGATAGATAAAGCATCGCTATCCGCAAGCAGTAAAAGCGCAAGTTCACGATGCGAAGCACCACACATTTCTTTCGAGATTATGGGATTCGCGTTCACGGGAGCGCGCGCCATAGCGGTAAGTTGGCTGTGGGTGGCCTCACATTAAGCGCCTTCGGTAGACTCCGTCAAATTTGCGCAGTAGAGAGCGCTGTTCCGTGGAGTGGATCTAGCGGAGAACCTGCTCCTAATCCCCCAATAAAAGATACGGGAGGCACTCTCAATCTCCCAATTGATAAAGACTTGCTCCGCAAGGTGCAGTAAATCTACTACCGGCAGTGCTCGGAATCTGCCATTGGAATTCACCATTAGCCAATTTACGGCTGTAAATGCGAAGTCAACATATCCATTGACGGCGGTGGACCTTTCTTGCAAAGGCCCGGCCTTACTGCCAGTAGCTTCGCGGCACGGTGGTGCTGTCACTTGTAGAAGATGGCGGTTATGCTTCACACGTCCACGGCGTACAAGCAACGATGTGAAATTCGTTTTCTATAGAGCAAGGGAAGAACGCCAATCGAAATCCACAGGGAAAGGCAGCCCACGTATATGGGGAAAGGCGTCTCGCTTTGAGAAGTGCGCGGTGGTGATGATGCGAGGTCGCAAAAGGCCGTGAAGACTTGCATGACAATGGGCGTTCGGGGCGGCCGCGTGCTTCGCTGACTGACGACATTTCCCTCTTGGATGCAATGGTGAAAGCTGATTGGCGTGTGCGCCTCAATGACGTTTCCCGGGAGCTTGGTATTTCGTACGGGAATGTTTACATCGTGCACGGGTCTTCTGGGTTGTAAGGACTGTGTGGCGGAGGCAACCACCGCAAGGCCGAGAGATGGCGCCACCGGACAGAGCGACATCATCATCATCACCGTTACGGAGCCAAGAGATAGTACCACAGGACAGAGTGACATCATCATTATGGATACGGAATTGTGGGGAGGCCAATGCGAGGGAATAAAGGGTTGTACTTGTTCGAGACGTGGTGTGCACGCTTCCTTTCTGAAAGTGGGGGCTCCTTCAAGATTGGAAATGGATAGCGTGAGTGCTCCGGAGGAAGTAGTGCAGTACCTTGTCAATAAGACAGACGGTTCGCCGATCCAGCGGGAACAGGTCGCCTCCCTGCTGAGGTAACGAGTGATGACCGCCACCGTGACTACCGTGACGGTAGGCCTAGGGGTGCCGGTGGCTGTGTCGCAGCCGCCTGCCGTGACATGCACGCCATACGTGGCAACAGAGCTGCCGAAGTTCTCGGGATTCAACGACCTACAGTCAGCGGAGGTGTTTCTCGAACGTTTAGAACATTTGCCTTGTGTCTGGTATTGACTCTGCCAGAATTAGTAAAGTGGTGCGGGCCGCCTTGAAGGGCAGCGCTAAGCTGTGGTGGCGCTTTGTCGGCGTTTTCGCCACATGGGAAGAGTTCATACAAGCGTTCCGCGCGGAGTTTGCTTCAATCGATTCGAAGCGCCGCCTGTAGGAAGAGCTTCAACAACGCACCCAGCACCCAGAGGAGAACTTGGAAGGAGTTCATTTACGTGATATCGGCATACTACGACCGCATCGGCGAAACCGTACCAGAAAAGGAAAAGATCCTGGCGGTTCTCCGCCAAATACACCAGCAGTTACAAGACCTCGCAGACGGGTCAACCTTTACAACATTGAGGGAGCTCGCGACGGAGCCGGATGGCTTGATCCCTACCAAGCAGAGGCCGATGGCTGGTGATTGGACACATCCTGGATTCGCATCGGCTTCCATTCTAATTGGCCAGCGCCCTGGCTGTGTGATCGAAAGGGGCATGGCCTCCATTTTAAATATGGGCAAGATGGTGGAAAAAGCGGCGAATGTGTTTCCCTTAAAGGGAAGCTGAAAGGTTTTCCAGAAAAATTGAGTGAACATCTGTACATAATGGTTTTCAAACCTCCGAATTCGAATATCGTATCGAAATTCAACGAAAGAAAGCGCAAATATATTTTATTTCGACGAAAAGTGCAGCAGCGGACACGCCCAGCTCGCGCGTCTCGTTTCCGCCTGTGATTGGTCGGGCGCCTCGTGACGTCAACACTAGTGTTTGTCCGAACCGACCGCTGCCGCTACACATGAAGCGCGGTGCCAGGTAGTTTGGTGCTGTTTTTCCGAGACGGTAATGGAAAATTTAGAGAGACTGCGTTTTTCTGAGGAGTTCGGCGTTACTCCCTACATGTACGAGCCGATTGCGAAGAGCCGGCCTCTCGAAGAAGCAAACGATGCTGGTGCGAGCAGTGCTTTCGACGCGAACGAAAGCGAAGTCTTGGGATCTCCTCGTGTTGGAAATGCTCTTTGGTGAGTATGTTTTTTGCAAAGCGATCTAGTGATCTCGCCGATCTTTGGCCGATCTAGTGAGCTCGTTTCCGGTCAAACAACTGTAGTGTTGTGCTCCTGCGTGCCTCCTCGTGGAACGTAAGCGGGGATGCGATCGTCGGCATTTGTGCGCTGTCCAAAGCTGTCGGCAATCTACAAAGACGGTTTAAACGCGTGAAAAGCTTCCCGGTTCATGCAGTACGTGTAGTGACCTTCATCTGTGCGCCATCCGCACACTACTCGTAACCGAAGTCGTAAAGGCGGCAAATGCCGTCGGCTACGTGAGACGGTCGGTTTCTAGCTGTGCGCGAGAGAAGGGGGGAGCGTAGCGTCCTGGCGTGCGCCGGCTTTCCAGCACATGCAAACTCTACATTTGCACTGCGTTATGGTAGCTGCATGCAGGCTGTTTTACAACACACGTGCAAATAGAAAATTCGCGGCGCTTTGCGACGAAACCTGCGTCAAGGGCGGGAGATAAACATGCACCTTCCGTTCAGCGTGCTAACACGAAGGAGCTCGCAGTAAATCAAAATCCAGGTTTTGGCGAGTTCGTCTATTCATAAGGCCTTCCAACACCAGATATCATCAGTCAGTCCGCACTCGTGCCGTCTTTGTTTTCGTTGCTCCGATCTTTTCGCGCTGCTTTTAGAAAGCCTGCTAGTGGTAAGTAGTCCTCTCTCATTCTGTGGCCATATACAGCAACTGCGCAGGCCGAATTGCAGGGCTGGCCGTATACGTGCTGCGTGCTTGATAATGTATCAAGCTAAGGTGCACTTGGTAATTTGATACTAGTTCTTTGCATGTGTTCATGAGTGCAAATGCTTCTTTGGTAGTCTTTGATGCCATTTTAAACACACTTCACTTTTAATAGGTGTTCGTGCCATCACTGTATCCCAATGAACAATGAAGAGGACTGCTGCTGCTGTCAAGAAATTAACGAAATTACTCATAAGCAGAAGCGTGCACAATTCATCACAAGGTCACGAAAATTTAAAGACGTTTGTCTGAACAGGAATGTGCTTGAAGTGGCACTTGTGCAGCAAGGTACTACATTATCAGGAAAAGACCCCACAAACAGGTGAGATCTGATATAGATCAGATATGTGCTGTAATATAATTTACTTTCACTTCCACAGACAGTTGAGATATGCTGCATACCGGCAATTTGCATGGCTAATATGGAGAAGAATGTGCAAACACAAGAGACGCATTCTGCCAAGTTGTGTCCTGTGTGCTATCCGGAAGAAATATCCATCTCATAATAGAGTGTACACAGGGTTCAAACATTTTTCAAGCTGTGTCGAAGTGAGTATTTAAACATGTGTTAGTAAAGGAACTGCAGAAACAACGCAGAAACAAGCGCGGTCAACGCAGAACGCAGAAACAAGCACGGTCAGGCACGGTCGCGGAGGCTGCGAAGGAACGGAACACTAGTGTTGGCGTCACAACACCGCGGTTTCCGGTCACCGCTCTCATCGTCAGCGTCAGCAGCAGCGCGCGGCATACGACGGGGGGCGGAGCTACAGCGCAATTTTAATCGACGATTACGTCGCTCCTAATTGAAAAAAAAAAAAAAATTTTACCTACATGGTTTATAAGGTTCCCGCATCCGTATATGAGCGTCTTATTGAATTCGACAGACTCTTCAGCTTACCTTTAAGGGGCAGATATACTCCGACGTAGCGTGCGTGCGCGGCACGGCGACGTTACCTCGGCTGAAGCGCGACCCTCTACAGTCCGACGGCTCCCGACCGCCGACGTGACCGGCAGCACCTGACGCGCTTGGACGTCGTCCGGCTCCCAATAGAGCCGTCTGCATTTCGCGCCGGCCAGAACACGTCAGCACCGAGCGCCCTCTCTTGTCGCCGTAGCTACTCACCACCAGTACAAAATGGCCGCTTCTCACGAAAACGTGGTGGACCTCTCTGGTTTCGTTATCGAGAGATTTTTTGACGCCGTAAAGTAGCATCCGTACGTCTATCACACGAAACGGGTAGATTGTCGCGAAGTGGATCGCAAAAACAATGCCTGGGAGCTGATCCGCTCGTTCGCCTGTCTCTCGACAGGTGCGTCGATGTTTACGTACTCATACTTTGTCTACATACTCAAAAGTGGATACTTCTCAGAACCTGGTATGCAATCACCATTTGTTGTTACGCCTTGCTTTTCCTGTTTTAGTTGAAGAGTGTCTCAAACTCTGGAAGCGGCTGAGAGACCGCTACACACGGGAATTGAAGGCAATTGAACAGACAAAGAGGAGCGGCAGCGGCTATGTTTCTCGGCGAGCGTGGGAGTTCGCCGAGTCGATAGCCTTTTACAGAGATTGCGGCCGTCCGAGAAACTGAGTTATTATGCATTATGCAGTTCTGCGACAACGTTCATTGCTGCTTAGTGTTTTGCCTACTTTGATGGCTGTATTCCGTAATCATACGTTTGTTCTTTTCCTAAAAATTCCCCGCATGACACTGCTGTTGTTCAGTGAAGCAAACCTACCTTGCTCTTTACGCGATTGTGATCCACTTTGTGCTTTGCATTTTTCAAACGCACACCGTTAATATGTTAATTGTGTTCATTTAAGACACATGAGTTTGCTGGAGCTGGCCGCATCTGCCCTGTTCTTTCTCTTTAGTACGAAATGTTCAGGGCACTATTTTTCTCATATCGCTTTGATCTTTGCACGAAACTATAAACTGAACACTGAATACGTCGACAGAACTGCCTGTCTCATTGGTGTTAACTACGATTGTGCACGCGACTTTTAAAACTTCTTTTTTCTGAAGTGTACAGCTATATTATTCTCTTTACATAAACAATATTCCTCCAAAGCAGCCTTCAGCATTCTCAGAGAGCGACGTAGCCAAATGAAATGGCTACAAAACCAAATTTGTTTGGCCTTACAATTGCGCACCTGTGTTTCCTCGAATAATGTCAGCCTTTTCCCTGCAGAACTACATGCAGCATGGAAGCCCCTTCCTACTCGGGCAGTGATGATGTTGGCGAGACCGCTGAAAGCATTTTGACAGGAATGTGTACCACACCGCTGTCACCATCAGCAGTTGAAAGTTTTCTAGATGCCCCACCTGAGCTACCACCACCGGCAATGCCGGCATCATTGGCAGTACCAGCAACATTGGTAACCGAGCGATCAAGTGAGGCTCCACCAAGCAAAAAAAAAAAAAGAAAAAGAAGACAAGAAAGACAGACAGCTTTGAAGATGAACTTTTGGGCCAATTTCAGAAAAAAAAAAAATGTCTGAGAATGAGGACCCAGAGAAACTACAGAAGCGATGCAAGTGAGCCAACGCACCACGCACTCACTTCGCACTCCATCAAGCACTAATGGGGTTTCGTCCCATACGTAGAAGCAGTCATTTACTCGATCCCACTAAAGTGCGGCAAGACTTATGTTGGCCGAACTAGCAGAAGCTTCAACGACCGCTTCCGGCAGCATCGAAACAATGTGAACAATACAGTGGCGAGGCATCTTGGCATTCATCGCGCCGAGATTGCAAGTGCAACCCCCTCCTTCATCAGTGCATGGTATTGGCACTGGTCGCAGTTAACTAGAGAAATAATGGAAATGGAGTACATTCACAATCTAGGTGACCGCTGCGTAAGCACCTCTTCCATTGCTCTGACACGACCTGAGCGAGATTACCTGGCCGAGCGCAGGGCCATCGTTGGCACGTGATGTGATTTGACTTATCAGTGATGTGCAGGTTCTGCGTGTTTTTCTGCTCGCCGCGCATATACAGGGTGTTTGAACGAACACTTTCAAAAATCGTGAAAGGTTGCCTGTGGCAATATCACAATTCTAGTTCATGAGCCGGTCTACTCGAAGCGGCGGACAATAGTTGCACAAAAATTGAAATGCAAAATAGACTAATTAACAAGAAATTACTATAGAATAAAAACAGGAACAGCGCAACACAGGACGAGCGAGTAAACAGGACAGAGCGCTGACTAGCAACCAAATGCTTTATTTGCAGAAGCAACATATAAGTACATCATGAAGGTGACATAAAGAATAGAAAAAGAAGGATAAGTGTGAGCCACGAAGATAATTTCTTTTGTTGAGAGCGAGAGGGACGCAGAGCTGACGCACGCGTCGCCACTTCTGAATATATAATATGCTTCAAAGATTTCCCGCGCACGCTTTTCACTATATCTGCCGATAATTTCGCACTTGTTAAAGATCGCGGTGCAACCACACATCGTACAGTGCGCAGCTAGATGACTACGGGTTTCCTTTTAGTGAAGCGGCATGCTCGCGCAGGCGATCATTAGTGCACCTCCCGTTTGCCCGGTATAGCAACGTTTTCAGGGCTGAGCAAGCCCAGAGCAACCACTTTGAGGACGCAAGCGAAGTCAAACCAGCAAAGGTAAAGGCAGAAGCAGCCAAACTGTGCGAATCGTCGGGTCTGACCAAGCTAGCATCCTCTGTGAGGACTTCAGACGCGCGTAACTTTGACTGTGTTCTTCTCGGGAAAAACACATAAGGTGGAAACCCCTTTTCGTGTGATTGTGTCGGAGCGGGGAACCTGGCAGGGACTCCTAGGTGCTTTCCTGCAAAAATCCCTAGGAAATCTGGAAGTGGACGACCCTTTCCTCATCCGGAAGCCGCATGAAGTCTCTGCTTTCTTGCATAGTGACTGCCCACCAGACTGCCGCGCCTATTCCGTTGATGTCAAAGACTAGTACTATTCGTTACCAAGTAAGCTGATCTTAGAGGAAGTCGGTGATTGCATCGGTAAGTACGGCGTAGTTAAGTTTCAAAATGCCTGTGGAACGAAGTGTCTGCAGCTTCATGGAAATGCTCACTTACTACCTAAAATCCACATTCATTTGTCGTGACAAAAAGGTTTTAATTCGAAAGCAGGGAGTGTGTATAGGTTCATGTTTGGCACCAATACTTAGCGACCTTTTGTTGGCACGCTATGACAGGAGCTTACTCGCTCGCCTACAGCTGACGACCATAAAAATATTTCGGTTTGGAGACGACTTTTTTAGTATTTTATCCAGTTGACCCTTGTGGCACGGAGTTCACCTCCAAGACAATTATTGACGCCTTTAGTGCGATTATGAAGGATTTTAGATTAACAACAGAAGAGCCCACTAATGACCGTTTAAGGTTTTTAGACATCGAGATCGTTTTTAAACCACATCACGTGTGCTGGAGCTACTCGCCTCGCTCAAAGAAAGGGCTTCTCCCGTTTTCGTCTGCTCACTCCAAACTCGTAAAACGAGGAATCGCTAAGGCATGTTTGCGAGCTGCTTTGAAGAGCTCGTGCGAGCACTCTGTTGAACAGAGCTTTTCAGCGCAAGTCAACAGACTAACATCAACAAGATATCCGACCAGCATTTTGTGCAGTGTTGCTGGTGACCTTGTAAAAGAGTTAAAGAACGCCGGAAAACAAACTTTGCAGTCACCGCCTTCCAGATCTACGATTGCCGTCATTCCTTATGTACAGTCGCGATCAATTTGAAGGTGATCGCGCGAGCATCGGCCGGCGGGCCTTCCAAGCAGCATAGCGGCCGATTTCGGAACTGCGAAGATGAAAATTCGCTGCCTTCTTCCCCTTTTATGCTCTTCCAGGCTGCAACCGTCACCCCCAAGACTAACTCGCAACATTTTTGTTTGTTTCCCTTTCATGACAATGATGTGAGTGCGTCGATGTCTCATGCATATCTTGGCTAACAATGACGCCTCTGTGGAAAAGCTGATAAGGTAATCGAAATGAATTCGCAGGTTGCCTCGTGAAGGGTGGCGGGAGTGACAGCTGCTCAGGGAACAGCAAAAGAGAAAGAGGGGAGCAATCTGATGCTTCCCTCTCGACTGACGGTGATGACGTAAGGTGGCGCTGCTGCTAGTTTCAGTCGCCGCTCGAGCGATCAGCTTCAAATTGATCGCGACTGTACACCGTGTTTCCCATAACATTATGAAAATTGCGGCCAAGGCAGGAGTGAGGGTGGTGTGCAATGCCCCCTAATAAACTGAGCGGGTTGTGCAAAATAGTCAATAGGGAGGATACTGTCGCGCGCAAAAGCTGCTACAAGAATCGTGTTCAGGGCTTTGTTAACTGTACAACGCAGGTCGTCTATAATATCACGCTTGATTGTAAACGTTGCTATAGACCAGAATACGCTAGCCTCGCACCCAGACTAACCGAACGCATACTCTCGCACCCGGATTGCCCGGTCGACCAGCGCCATTTTGTACTGGGCTGCCAAAGTGTGTTCGCCGGCGACCAGCAGACATGGCAAGCGCCAGCTCTAGGACTCAACAAAGCGCGGAAATGTGCCCGTTCACGCGGATCTAAAGTACAAGAAGTCATCTGGGCATCATTGCGTCGTGTTTGGATGCCAAAACAACCAGCGGAAAAGGAGCAGGTTGCTTAGCGCTGTTTGCGAAGAGCACAATACACGTAGGGAATCGTGCCGGTGCGGTGTTTTCAGCCTGCACCGATTTCCATCCGCAACGAAGAATGACAAGCTGCGCCACCAGTGGATAGCTGCAGTAAATAGGAAGAACTACCAACCCAGTGAAAATGCACGAGTGAGTATTCCATCTGCGTATATTTTGGTGCCACGTTCAACTTTGCGCCCTACGAACGTAATATGTGTAACACGCAGGTTTGCTCCGAGCACTTTCTAGACAACAAGCCTACAGGTCAGAATCCCGGGCCGGTGCTTCGTCTTGGCTATAACAAAAAGGCAAGCCTTTTCGTGTTTCCATTCAGGCAGAGCTCCCGACGGTTAAGCGGAACAGTTGAGTTTGCGGTTAGCGATGCTTGCAGCTGGTGCACGGCATGACCATTAAGCGTGAACGACAAGTTGTAGGCAATAGTATGTTGCCCTGCTGGTGAGCGTTATTACTAATAAACCGAAAGTAAACCGAAGTCTGCTCGTCACGTAGCATGCGTCCACAAAAACATAAACGACGACTGCTCGTCGCTGAAGGTGTTCTTGCAGCGCGCCTGTCTTTACGAGCTGGTGTTGCAGGTGTCATTCGTAACGAATTCATTTGAGACTCCTGAGCTCTAAACTGCGTGCGGGCTGTTATGCGGGGCAAAGCGCAAAATTGTTCCGTTCATATGGCGAGGAAAATAAGGTGCTTAATTATTGTTGTATTTTGTAACAAAATTTTGCTCGTTCTCACCAGCTTTTTTTTTTTTACTGTTTTCTTTTCTAAGGGAGCGCCAACAATCCGATATGGCCTCGCACAAGCGAAACAGGTCTGATACCAGGTAGCTGCAGTTGGTGGGGCTAATTTCTTGGAATGCAGGTGCGGTTGTTGTCTTGTACCAAAGGGGTCCCTGATGTGCAGCTTTAAGTAGGGATGGTAATTTTATGTGCCCTGTCATGGTTTGTGCAACTGTAGAACACCTGCATCTGTCATGCTCGCCCTGTTATACGGGTTTTGACTGCACAAGTAGTTGAACATTATAACTACTGCAGCTCCTAATTTTCCAATGAGTGCAGGTTTAGCATCATATGCTGCTTGTTCGAGTGCTGTAGGCTTGTGTTCTGAATGTTGTACTCTTAAGTGGTTGCACGGTACATTTGGCCTGGTGTATTTTCTATTTCATGTTGAGAGGACTTTATATCTTCGCAACAGTGATGGCATGGGAAAGAACTACAGCCATTCTTACTATAACATCTATTTTGTTTTCAATGTGTAGGTGGCGAAGGGCAGGCGTCTGCTAATCAGGCAGTCAAACGACCTCGCCAGTTGGTTGCCAAACGTGGCCAACCCAGTAGTGACCATAACAAACAAGACCAAACTGAAAGTGCAGAGGACAATGTTCTGCATGCTTTAATAATATATGGCATCAACACGGTGCTGTAAAATCCTTCACAGGTTACGTGCCAAAAAGCTCACACGTGTTCTAGCATATAGCGCGCGGTTTCTACAAACGTAATAGCGTACTTACCCGATATATTCGCTTCTGCAGTCTGCACAGCACTCAGTGTGGCCATTGCGGACTTGCATGAGGTCTTGAAGTTCGATTGAATCGAGACAGCGAAAAATACAGGTTAGAAAAAACGCGAAACACGCCTTCCGCCCAGCTAAAAAGCCCAAGTTTCGCTTTCGCGCCGGGTCGCATCTCCCGGCGTGGCAGCGCCGGGAGGTGGGATAGGCGGCGCTTGGTATAGATGGCGCGACCGGCGCTCATCAATATGGCGGCGCGCTTAGAATTCACGGTGTTCTGGAGCATATCGGGCAAACGGGGAGGTGCATTAATGATCGCCTGCGCGAGCATGCCGCTTCACTAAAAGGAAACCCGTACAGTCATCTAGCTGCGCACTGCAAGACGTGCTGTTGCACCCCGGTCTTTAACAAGTGCGAAATAATCGGCAGGTATAGTGAAAAGCGTGCGTCAGCTTTGCGTCCCTCTCGCTCTCAACAAAAGAAATTGATTATCTTCGTGGCTGACACTTATCCTTCTTTTTCTATTCTTTATGTCACCTTCATGATGTATTTATATGCCGCTTCTGCAGATAAAGCATTTGGTTGCTAGTCAGCGCTCTGTCCTGTTTACTCGCTCGTCGTGTATAGCGCTGTTCCTGTTTTTATTCTAAAGATGAACCAACCAGCCCCATTTAACACACTGCTAAGGAAATTACTAATTAACTTGTTAACTAATTACCTTGTGGCCCATATTGCAATTTACGAATTCTAGCCGTGTAGTTCACAAGGCGGATTCACTTGAACGAGTTTTCAAGATGACACCAGTTTCGAGATATAAATTCCCGAACTTCATGGAGAAATGCATTGGCGTTCCAGTTAAGTTGTTACCAAAACGTTATTTCATGCACTGAAGCACAGAAGTAACTGCAACGCCAATGTATTTCTCTGCATAGTTCGGGAATTTACATCTCGAAACTGGTGTCCTGAACATTGGTTCCAAGTGCCTTGCGAACTCCACAGCTAGAAATTGTAAATTGCAATATGGATCATAAGATAATTAGCTAAAAGCTAATTAGTGAAGTCTCGTTAACTAGTCGATTCTGGATTTCAATTTTTTGTGCTAGTAGTGTCCGCCGCTTCGAGTAGACCGGCTCATATACTAGAATTGAGCTATCTGCCGTAGGCAACCTTTAAAAATTTTGAAAGTGTTCGCTGAAACACCCAGTATATTATGCTCGTCCGCAAATAAAGATCAGTTGGAAGTTAAGGCTCTTTACTAGTCTATGTCCTTCCTTTCCTACTTCGTTGCGCTAGACAAACTCCGCCCTTAAATACGTTATCATCAACCTGAATGTCAATGAAGCGGGCATAGCCACGGATATTGCAAATACCGTTAGTCCTTAATTCGTTGCATTTTTCTTTCGTGGAGGGTCCAATGTGCTGCTACTGAGCTCTTTTTTATGTATTTTTTTTCCCTGTAGTTCAGTATTCCTGGTAGTACCGTATTGTCACCTTAGTTTGCCCGAGGAGGTTGTCATATGAAAAAGAAAGCCTGATATAATGCAGTCTCGTATTGCTTAGCACAAATGTTCTTCTGCACGATTGAAAGAGCTGATTACAAGTTTGTAATTTTACAGCTTTCATATGGCCCAAGGCGCAGTTATCGAAGAAAACTTTGGCACATGAAATGTTAAAAAAATAGACTGTACGTCTTCTCCATTACGTTGGTTGCAGATGTCTTAGGGCATTGTATTCCTTGCGTGACTTAATTCCGTGATCACTTTTTTTCGCACTTGAAACACGCCAATTGCAGGAACGGCTACTGCTAGTCGAATTGACGGAAGCAGCTTTATACCATGATATACACATAGGGAAAACCACTCCTTTAAAAATTTATGCAACTAGTCTAATAGTATTCTTCCTGAATGAATTAAGCGAGACACTACAATAAAATGTTAAACCAAGTTATGTATTATTTATCTAATGTATGTCATTATTTGCTACATGCCAATATATGACTTTGCTGCATAGAAAATTGCCACCAAAGTTCCTGCTGCTGGCACACAATTTGAATCGCTCTTGTCAAAATGAACGAGTTGATGTGATTGCCATGCGACCTCTCTTTATACCAGTCTGTGAATCAGCCAGTAATGATGTCACATTAGAAGTAGATTTGTCCAAAATACTTAAGTGGAGCCACTCCAATTCTCCATTTTAGTCATTTTCTCGCTTACAAAAGCTCTGTTGTTGCTGCAAATTAATTCGCTATTACAAAAGCCTAATCTTTCAATCTAGCTTGACTTTTTTATTTTTTTCTTTCGTGTCCCTTTTGTGCTGAAGGACAATCTGTAGGATCTGCTGGCCATTCATAGTATTGTTACACACCAGGTGTTCAATGCAGAACCAGATGAATCTGGTTGATAGGCGCGGTTGTTGAAGAGCGGTCTCGCGGCAGCTTGGCTAACGTCGTTCTCCTCTTTTTTTCATCTGGTTGTCTGCGCGGCAGCCGTGGTTCATGACAGCTTGTGACATTTCCCCGCTGGCAGACGAAGCCCGCCGGGCGAGTCAGTCATCTCGTGGGTTGTAACGCCTCAGACGCGCGACGTGTGTCACTTCAGCCTTGGCCGAGCGTCGTCAATTGCTCGTGAGACGCGCAATGCGGTAGTTTACTTTGCTGAGGCGCTCCAGAATAACGTAAGGGCCGACGTAGTGGGCGAGAAACTTCTGGCACAAGCCACGCTTCCGCAACGGCGTCCAGAGCCAAACAAGGTCACCAGGATCGAAGTAAACGTGGCGGTGACGCCCGTCATAGCGTATCTTAGACCGGTCCTGCGATGCTAGGGTGCGAAGCCTAGCGAGGCGTCGCGCTTTTTCTGTTCGACATAGGATCTCATCAATTGATTCGTTGTCATGAGCGAAGTAGGGAAATATGGTGTCGAGGGTGTAGCGCGGCGGACGAGCATACAGAAGGAAAAATGGTGAGTAACCAGTGGTCTCGTGTCTCGCGGTATTGAAGGCATAGGTAATGAAAGGCAAGATACTGTCCCAATTCTTGTGTGCTGAATCGACGTACATGGACAGCATGTTGGCAAGCGTTCTGTTTGTGCGCTCGACCAGACCATTAGTTTGTGGACGGTAGGGCGTAGAATGGCGGAAGCTACATGAACACAGACGAAGGGTTTCTTCAACCACGTCCGCGGTAAACTGTCGCCCACGATCGCTGATTACTATATGAGGAGGTCCATGTCGGAGTATAACGTGAGCCAGTAAGAAGATAGAAACTTCTGTAGCTGTGGCCGATGGCAATGCGGCGGTCTCAATAGTGGGTAAGATGATCTACGCAAACTATAACCCAACGATTGCCCTTGGAAGATCGCGGGAAAGGGCCCAGAAGATCTATACCAACTTGCTCGAAGGGCACGCTAGAAGGGGGAACTGGTTGAAGCAGGCCATGTGGCGCTTGTGGCGGACGCTTGTAGCGCTGGCATTGAAAGCAGCTGGCGACGTACCGTTCGATATCTTTCCGCATCTTATGCCAGTAAAAACGTACCCCAGGCGGCACGTCAGGTTGGGCCAACGTTGGAAACATATTGGCACTTCTTGGTCCAATGACGGCCTAAGATTAACAGCGTGGTTCCAATATTGGCAGTGCCATTCTGATTCCTGGCCCAATGATGGCCTAAGGTTAACAGCGTGGCGCGAATATTGGCTGTGCCATTCTGATAGAGATCCAACGTTGGCCCACATTACACAGTCAGTAAACAATATTGGCTGTGCCATTCTGATAGAGATCCAGTGTTGGCCCACATTAAACAGTCAGTAAACAATATTGGCCCTGCCGTTCAACAAGGCGGGAATTATCGGTCCGACTTTCGTATGGATTTGCCAATATCAGTTACTAGTTGGCTTTCTTTGGAGGACATTGGCCCGTAATAAGCCAATTTTCGCCTTGTCAGATTTTAGTGCTCTACGACTTGCTGAAATTGAACAACGTGCTTTGAAAACTAACGCACTGATCACAGGCACACTGCGCAGGAACCAGAAGTATGCACTCCCATGTCAACTCCATGCATGGTACACCGCCACTTTTGCACTTCTCCTTTACCGAAATGCGTCCCCTAAGAGAAAAGCCAGTGTACCACGTAGCAAGAAGGGGAAGTCGCATAAATTTACCCGCTGCTTTATTGATCGTGAATAAGAACATGAGCTTTCCATAAGAAGCAACGGTATTGCGAATTTGCCTGCGCATTGTATATTTTGCATGTACGCTCCGCGGCTTTGGTGGGTCAGGATTCTGAGGAGAATCGAGAATTACAGTGCCTCAGTGCTGATGGAACCGTTTTATATTGCATCGAGATGGAGCGCATATGTATTAGTGAAACTTTTGTTTGATGTTTAGCATGCATGACATGTTGCAGCGACATAATCATCATGCTCCTATTCTAATATATTTGTTTGTTCGTGCATGTGCAGTAAGCTCCTTGTATGAATGCCCCTGGCAGAAAAAAAAAATTAATTGCACGTTTTGGCATTTGCGTGTCAACAACCTCTTGTCTTTGCCTTTAGTAGGCACGGCGCATTCCGGATTTTTTTTTTTTTCGGCCTAGCTTTCCGTCCTTCAGGCCCCACTTGCCTCTCCCCCACGCATCCACGTGAGCCTGGTCAATGCTATCAGTCAAGCGTTCAGACAGCCATAAGCTGCTGTGTCGAATTGGGTGCTCTGGGAAGCATGGGGGAAAGCGGCGGAGTCACTATTGTCCTCCTTGTCGCCCTCCATCGCTGCCACCCCAAAACGCGGTCGGGCTAGGTCCAGCGGGGGAAAGTGGCATTTACGCCGTATTCGTTCACCCTTTCCTTTCACTCTTTCCTTCTATGCGTCGCTAGCACGCCGACTGGGTGCCCCACCGCCTGAGTGCTTGCGTCTTGTCCGTTCTTGCCAGCGCACTCCTCTCGTGAAAAATGCTCACTTGCGGTCGTCATTCCTACTGAGAAGCCTACATCTTGAAATACGCAGCAATGTGGCCACGAATTTTTGTGAGTGTTAGAATTATATAGGCGAAACAACAATTAGAAAAAGAGTCGGCGCTCGTGGCCACCGTCTTCGATGTGGGATGAACTCGGATACACAGAAGCATGGATCTTACAATGGTGAGTGCATTTTTCTTGCGCATGTTATAAGTTTTATAAGGAGCAATATCACCCAAGCAATATCACGCGGTATATATATTACTGAAACAGGCCTGGCTAATGTAGAGTGCCTGTAATTACATAGCTCTTTTTATTTGAAGCCTTTGAATAGTGCCCGGAGTAGAACCACGTGTAAATCTCTGTGAATTTCACCCAAATTCCAGGACTATGATTTTATCAAGCCACGCGCGCGGCCTGATCCTGCTAGTGATACCGAGGAACCACGCTTCTTCTCACTGTTATAGGTCAAGCATCATTTCCAGCCGACAGTATTTCTTTCTTTTCGTATAATAAATGCCTCTTTTACTAGTGTTTCCTGACGGAACTTCTCGGTTTCCGCATTAAAAATTTCGGACGAAGGCGCATTTTGTCCACACAGTCTGAAACTAGGCTTTTTGTGCTGTAGCAAGTATTGCTGCAATTTTTTAATTATAAAGTGCTACGCTGACTAGGTGTGGGCTGTAAACAAGGCGGACGGATCCTGCGCATTTTATGTCTGTTCTAAATATTACGTTACACCTTGTACAAGATATGCCATATATGTCGAAATATTAAGAAGTGTTACCTGACAAATCTCTTGCAAGAAAGTTTCTTGATTCACCCCTTCGAACTCTCTGCTCAGACTTATAGTATTGTTGCAGTATGGCGATTTTTCAAATGAAAACGCTGCCACATACATTTGTCATACCAACATCTCTCATAATGTTTCTTTTTATTTTACAGTACAAGCATTTCCTCCAAGTAAAGGTGAAGTCGCTATGGGATATGGTAGCAATATCAACGAAACCACCGCATTATCGTGGTCCTCGGGGGCCTGATCAGCCCGCCGTCATCCAAGCACTGTCCAACCTGCCTACCGACGTCAGCTCCCTGCCCTGAAAACCCTGGCCAGCCCACCGTCCTCAGCACCTTTCCCAATTCCTATCCTGAGGGCAGAGCCTGTAAATAAACTGTTTGAAGATAGCCGAGCGTCACCCATCTAGGTCCACGGAAAATGTCTGTTTGTGAAAATTTATTCGCAAATAAACTGTCATAAACGTCAATTTCAGTATTCTTTTATGATTATTTGCAAGCATATAGACTTCTGCTTCTTGACCTCTTTTTATCGAGCTTTACTAGCTACTATTGAGGAAGACGGTAAGGGGACAATTGCTACAAGAAATGCCGCTAGCAAAAGGTTTGCGGTAAGAATGTGTGCGTGCTCTAAAGCCAGCGTATCTAGAATATTCGTCATGCAAAGGGCATTGGCTCAAAGCTGGCATTAATAATGGCAACGATATGGTTCAACACTGGTGCTACGCTGGCAGCACGATGGCTGCTGCATTGGCATAACATTGGTCCAATCTTGGCTTTAACGCTGGTCCTACGCTGGCAGCACAATGGCTGCTGCATTGGCATAACATTGGTCCAATCTTGGCTTTAACGCTGGGCCAGCAATGGATTGGGTTGCACTTTGCCAATATGCCAACATTGGTCCAACATTGGTACCAATTTCTGCCAGCATTGGGCCATGGTTGGACCAATGCTGGTGTGCTGCCTGGGCGTTCTTGAGCTCGGTATAGTGTACGTGTGGAACCAAGATGACCGGAAGTTGGGTCATCGTGCATGGCGTGTAATACTTGGTGGCGAAAGTTCTTGGGGACAACTAAAAGGTAGCGTGCACCGGTGGTCGAGTAGCTCTTCTTATATAGCGCGCCATCATCACGCAGGCGAAAGCGACTGCCTGCAGGTGACTCCTGTGCTGCCGCGAAGAGCGGTTGTAAGCTCTCGTCTTTGTGCTGCTCGGATATGACGGTACCCATATGCGGAAATTCCGGGGACACAAAAGCGATGTATTCATCAAAATTGTCCACATCACATTCAGTTGTTTGAAGTGGCATCCGAGAGAGACAATCAGCGTCAGCATGTCGCCGGCCACTTTTGTAGCAAATAACGAAATCGTATTCCTGTAGACGGAGGGCCCAGCGCGCTAGTCGTCCTGAAGGATCCCGCAGCTTCACAAGCCAGCATGCCCTCAAGTTCAAGAAGAACACGAGGAAGAAGTTGCCCTCTGGGATTGCAGAGCTTGATGCCAATCGGCAGAAAGCACAGAAACGAAAAGCTGCTCATAGTGAGACAGATGGCAGCACGAATGCTGTCAAACCGTGTATCAGAAAGGTGACTCATTCATACCAGTGTCCTGTTTTCTTAACTCCCATTTAACTTCACGTTTTTTGCCCTTAGGTGATTGTGCAATTTCGTGCTGCACTTTGGGCATTAAATCCGACTGGATTATTTGCTTACATTTTCTATGAAAGTTTGGCAGCACATCAAAACTTGGTGTCTTCTAATCTGGACTTAAATCACAAGGACCTTTTTTTTTTCGATTAAAACATGTATTTTTAAACTTACTTCAGTGTACAGAAACTAGGAACTACAGAACTAGATGCATTCCACATTGCAGAACATATGCTTCGTTTTACACTAATGTTGTTTTAGACCTGCAACATTTGCATTCACAGTCATTGCTTAGGTTCGTGCCATTATCTGTTCACTTTTGCTACTTATGTATGCCTTGTGTGCACATGTGTGTATAATGCTTATTACTTTATAATTTGCAGGCAGCATTTTGGAATGCCCCCTTTGATGAAGGAGAAGACGAGAAAAGTCTTAACTCTTACATTGAAATCATGAAGCGGGAGCTACGCAAGGCAGGTGGCAGCCTTGATCAAATTGAAGAATCTATGATCAAGACGTTTCGAAGTCGGAGGAGCTTAATTGAAGCTTCGAAGCCGTCCCTCGAACAGCTGCTTGAGATATACCCGGCACTGAGGGTTGAGCGAGGGGCAAGTGCTCAGATTGCATGGTCTTTTTTATAGGTATTAAGCATACATGTATTTATTTAGATTGTGTTTTGCATTCATGGCCATGCTTGCATATTTCTGGACATCATATTGATATAAAAATGTGTAGCTGGAAACTCGCAATTTAATTGTAATGGCAGCATTTGAATGGAATCATTTATTTCTTTGCAAAAGTGATTCAGAGTGTACTAAATATCCACAATGTAGTGACATTATCGCATATTGAGTCATAAATATTATGCCAAAAGTATAGGACATTTTAGAGAGCCATGTCAGATTTCTCTAAATTCTAGCAGTTAATTGCATCATCACCATCACAGGGACCGTAAGAAAAATTCTATTCATCATATCAATGAATTTTCTGAGGCAAGACTACCACTATACTTTAAAAAAACATAAATATAGGTTTGCATCGCGGTCGCACAGGGCTTGAGCTCAGGAGCAGCTCGCGGACGCGTTCACCGCCGCCTTTGCACCGCCGCCGCCGTTGCTTCCGCCGGATGGCCCAGTTTTCGAGCTTCCTGAGCACGATAAAGCCGCTGTCCTCGCGCCACTGCGCTACTTCTCCATGCACGGAATTCTGCAGCAGGTGAAGACACTGTGCACGGAGGACTTCACCTTCCGCGAGCTTCGCATCGTGCTCGACACTCGGAGGCGACGTTCTGCGCTGGGTGCGGATGGACTCACCTCATAAACGCTCAGAAACATCGACAAGCAGCTCCCATCGCTGTTGAAGGTGGACAACTGCGTCTGGCGCACCAGCGTCGTCCCTCCCGAGTGGAAGGAAGCAACCGTGGTGCCTCTCCTCAAGAGTGGCAAACCCCGAAGCAGCGTGAGCTCGTACCGCCCGGTTTCACTCACGTCTGTCGCCGATAACACACTCGAGGCCATGGCACATCGTCGTCTGGAGTGGATTGCAACAGCACTCGACGCATTCGCTCCCGAGCAGAGCGGCTTCCGCCGGCAGCGAGCAACGGCTGACGTGCTGGCCGAGGTTGTCGCAACGCTCGAGCAGGCGGCGGGCCGTCACGAGGCCGGCTACCTCGTCCAGCTTGATGTACAGGGCGCCTTCGATGGGTTGTCACATCCTACGATCGTCAGTGCGCTGCACAAGCTCGGCATCACCAACCGGCTACTCGACTACATCCGAGCCTTCTTGTCTGATCGCACGCTTCAGGTGCAGGTTGAAGGTGCGGTCAGCCAGCCGTGCAGTGTGCTTTCTGGTGTTCCGCAGAGCAGTGTTTTAAGTCCCTTTTTGTTTAATCATGACCTCGCGCGACTTCCGGACTACATCCGAAAAGCGAAGCCGCACGATGTACAGGTGGCCATCTAAGCTGACGACATCGCCCTCTTTGCAACTGGCCCTACTGAAGTCGGCTACCAGGTGCGCGCATCCGTCGAGACTGCAATCGACCCGGTGGACCAGTACATGAGAAGCATCGGCCTCCAGCTGTCGGCGACCAAAACAGAGGCACTGCTGGTACACCCACGAGGCAAGCGAGCGCGTTTCGAAGTGCCGCCGCTGACTCTGCGCCGTTGCCCTCTCCAATGGCGCAAGAGCGTCTGGTACCTGCAGATCGACTGCCGCGTCAACTTCAATGCGGCTGTCTCCCACATCTGCAGGCAATCGAGGAAACTCGCAAGCGCCCCGCGCTCTTTTCGCACGTGGACACGGATGCACGCCGCAACTCGCACTGCAAGTGTACAACTCTGCGACCACATCGAGGGCACTCTACGCCCTCCCCATCACCAACGCTCGAGCTACGAACTGGAACGCTATTGACATGGCGCACCGTACTGCTGTGCGAGAGCTATATGGCCTCCCTCGCTCTTCCCAATAGGGGCGACAATTGCGGAAGTGGGCAACTGGCCACCATCCCTTCGTGCACGAAAGCATGCGCTCCACCACACTCTTAAAAAAAAAGAGAGTCAAAAGAGGGTCACGACTACCTCGACTCTCTTTTTGCAGTCGCTGACTACCTTTTTTTCCAAGGGTAGTCACAAAACGAAGTCGGGAATGACGCATGAAATGGATGACTCCCATGCTGCTTGAAGGGAGTCAGTGAAAGGCACATATGATGTTATAGGTTGCAGTGAATGTGGATTCGTTGGTTCACTCAATCAAATAACTGATTGACTATACCAAAGGAAAGAGCACGATATGTAACTACCCGAGTTCAACTCTATAGCCGCAAAAAGTAAAATGCGTTTCATGCAGTGCTGTATTACAGCATAATCAGGATAGCAAGAAAGGCAAATTGTTTTTTTAATTTTTCAGTAAGAAATAATTGAAGCAGGGTGGTACAACACCAAACTCCAAAAGTAATAACACTGGTTGGTATATTTATGCAACGCACTGTACATTAATATGTATTTTGTACATAAAGATACCTTGAGGGGGGGGGGAGTGCATGAATATTGATTGCCCATGCACAGAATGGAAAAAACAAGAAAAAAATACAACACGAATATACACACAATGTCAACAGAACACAAACTGTGAAGTACACCCACTTAGAGTTCATAACATAAAGCTAAGCAAATATTACAATTTTTAATGAAACCACTAATTCACATCTGGGTACCACTTTCCCTGCCAGATAAAGATCGAGGAACTCTGGTAATACCTCATCTTCTGGCTGCGCCGCACAGACTACATTGCGTTTAGATACCTTACGTGCTTATCGATGTCTCCTGAATTCAACAAGTCCCATCTTGTCTAACAAGAACAGAACCTCATCCTGAGCCGCAAAAATACCTGCAATCTGTCCAAATTGTGGGTCGTCTGCCTTACCCGTCGTGGTTGCTCAGCGGCTATGGTATTGGGCTGCTGAGCACGAGGTCGCGGGATCGAATCCCGGCCACGGCTGCCGCATTTCGATGGCGGCGAAATGCGAAAACACCCGCGTACTTAGATTTAGGTGCACATTAAAGAACCCCAGGTGGTCGAAATTTCCAGAGTCCTCCACTACAAGTGCCTCATAATCGGAAAGTGGTTTTGGCACGTAAAACCCCATAAGTCAATTTAGTCTCCCTTGGTCATTAACAGCACATCTCCCACATGGTATGCCATTTGCGGCATAGTGACTGACTTCGCCTGCCGTACGTTACCTGCAGGCAGGCGCTCCTCAATGCACGTATGTAAAACAGATCTTCGCACAGGTTTCAGGCCTGACATGGTGTGGCGTTGGTTGAAGACAATCTCACGGAATTCATAGCTTTGAGAAAGTTGGTGAAGCTCTGCAAGTGTTTTACATATGTTTTTGAAGTTTTTCATCTTTGATGCCTTGAACCTCATACTCCAGATTTGTTTGAGTGGTCCGAAAAGAGATCATGCGTGGGTAGTGCACAAGGTAATGTAATTTAGGGATTATGCGGGCTTCTGGGTAGCGGGTAACGAATGAACGGAGAAATTCTTGAATTTTCACCTCCATATAAACAAGAGACTCTGAGGGAAGCTCATCATACAAAAGCATGCCTACAACTTCCCTGAATAGGAGGTAAACCTCCCAGCCTTCGTTTCCCTCTATAATTTTAGAAGCGAAAATCTGAGGTAACAGTCCGAAAAGGCACCACTTCTGTGAAGCAGTGTCCTTTAGAGGGGTATTGCCTCGTACGAAGGCTTCTGTGGGGCGTGGTGGTCTGTCAACGCTTTATATTTAGAATCTAAAAACGTTGTGGTCTGTTTGTACCATCATTGCGGCCACAATGGAATGTGCAAACTTTGTGCACTGTTCTGCAAACCCCTGTGCAAAAAACGTGCAAACGGCTGCTCTGTTCTTGCTCAAATTTTGTAGAGCGATCGCATTTTGGCGTCGACTTTACACTTGGCACAGTTAAGTGCCTTGCTTGTAAGAAAAAAAAAACGCAAATTTGCCTGTGCCCTTGAGGCTGCAAACAGCTGCCGTAACGGCTCAAGCATAAACCAGTTTCGCCGCCTGCCGTCAGCTTTAAAAAGCAGCGTCTAACGGAGGACGGTCGCCTGTTCCAGGAGCAGGCAACACGCGGCAGCGCTCCCTGATATGCTGCTTTCTGCAGCTGACGACAGGCGGCGCTACAAGTTTGCGTACACCGTCGCGGCAGCAGCTCGCATTTTCATGAGCGCCGGTAAGTTTGCATTAAAACAAAGATCGGGCAATTAACTGTGCTAAGTGTTATACTAAACGAAGTAGGCACCAAAATGTGGTCATTCTGCCAAATTTGAGCAAGGATAGTGCAGCGGTGAGCGAAAACTGTTTTGCGAACGCGCGCAGCGAAATATTCAGGATCCAGCACATGACTTACGGCTTTCGTATTTACTTCGACTTTGGATTCGCAACTATGAGAAGCCCGGCTATGGCTCTGACGGCACCTTGCTATCTACGGCGGTGAACGAGTATCTAAACGCGAGTGGCATTCCTCTCTTGCTTGCGTTGTGCCTGTGAAATCTGACAGCGGTGGCAGCATGTCGTCCGATCCGCCTTCAACTGAACTCTCGCCGACTGATGCGGAAGGAGCGGTTTGCCTCTTGTTTGCGTTGCGCCTGTGAAATCCGACAGCGGTGGCAGTATGGCGTCCGATCCGCCTTCAACTGAACGCTCGCCAACTGGTGCGGAAGGAGCGGTTTGCCTCTTGCTTGCGTTGCGCCTGTGAAATCTGACAACGGTGGCAGTATGTCGTCCGATCCGGCTTCAACTGAACGCTCGCCGACTGGTGCGGAAGAAGCGGCTTGCCTCGTTTCGCAGGAGCCATCAAAGAAAATCGTGAAGCTCACAGGCGCCCGGAAACTCGCCGACCTCCACGAAAGCCTGCGGACGGGAGGGTTCGTGTACCTGATGACAGGCAACGATCTTCTAATACAGGGGAGCGTAAATGTACTGCGCGTTATGGAGCGCAAAGAGGATTTGGTCATTGTTTGGTTCATTTTATGTTATTTTGTATACAATGTTTTTTGCAATGTTGTTTGCCTTCCTTCCTTATTTTGTGATTTGCCTCTGTATTTACTTTGCCCCTCCCCTCTGCAATGTACAACCGTACCTTGAGGGTATGATAAATAAATAAATAAATAAATAAATATGGGCAAAGTAGCAACAGTATGCGTAGCGGAAATGTCGAGCACGATTAATAACTTCGGTTGCCGCGCTTTGAACTGACAGATCGAGTCTTAGGAAATTGCTCTGTGTCACTTCACTGTGCTGCCAACTACTAATATTTTTGTTTCGTCGCAGCCAATGCACTTGACCTTAAATTGAGAAGTGTAGCGCATACTTGCCCGTACGAACACAACGTTGCTCAACTATAATTATTGCCGTGTCGAGAAGCTGCAAGGAAACTAGCCTTTTCAGGACTTCCATCTTCTGAAAACTTCTGCAGTTCGTTTACTACTGATATTGGGGTAAGGTGTGCAATCGCTTCCCTATCTGGTAGGAGAGGGAGTAGTAACAGCTTCAGTCAATGTAATGGTGCTTTAGTTAGCATAACTGGTCGCAGTATGCCATATTCTGCAAATTTCTTCAGCGTTTAACTAATAAAACAGGCAAGGCGATGAAAACGGACTTGTTGTTTGCCTGTTCAATCTTTGTTGTCATTTGTGCGCTGCAACATTCACACAGCAATGAAGTTAAATTGAACCAACTGAGGAAAAAAATTGCTGGCATTTTCAGCAATAGGACTATGAAAACCTTGGGCAATCAGCAATATGGTTCTATCTTTGTGAAATCATCTGTTCTTATACACTGGTGGTTGCTGACATTGCATAAATAAGCTTAGCCTTGTTAGCTTAATGCGTCCTGTACTTAGCTCACCTATGGGCAGCAGGATTAGTGCTGTGCTGTGCTGTGATGGCTCTAAATAACAAACCTGTTTGGGACAGTACAGCAACCATAAAAAAAGGCTGTTTATTTAATAAGTGCCTGTTCAGTGCCCACAGCTTCGCTTCTAATGTGCAAAACTATTGATAAACCATCTGGGTGTGCTTTCAGATCTTCCAACGACCGGTTCCAGTACTACGTCGACATTGGTGAAAGCACGACGGTGTGTGATGGAGCATTGATTAACTTGGTTGTCTCTCCAAGCCACGCCGAAGCATCATAGGCACCAAAAAAGCCGTATGCACCCGATCTTATTTAATCTGTACTCATGCATTAACTCTGTATAACATTAAAACCTGTCGTATGCTGGAAAGCTATAATATTGCTATTAGCAGTACTTTAAAGAGCCCCTCACCAGGCCACATAGCTAATTTAATTATACGCTGGAAGTTGTTAGGTGCCCTCTTGGGAGCATTCTACTGCAAAAATTTTCAAATTGGCTCATTAATAGCTGAGATAGAAATATTGCAGTTCCACAAACCCATGATTTAAGGAGGCGAGCGTCACAGCCAAAAAACGCTTGGATGCCCCTTGCCAAGCCACTAGTGGAGAAAAGGCTGCATGTTGTTCCATACATGCATGAAGTGGCCCACGATTTAAAGAAAGTGGCCAGCAGGTACAAAGTACCTATTATTTTCTTGGCTCCATGGAAGCTTACTGGCCTGTGCCCACGCATCTCAGACCCACAGAAGCTGACCCTTTGTGGTAAAAATCATACAAGGCCATATGTGACTTGCGCGGTCGGTATGGTGTACGAAATTCCACTAAATTGCGGCAAGGTGCATATCAGCCAGACAGGCTGTTGCACCAACGTTTTGGCAAGGGAACATGAGCTGTCTGCCAGGAATAAGATTAATGCACATTTGCCTATGCACTGCAATTGCTGCACGTGTGAGCCATATCTTATAGCTTATAAGCAAAGGCACCAAGAAGTTATCAGAAAAAATGCGTTCATTGAAATATTAATTCATTAGCCACCAGAAATGTGATAGGGAGTTAATAATGTTTGGATAAACACAAGCGGTCTAGTTTGTGTATTTGAGAACCAGAATGTTCTAGTATATTTTTGTTCTATCAAATCATCCTTGGCCTTCATATGACCTGCTTTTGTTCTCTGTTTCTGGTCCCAAGACAATGCTAGTCTGGTCTTGGCACTTTATGGCCCAGTATTTGTCCTTCACAAAGCAATACCTGTGTAGACGATTTAGCTAGCAATAAGTTTTCCTCAGAAGGAATGTTTGCAGGTGCATCACTATGGTTGCTTATTTCACCTTGGTGGGGGAGCTTCTTGCTCATGGTACCAATGCGAAAAGGGGGAGAGGGATCATGGTGTGTTAGTAAGGAGGTATCTGTATAGGGGGTGATAAAATTCCTCTTTAAATTTCGTTTTAACAGCCCATTCATGCTGTAACAAGTCAGTTGTCTCAGTCAGTGATTTTTGCTGTTCGTACACATTATCCTTGAAAAGCAATGGGCTCCATTTGCTATGGCAAATGTGCCCATATTTATCAAGAGCCCTTCCTGTATTCTTAGCTCGTCACTAACTATATAGTAGGTAAATTTGAGCATGTGGAGTGATAGTCTGTGATACCACATCTTACCGTATTTATTCGCGTATAACCCGCACCAAAATGTGAAAAAACGCGTTTAAAAAGTGGGGGTGCGGGTTATCTGCGAATTTTTTCCTTGGGAGGGGGGGGGGGTCGGCTTCACCGCAATGTGCGGCGGCCTCCCCGTGTAGTCCGCCATCCCCATCGTCATCGACGCTTGTCAAGCCGATGAAGGGCCAACGAAAGGCCAGCATTGTTGAGCCTCGCGTTAGGCGCTGTTTAGTGTACTTACCCCAGTTTGCACTGTTTGCCTGCTTTGTTTTGGCATCATGAGTGCGACTCGACGGCAGTGTTTCACAGCGAAAGAGAAGCTAAAGATTATAGCCGCTGCCGAAGAAATCGGCAACAGAGCTGCTGCAAGACAGCATGACGTCGACGAGTCGTGCATTCGCGACTGGAGGAAGAAAAAAGAGAGTCTCGAAGCAACGAACCGGAACAGGCGAGCGTTTCGGGGTCCGAAGACTGGCGCGTACCCCCACCTCGAGACGCAGCTTGCGAAGTTCATTGAGGAGCAGAGAAGTCGTGGCCACGCTGTTTCGACTGAGATGGCGCAAATGGAAGCCCTGAAGTTGGCCCGGGAATTGAACATTCCACGTGAGTTTCGTGCAAGCCGTGGATGGCTTCAGCGCTTCATGCGAAGACATGGATTTTCTATGCGGCGGCGAACAACCATGTGCCAGCGGCTTCCTGAAGCCTACGAGGAAAAGTTGAACTTTCAACGATATGTGATCGCACTTCGGAAGGAGCACAGCTATTTGCTGTCTCAGGTGGGAAATGCTGATCAAACACCTGTGTACTTTGAGATGCCGATGGACACGACCATGGAAAAAAAGGGCTCCAAATCAGTCAGCGTGCTGACCGGCGGAAATGCCAAGCTGCGCTGCACAGTCATGCTATGCGCTTTGGCTGACGGCACGAAACTGCGCCCGTATGTGATTTTCAAACGCAAGACGCTGCCTGGCATTCCACTGCCCCCAGGAATCGTTGTGCGTGCGGAAGAAAATTCGTGGATGAACAGTGGCCTAGTCGGTGACTGGCTTCGAGTAATCTGGGAGCGAAGACCAGGTGCCTTGCTGGCACGCCGGTCGATGCTCGTACTAGATTCCTTCAGAGGCCACTGCACTGATGCGGTGAAGACTCGCCTTCGCACACCGACGGGACGCGTGCGAAGGCCTGATATTCCATTGCTGTGCCAGTGGATCGTGGATGCGTGGAAAGCGATACCGGCCGATTTGGTGCGCAAAAGCTTTAAAAAATGTGCGATCAGTAATAGTCTGGATGGTTCCGAGGACGACTACGTCTTTGAGAGTGGCGATGAAGCCTCGGATGGCAGTAGTGAGAGCGGCGACGATTAAGAATCGGATAACCAGTGACGTGGTGGCGGTCGTTTGAATAAATGTTCTGAAAACGAAATGATCACTGAGTGTGAGTTGCATCTTTCTAGCGCTCATTTTTTTTTTTTTTTCAGGTAAACGTGCGGGTTATACGCGAGTTTTTTTTTTTTTTTTTCCGCCGAGTTCAAAGTTAGGGGTGCGGGTTATACGCAGGGGCGGGTTATACGCGGTTAAATACGGTATGTTTTTCTAGGACTGGATTTTGTTGTTGATTTCAATGAATACTTCTCTTTTTAAGGCTGTCTGGTAGTGCAGTTCGACATGCGGAGAATGCAGTCAAAGGAGAGTACAAGGAATGGAAAGAGTACAAAGGAGTACAAGGAAGTCAACGTAGACACTGCCTCCGATGCCCATTGACGTTGCTGCACACCTCTGAAATATTACAGCAGGAGGCATGCCTGACAATCTTCAAAAGAAAATTGAATGGATTGCCTACAATTCGTCATCTCAGACAATGTAAGTCACAACAATTACCTGGATGCATTAGTCAGCAAAATAATGAGAACTCACACTCACCAAAATTCTATTCAGCCGGGTTCATTCGGGCTAAGACCTACAGAAATTCAACTCAGTCGGACTCACTGAGACTCACTTTCGAGATCAGTCTGAGTGAGTCGACTCATGCATCAGTTTGCCAACCTATGGCAGATGTAAATAAAGTTGGGATAGAATGTACTTAATGAGAATTCATTCCACAGTAATGTCTCAATTATGTTCAGTCGTGCATTTTTCCCAACCTTGTATTGCAATATGAATGGTAAGCACAATGTTAATTAGCGTATTACGCTCCATTCTCATGCGGTTATGTCACTAAGGCAAGTGGAAGGTGTCTATAATCAAAACAAGTTTTTGTTGTCTAATTCATGATTATAACTTAGTTGCTGCGTAGTTCCCCTTGAAAACGCTCGATAACCGAGGGGAAAAAAATTGTTTTCCTAAAGCTTTGCATTGGGGCAGTGAACAATGTCCAAATTGTGCAGTGCCTTTTTAAGTGTTTAGCAGTGTATATGGCATTGTTGGTTCGAAATTTTTTTATCACTGATACATCGTTGACTAGTTCTGAATTACAGTTCACTCATAACCTCGAAATTTAAATATTCAATGGCAATGTCGACATTGCAGCCCTGAGCCCATTTTCTTTATTCTGGCGAACAACATAAACCCTGACACTAGCAGCGCTACATTTTATGCGGGTATACAAATACCAACTGAATTGGATGGAAAGACAGTTGTGTGGCTAGATGAATTCGTACAGTGCTGCATGCGTCATGTCAAATTTGCGAGTTCGGTTACCACCAGCAGCATTTCTTCTACTTCCATTCCTTTTCCTTCACAAAAAACAGTCATGAAAGCTACAGGAAGGTTAACACTCAGTCATAATTTATGTCATGCTTCAATGGAGCAATATCCTCTGTGGTTTCCTTGCCATGAGTCTTGGGTTAATGAGTGGGCGAGCGCACTAGAATGGCGCGTTGAATAAAGCTTCTTTAGCTGCTGGTTACAGTTCTTATAGGTAGTGTACACCACAAAGGTAAACGGTACATAGACAGAAGTGCCGACTGTCAACAGAGAGGTTATTATTCAATGTGCCGAATTTACACAAGCAAGTGAAAGAGCTATCTGAAAAACATTAACTTCTGAAGATAGAACAAGAAAAGCAGACGAGTGGCCAAAAAATGAACTATGCTGGAAATCGAGATACAAAAAAAATCTGATTGCATCACAAATACAGGCCGTTCACGTGACTTCCAGAATAACTTTAGCTCTTTTTCTGATAGGGCAGTCAGAAAGGCATCTGCAAGGTCAAGCGCAAGATTTGGCATGTTGAATCCACATAAAATGTTGTGTACGAAATTTCTCTTTCATGCGGCGCTTGTCATATGGGGCAGACTGCCAGATGCCTTCATGAGAGGTTGTGCGAACATGCATATAATGTGCGCAATGGCAGAGAAAGTTTTTTTGGCACATCATACTAGCATGCGTGGCTGCACTCCTTGGTTTGAAAGAATGTCAGTTATTCACAAGCACAGGGATGGTCTTACCCATATCATACTTGAAGTAGCACAATTGGCATGGGAGCCGAGTGCATGCATCAACAAGCCATCCATTCCCTTATCTGAAAGAGAGCTCAAGTTTCTGGGAAGTCAAACCTACGGCCAGCATTTTTTACGCAGCTCTACATTTCTTCGTGTGCCTCTTGATGGTCTGCTTTGTTCTTTTTAGTAGTTATTTTTCAGATAGCTGTATCACTATTGTGTGTATTCAGCAATAAAACCTCCATTAGTAGTCAGTGCTTGTGTCTATGTCCTCGTTTAACCTTTGCACTGTACACTCACGATAATGGATCAACAACTAGCTTAATAAGCTGCCCTTGTAAATTCTTATAGGAGATGCTCCTTCAAGTTTGTATTCATGGCTAATTTTCCCTTGTGTGCATGTTTCAGTAATAAGCTAATTTGAAATATTAATTAAAACCTTTTATAACATCTTGTTTGGTGAAAGTATTTTAGGAGTTTGTGAACTCTGGTCATGATTATCCGTTTATCTTGGCTATTGCAGGACAAAAGGATTAAATGTTACCCCTGTCCTGTGTCAAATCCATCTGATCAATTCTCTAACCTCGGTCTTGTCACGTACCTAATGCTTTCATGGTGCAGTTTACTTAAATTCTCCCATCTGATGACTCACAGTTCAACTGTTTGATATTATTTCATGGAAATGTTGCATATTGTTTTTTGTGCATTGTTTGATGTCGAAGGTTGATGCATGCTTTTTTAAACATCAGGTACCCAAATAAATTGTGCAATGTTGCTGCAAGGAGCCTCGTAAACAAGTACCCAGCTCTGAGGGACACATTGCACCTTGGCCATGTAATAGCATTTTCTTATAACTTTTTATTATTTCTTTTGCACTTTTAGATGTTAAGCGTATCCTGGCCAAGGCAGCCGCATTTCATTGGGGGCATAATGCAAAAACACCCGTGTACTTAGATTTAGGTGTACGTTAAAGAACTCCAGGTGATCCGAATTTCCGGAGTGCCCCACTACGTCATGCCCCTTAATCAGATCGTGGTTTTGGCGCATAAAACCCCATAATTTTTTTTTACATTAAGCATGCTGCCAAAGCCTTTCTTACTACTTTGTAAAGTTTATGGCCATCCTTGCTTGCAGCTGTTCAGGTCTGTGTGCTTGTGATTGAGTAGAGATGTGGTGGTTTTAAAGCTTTGCAGCTTAACTGAATATGAAGATATCAACAGCACCTCTGCATCTGGCATGCATATGGCCACCTCTTGTAAAATTAATTGCATGCTCAGCTAAATATGTATTTGGTTAAATAATACATTTTTGTACCTGTAGCCGTTTTCATGCATTAAAGTTTTGACCAACACCAATACTGAAAGTAATTCTCAGATATTGTGTTGGAAGGTGTGCTAAAATAGCTCACTTGGTACATTTTGGAACATGAAGGAAACAGTGCAAAAAGCAAGCTAAGGTTAGGGCAACTCCATGTTTAACTGTGCTGTGTTTGCAGTTTCTTTAAAAACCTGAAAACTGGAAGTCATTGAACTGTTGATTAGGTATGTAAAGGCAATTTCTTTCATTTCATTCCAGTTCTCATGGTATATGTGTCCAAGAAACAAGTACAAAAACATGCAAAAGTGAATGCCACCAGGATGCCCTGAAGTCGATGCAGAAGTGAAAGCAAGAAAGGCAAGCG
Source organism: Dermacentor variabilis (assembly GCF_050947875.1). NCBI lineage: Eukaryota > Metazoa > Arthropoda > Arachnida > Ixodida > Ixodidae > Dermacentor > Dermacentor variabilis. The sequence continues at coordinate 135,730,948 of NC_134571.1, forward strand.
AAATTGTGACACATGCTCAAAATCTGGATTTTGAAGACGGGTGATCAGCTACAAGTTTGCATGCATATTTCACTAGATAAACTGACTCTCCTTCTTTGTTATGTGGCTTAGTTGAAACATTAAGTTGCTTCTCTCGATGTACTTGTTCGTTTCATTTACATTTTTTCTTTAACAAATGCAAACATGCAATCCAGCTATAGCAACTATATCTGCAATGCTGTCATAGATTTTGTAGGTGATCAAAGAAGCAAAATATCATATCGCATCGCCACCTTGAACCTAGAGTGAAACATTAGTTCAATATGTAGTGGTAGATGCATTTATAGACTAGTAATACAGCATTCGTACTGTAATGTATATTGATATACATACTAAGATGTAGTGAAAAGTGTGTGGCTATGCTGCTCTGACACTTCAGTTGTTTTAACCCTTCATTGATGAGTTCTGCATACAGCATACCAAAAAATATAAATTTTTCTTGCTGATTTTTGGCATTGAGTAAGAAGTTTCTTGTTAAATGTATTGAGCCAACACTGAATGGCAGCAAGTGTCATTTGTCTGTTTAGAGCAGGAACACAGGATGGGAAAAAAAGGACATGGGACTCATTTTCTTTGGAAAGCACGGTCAGAGGAGACAGACCAGTGCAAGATCTGCTGTAGTGACCTCAGACACAAAATGCAAAGAGCTCTCTGTACAGATTCCAAACGCAGCCATATGTCGCTTGGGGAGAAGCCCACTTCTTCCCCCACACTACTAAAGGAGTTTCTAAAAAATATCCTTTATTTTCGTTGATTATGCTTATTCTCAATGTCTTTTGCACATTTAGGTATAAAATAATTTGTTTTGTATTTATATGCGTGCTCATTAAAGGGTTAAACAAATAAAGTGGTTCCAATGAATGTGAATGTATAACTTTAGCGACTCTAGTCACAATGTGTTGATCATTCCATAATCTTTGTGAGACCACGAAACAGGAACTAGGCAGCATGAAAATCACTCAGCAGTACCAAGAAGGAAGTTTCAGCACTTATACAGTACTGCAGAATACACTTCTATGCTGTACCTGTGGTGTACTTTTTATTATGTGGTCTTGATCCCACTATGGGGAAATAACTGCTTTGCAAGTGCATTGCAGTACTTTAATACTTTAACTGCTTGCTGCAAAAGGAAAGTGCCATTAGAGTATTACATAAGGAAAATGTGTTATGAGGCAGTCGCTAGACGTGGTATGTCACAGCACTGAGTTGCCGGCGGCCATTTTAATTCAGTGTTATGTGTGGTGTTGTTAACTTGAAAGAACATAGAATTATTTCATCAATAAACAATACTACATAATTCTGGCCATTATATGGAATTTTGTCTCATCTCCGTGATGAGCGCAACCCACTTTTGATGTTACTGAGATGGAGTGACTCCTTGCAAAGCAGCAGGGTAGGTCTTGTTAATGATGCTGTCATTCACACTTACGCAGATTGTTTAGTAGGCATTAGCTCAGTGCCATTCCCCTATAGAATCACAGCTTGCATTTCATTCATGTATAATAGAAACATTCTGTAGATTTCATGTGAAAATGTGACATTGGAGGGCATTATGCTATAAGTTCACAGCAGTGAGCCCCATTATTGGAAGACAGCTGTTGTCTCAAATTACTTACAGCAAAGTGAAGCCATGTACAATGTACATGTGCAGTTTAGTATGGGCCACAATGACCAAAACAAACATAAATAATGTTCTCGTATTGCAAAAGAAAATTGTTCGAATAATCGCTAATGTTGACAATACAACTACCTCCAAGTGTGCTTTTGAAGCACATAACACTGTCCGCATCAATCACTTGTATAACTTTAAGTTGTTAAAAAAAATTTATTTCTCAATGGCATCCACTGCCAATTTTCATTCTACTCTGGCATCTTTGGACATGTGTCGTGCTAACATACACATAAGACCTATTAATACATGGAATATACCATGTTTTTGCGCTAATTATAAATTTCAAATGTCTTATAACCTGCCCCATGTTCTAAACACGTATAAACATACAAAAGGGTATACCAAAGCTGAGCTGCGGAAATATTTTGTTGAAATGTGATTTTATGTCTTTGCTAGTAGATGCTGCATGTTTGCTTGGTTATTACTTTTATTATTTTTGAACATATGCGTGACCATTTCAGCGTTTCGATTTTACTGTTCAAATTTTGTGCAAAGATTAATAGACTCTGTATGCATAAATAGTGAATGTTTCTCTTTATTGAATGTGACTATTCTATGTGTGTCTGTTGAAGATTTCCTGCACCACTCTTGTGCTACTGCTTGTAGGGGTTTTCTGGACAGTCAAGCTGTGCAGGCAGCTTTTTGCCAAAAACCTACCCTCAAGTTGAATCTGGAAAATGAACTTATACATATATTCTTATACTTATTTAAATATGTTCTGCCTATTGTGTATCCACGTGTGTGGGCTTGTGATATGCCCTGATGGCAAGGCCATTTATGGTTCGTTCAAAGAGAACATCTACGGATGCATTATAGCTATTCTCTCGCTCCTCTCTTCCTGCTGTAAACTGGATTCTCTGCTTATAAGAAATAAGTGTTCCTTGTGATTACTATACGTGCTCTTGCTAAAGGTTACTGTAATGTGTTCATGTTCTTATTGAATAAAATGTTTACAAAGTTTTAACAGTTGTGCTGTTCTTTCAGATCTTAACCGGAGCAGGCAGCATTTGACGCAAACATGGAGGCAGTGCTAATGGAAACATTTAGGAGGTGAGACAATAGTCTTTTTTGACAAATTGGATGAAATGACGGCCAAGAAGTTGCACTTTTGAAACATTATGGGATGTACTTACTATGCCGGCACCACGAGGATATTGAACTGGCGCTATTTACAATGTCCGGTTTTGCATTTATCTGGCCTTTAGGCATATTTCTTTTCTTCCATTAGCATCAATGCTGTATGATTGCTTTGATTTGGTGAGATTGTAAATTTGTCGCTTAATATCAATATTAAAATTTAATTCCTCTGTCCATGTATGCCTCCATGGCATATTCAAATAAATGAGTCCTTTGTCATGGCAAAGGATTAAATCCTTTTTCAAATGCCTGAAATGCTAAATTACCTCATAAGTTTGGACATATTGCAGCTGTTTAGTATGCTTTGTAAACTGAAGCATAATGTTTCTCAAGGTTGGCCATTGATTCCAATTTAGCAAATCAGACTGTTGTCTTCTGTTTTTGCCAGGTATAGTCCATTGATGCATTTGAGGTTAATACAGGGATAGTAGCGAAATATTTGCTCTTGGTGTTTCACTCAATGTAGTGTTATGTGCTCAGTGTTTTTTTTTAGTTGTTTATAGTATTGCAGTTTATCATAACATATAATGGTGGCTGAATAACTACGCATTTGTTGCACATGCAAACTAAAATCTATTGTGTTGTGAGCTTCCATGTTAGTGTAGAGATAGTCTATTCACTACCCAGGCAGAGGTCACAGCAGTTGCTACAAGGGGTCTGGTTAAGTACCAGGAGGTAGTTTCACCAACTCTTGTGATGGTAATCATGTACACCACCATTGTGAGTCTTCAAATGACTACCCTAGAAAGGGTCATTGTTACCATTCCAAAGGGTACCACTGACTACCAAGGGGTACTTGCATGGACCACTGAGGTAGTCACATCAACTCCTGCTTTGGGGGTAATACATACACCTCAGTAGTTCTTGCGGGAGAGTTACCGGTACTGAGGGAGTCGACCACACTGTGTCTCCAAGAGAGTACGTGTTACCACCCAAAAGGTAGTTTAACCAACTCTTGCCATGGTAGTCATGCACACCACCATTGTGAGTCTTCAGATGACTACCCTAGGAAGGGTCATTGTTGCCATTCCAAAGGGGTATCGCTGACTACCAAGGGGTACTTGCATAGACCACTGAGGTACTTGCATCAACTCCTGCTTTGGGAGTAATACATACACCTCAGTAGGTCTTGCGGGAGAGAGTCACCGGTACTGTGAGGGAGTCACCTGCACTGTATTTTCAAGAGAGTACGGGTTACCACCCAAAAGGTCATCATGTGTGCGACGAGCAGATACACCCCGAAAAGAGTCGCTTGCGACTAGCTTTTTTTTAAGAGTGTAGTATTGGAAAATAAACCTTTTTTATTAATGCTACTGTCGACCACTCTCTTGCTTGCATGACAGCATGACACCATTAAATAATGGTTTTAACCGCGGGCCTTTAAATGGAACTTCATGTTGGTATGAGAAATAAATTGACACTAAATACTGGTCGTGCATTGAATTCTTGGACGCTCCCATTTCGCTTCGGTTGAAAGGCGAACGGGCGGGAGTAAGCAGGCGCACTCCGGCGGGGTCGGGCAAGGTACGTGACGTCACGGACGGAGTGCGCAGGCCTTGAGATTCCTCTGCCGGCTGCCGAAGCGAACGGACGTGCGTCTGACGAGCTCCGTCGACACCAGGGGACTGACGCGTACTCGGACCACCGAGTGCGTGAACATCTGGCTGGAATCAAGGAGAAGAGAGGTCCGAACGCGGATTCACCGGAATTAAGAAGGTGGGACCGAATTCTCCAGCTTGCTGAGCTCACGAAGCCGCACCGTGCCGCGAGGGCCGCTAGGCCTAACGAGGCCTAGACGCGCTAGGGAGCAGAGATAGAGGCTAGGCCTAACGGCCGTGCCCAGACGACCTCGTGCAACATGGGGGTTGTAGAAGGTACGGAAATTGACCCCGACGAGCTGAAGATTCCGGGCCAGTGGTTTAAAGCGAAGAGGAGCGGAAAAATAGCACCAGCGGAGTTGGAAGAAGGCGGCCACGTCGCCGGGAACCGAGGCATACGGGAGCGTGCTGCGGAGCGACGCGAGGGAAGAGGAAAGGCAAAGTCGGTGGAAAGGCAACATACGAGAATTCCGCCCGACTACGAGAAGATAATTATGAGACCTCAAGGGGGACTAGAGAAATTGCTCCAACTCGGAGGAGCTTTCGTGGCTGACGCAATTCAGCGCGGCGGCCGGGACAACTGACGTACACAGAGGAGTGAACGACATCATCACGTTCAACACGAAGCAACAATCGATCCCCATTGCTACAAAGGACAAAACGACGAGAAATAAGTATGCAGCGATCAGAGAACTGACGATAGGCAAAGAAAAGGTGAACGTCAACGCATACGTGGCGGCGCCAGAGAACAGCGGAAAAGGCGTCATATACGACGTACCTCTATTTTGGACTGAAGACGAAATCAAAGAAAGAATGGAGTACTTCAGTGCGAAGAACCCCCCAATCCTAGGAGTGCGAAGGCTGGGCAAGGAAACGAAGGCCGTACTTATCCTCTTCGAAGAAAGCACAGTTCCGAGGCAAGTGTACCTGTCGCCCACGCCAACGAGATGCGTCCTGTACAAGAAAAAGTACGAGGTATGCTATGCGTGCGGTCGATTGGGACACAGATCGGACGTGTGCCCAAACCCGGACAACAAAAAATGACGAAGATGTGGGGAAGAAAACCCGCAGGAGGACCACCAATGCGAAGCCAAATGCGAGCTCTGCGGGAAAGAGCACCCACTCGGCGACAAGAGATGCAAAGAGCTGTACAGAACACCGTACGAAATCAAGAAAAAAATCTGGGAGAAGAAGAAAGACAAGCAGGAGGAGCTGAAGACCAACAACAGAAACCCCCTGCGGACGGAGCTGAGAAACTCCTCAAGGAGGACTTCCCCAAGCTGGGAGGAAACAACAAAGGAAACTTGCTGACCCCCGGTAGTCAGGAGACCAGGGGACCCAAAGGACCCATGGGGCAAGGGACGAAGCAGAAGCAGGGATCCAAGCAGAGAGCCCAAACAAGTAAGATTTGTAGAAGGGTCCTCCCAGGCCAAAGATGATAAGGACAGAGAAATAGAACAGTTGAAGAAAAAGGTAGAGGAGCTACAAGGGCTCATAAATAACCTTATGAAAGCGCAAAAAGAAAAGAGAGGAGGCAACATCCCCCCTCCCCGCACACAACCCAAGCAGGTAGCCCAACAAACCACTCCCCCAACACCCAAGCAGAGGGAAATGGAAGGAGAGAAAATGGATGAATCAGAAACAGTCAGGAGACCCCCACTTAAACGGAAAGGAGATAACGAAACAGACATGTGGGCAGAACTAAAGAAGGAATGCGAGGCGAATAGGAACGCAATGAAAACGATACAGACAGAACAAAGAGACTTCATGGCACAGGTCATGACTGCACTCAGCCAGATACAAAAAAAAATATAAACCAAAGATTTGAAAGTATAACAGCAGAACTACAGGCACAGAGAACTGAACTACAAACACAAAGAACCGAGCTGGTTGCCCTTGCGGAGCGACAGAAAAACTTAGAGGACTCCTTTACCCAAATCCAATATGGCCAGAAACGCACGAATTAAGTCTATCATTTGGCAGTGGAACTGCCGAGGGTTCCAACGCAAGCAAGCGCTACTGCAAAACTACATAGACACACTAGAAGAAAAGCCGCTAGCAATAGCGCGGCAAGAAACCGGGAAATTAGCATCCCTCCCAGGATATCAGGCGTTTCGCAGTGATAAGGGGAAAAAATCGAGGGTAACAGCCCTAGTGAAAAGAAACGTAGCAACAATCGAACACGAGATTCAATCCAGGGACACAGAAGGAGTCTTAGTGGAGATGCTTACGGGTAGAAATGAAGAGCCCAGCCTATTTCTACTAAACATCTACTCAAGTCCTAGACAAAAAAAAGTCAGGTTTAGGCCCATCTTTCGAAAAGCCCTGAAAGCACCAGGAAAGAACCCCCTATTCATAGTAGGAGACCTAAACGCGATGCATGAGGAATGGGGATACAACAGAAGGGATGGCGAGGGAAGGCAGCTGTGGGAGGATATACAGGAACTGAACCTCTCACTACACACCGACCCAGGAAACCCAACTAGAAAAGGAAACAGCGTCACCGCAGATACCACACCCGATCTAACACTCTTCAAAAACACCAGAACAGTAACGTGGGAAAATACAGGTCAAGACTTAGGCAGCGATTACTATATAATTGCCACCACCATGAAGGGAGTAAAGGAAAAACGACTAAAACAGCCAAAAGTTACAGAATGGGTTAGATTTAGAAAGCGGCGAGAGGAATCTCCAACCACAATCATCACAGACCTAAGAGAATGGACAGACACACTTAACCTCGCGCTGGCACGCATCCCCGACTACATTCCCCAGTTCCCGACGCACGAGGTTCGCGTCGCGGTGTACGCAGACGAATTCGCGTTGTTCGCGAGCGGCCCCACCAGTGTCAGCTCTGTCATGCGTGCGTGTGTGCAGCGCGCGCTGGATGGGGTCGACGCTTACATCAGCGGCATCGGCCTCACCCTCTCGGCAGCCAAGAACAAGGCGCTCATCGTACACCCAAAGTACGAGGGGCAGTACAACACGCCGGGCTTCACACTCCATGGAGTGCTGCTTCCGTGGCAGAAGCATGTTCGCTACCTTGGTCTTGTCATCGACCGGCGGCTGAACTGGTGTGCTGCGGTGGCTGCCCTGCGGAAAGGTGCCGCGCACGTGGCGGGCGCCGCGCGCTCCCTGCTTGCTCGTGGCCAGGGATGCTCGCCGACCCTCGCGCTGCGCCTGTACAACTCCGTGGCCTCGGCGCTGATCCTGTACGCGCTGCCCCTGGCGGGCATGCAGCCGACGCAATGGAAGGTGATGGACGCGGATCACCGAGCCGTCGTCCGCCAGTTCCTGTGCCTCCCGCGGTCGTCACAAAGCAGAGCCACTCTCGCCGAGGCGGGGGGGCGCCCATCTCTCTCGCGTGCGTCTAATTGTCGTACAAAAATCCCTCACGTGACCTGATCCTAGGTGCCTAGGGACAGGATCGTTTAGGGACTTTTGAGAAGGCATGATGGTTGCGCCGAGCGACGCCGCGGCGGCGTGCGTCTATTTGTCGTACAAAAATCCCTCACGTGACCTGATCCTAGGTGCCTAGGGACAGCATCGTTTAGGGATTTTTGAGAAGCGCGATGCTGGCGCCGAGCGACGCCGTGGCGTGTTCGTCCTCGGCGTGATCGTTCTCTGGACCCCGCGTTATTCAACATTGCTCATGTCATTGTATGTGCGTTGCTTGTGTGTTGGTTGTAGGTTCTGCGTTACTTGGCGGAAAGCCGCGAGTAGTGGTGGTGCGGCAGTGCGGCTTTCGCCTCGGTGAGCTCTGGCAGTAGAGAATCTGCGTTGTGTGACCCGTGCTTGCTTGACAATTGAAATGTCGAAGTGGCCTAGCGCATCGGCAGCGAAGTTCTGCGAACCGCGATGTGGCGTCGCCGTGTCCGACTTTGCTTAACGGACATCGAGGGATGTGCTGCTCGCTACAAGTCATGTAAATGCGACTGCGTCGACCGCCCACTGTTCAGTTCTGAATGTGTGTTAGGTGTGCTGTGCTTGAAACGAGTGGTGCAGCGGGGGGTGGTGGAGGAGCAGAGTGGCTTAGGGTCTCCATTTGCACGTTCACAGATATGTGCTCCCGTTTTGGTCTCATTAGCGGCTGTCGCGGGATTGTGGTGTGCTCCTTGCCTAGTATGAAGTTTACGATGATAACACACAGCATGTTCACGTTTTTCCGTGCTATATGTCATTTGCATGACGACCGAGTTGAAAACAAGGCATATGTATCTGTTGTTTTCGTTTGTGTGTTGTAAATTACTACCTGTTGTGGAAGTTCTGGAAGTCTGGTAGTACAGAATCTGCGTTGTGTGACCCGTGCTTCCTTGACAATTGAAATGTCGAAGTGGCCTAGCGCCTCGGCAGCGAAGTTGTGCGAACCGCGATGCCGTGGCGTGCGTTGAATCTCCGGCCCACGCCGACCGCTGGTCGTGTCTCCGCAGTGGGTTCAGTATTTGTTGGCTAAAAGTCGCGCAGTAGTAGTGGTGTGGATTGTCGGCTTTAAGTCTCGGTGAACTCTGGTGGTGTGAGATCCGTATTTCTGAAGAATTCATTGGTGCTGACGATTGAAATATTCAAGTGGCGTAGCGCCTCGGCAATGCAATTTGCGAACCGGCGCTGTGCAGCAGCGTCGTCGTGTTCGCCCCTTTTCGGCAGCGTCATCACATCGCCCATGCACTTTTACTTGACGGGACTCGTAGGCGGAGGTATTGCACGTGTGTTTCGCCACGACTTACGTAAGTAATATAATGCTTAAGGTGGTGTTTGCTCACAACTGTTCACGCGTCATTGAAATAGGGCAGCGCATGTTTTCAATCGTGTTCAGCGCTAGTGCACTATCCGTCACTTCATGTGATTTACTTTTATCGTGGGCTTTACGACAATTATCGCGTAGTGCTGTGAACATAACGGAGCTTTAGTAATGTCACATGATCTGCCAGAATTCCACGAAATGCAGAGCAGATGTTTAATATTATTCCTACTAAGGGCGCGATAAGCACAGTGAGGTGGAGCCGAATACTGTGCCCTGTAATCTTCAGCTGCATTTGTGCCCGTTTTTCGCGCTCTTAGGACGGGACGCAGGGTTCGGTGCAAAGTTGGGACGAATGAATGTGTATATACTTCTGCAATAACTTCACCGCAACACATTTGTTACCCTGAACATACTGCCCCGCCCGCTTTACTATAATCTCAGGTGCTCTCGAACTCTCTATTTGCCGGTATTTTTTATTTTCACGTGCTGAATGGTCCTACCGCAATACATATATATAGTGAGGTGAAGCTGATTAATGTTGCCAAGTGCTTTGACAGTGTCAGATCTAACAGTTATAGAATGACATGGCCAATACAACAGCTCACACCTTCACTTTAACAATTCTATTAGGACTGTCAAACTAATCTTACGGCACAGAAAAGCAACGTAAACACCTCAAGAGTTGATTCGCAAGTAATACTGGAAAGTTCAAGTCTAGTGACCAAGGGTGTGGTGAAGTGCTTTAAACATTCAACCAACACACCTTAAGTGCTTAAAAATTTCTAGCATATTGATGCAGGCTGATCAGACTTACTTTGATATTGGTTGTTTTACAATGAAAATAATAGTACTGCATAAGAGGACGCAAGCGACTCGTGTGCTGCTTGGTTATGCAAACCACATGGGTGCCAGAAATACCCAAACATGGTGCTTGTTTACACACGCTGCTTGCGTCCACTAATCTAAAGCTCTCTAATGTCAGCAGTATAAAGAGAGGCTGTAAAAATATGGCTTTAAATTTCAGAACTCCAATTTTGTTTCTTCTGTACTTGTACAACCTATGGTTTCGTGACAGCATCTGCCTAGCTCATTGCCACATTTTGCGACAAAAGCAGTGATGATTCAGTCAGAGTTGCCTGTCCTAATATTACTCCAATAATTCTTTAAAGGGACACTAAAGGTTACTATTAAGTCAACGTGGACTGTTGAAATACCATCACAGAAACCTCGAAATGCTTGTTTCGTGCGAAGGAGAGACTTATTTTAAGAGAAAATGCGTTCTGAAGCGTCCGCATACCTCTAGCGCAGTTCAAATCGCCCGCCCTCCGATCGAGGAGTACTGACATCATGGTCTCATAGTGACGTTGCACCATCGGTGAGTAGAACGGCGTCCGCAGACGGCGCTACGGCTTTGAGAGCAGAGCGAAAGCGGGAGTATGGTTAGAGTGTACTAGAATATTCTAGTACACTCTAGTATGGTAGCTAGCGGAAGGAGAAACGAATTACGTCCCACATTACGTCCCACGGCACACGGAGAGTCCGTTTTCGTTAAACTATAGGCTGCGGCGAGCTCGCAGCGTGGTCGGCGTGGTCTATGAGAAGCGACGAGCCTTTTCGCACTCGCAACAGGGCATAAAAATGTGCGAATCGACGCAAAACTCGGCCTAGAAACGTGCTTCGCCACAGCCAGGGCTCAATACGACCCAAGCTGGCACGACCCAGATGTCGTTTCCCGCACCGCCACCAGGCGCCGCTACTATACCTCAAACTCCAGCGCAAGACGCCCATAAGCTGGTACTTCATTCTATGACGCTAACTTCGACGCTTGTCGCAATGGACCCTGACACCGACAGATTGGCTCGCGATGGTGGGCTCAACTTCAGCGATTTGAGCACCGACGAGCGCGACCTGCTGCTGAGGGCTCGCACTGCCGGCGTCGTTGCGTACTACGACGGCGGCCTCGACACCGGCTCTCCGGAGCGGGAAAGCAACGAGGGCTTCCCACGACATCACATGGACGTGGCATTCTCGCTGCTTGTTCCAAATGAAAGTTTCGCGAGCCAGCAGAACCCTCACAGCACGACGCGATAACGAAACTACTGAAACTCCAAAGCGTGCGCGGCGCAGAGTCGAGCGCGCAGAGTCTAGCGAAAACGAAACCTTTCGAACACCCATATTACTGAAGGGCAACGTCAAAATGTTATTTTTTCTTAGAATCGAATAGACGTAGACAAGTAGCATTTTTTTCCGTCTTATAATCGAATGAAATGATATTTTTAATACGAGTAGTTGAGTATTAGTAACACAAATTATGAGAAATCCTTTCGTCATCGGGCTAGTACCGGAATGTCGCTGGGGGGTCTCAAATCGTTTCATGCATTTACCTCAATTTCTCGGTTACTAAAGCTCTGTTCGCGATTATATTGATGCCTTAGACGTTCTAGAAGATTGCTCTACCACTTTAACTTGAGTTTCTGGTAACCTTTAGTGTCCCTTTAAACAGTTCATTTTTTAAGCACGAAGCATGTCATGCCCAACTAGAAAATTAACCATGCAATAATCTACTAGAAGTGGCTAAAAAATCAGCAGTCTTCTGAAGTCAGCTTGATTTGCAGCTGCTAAAATTGGCTATTATTGAATTAGGGCAAGGAAGAAACTGCTTGAATAAACACGTCTCATCAGAAAGTTGCGGTGGGTGTGCTGCAGGCTAAAAGCCGTTTTGGCATTGGTCTACCTCTGTCCCAAAACCAGGCACCACAGCCAAGGCGACTTCACTTTGCTTTGACAGCTTCAAATTCGCTTTCACAAGCACGTAATACTCAGTCGAGGTGAGCTCAGTGCACATCACCCACACTGGGGATGCAAAGACATACGGCCAAGAGGATGCCACTTTGACGAAGCAGACACCACAGACTTCGAATTAACAAATGACACCAACTATCCCAACTGGTATACCCTCCATTCAAACCAGAAGGGCAGTACACTTACCTAGCATGGGAAACTAGGGCCTTCATCCAGAGTGTCAATGCGACTCTGCCCCAAGAGGCAGCGACCATTATGTGATATAATACTTGATGTAGGGGTGAAAATGTGCCACATATAAAAATCGGGGTTTCAGGCTGGGACCATTTCTGTGATGCACTTGAGTGTGCAGAATGTGAAGGTGTTGAAGAATCGCTAGCAACACGCATCCTTTACACACTGCAAAGAGCGACATGCTAACTAGAGCTTACTGGGCGCATCATTTAAACATATAGGCCTCAGTAAGCTGTAACACATTCTTGGCTATAACAGGATGCACCAAATACTGTAATACTATTGAAAACATGCTGCTCGATTTTCAGTGCACATCTGAGAAACTTGAGGAACAAGCGGCAGATGTTTTCCCCGACCACCTCACAGTAACTGACCGTCGCCTGAGTTGTACGCACCTTAATGACCACTTGCCAAGGAAGGAATGGAAAGCCTCTGTATACGATGGCAGAACCTGTTGTTGCTCTCGAGCATGTCAACACTTAAAGTGCACATGGCAAAGATGGAGTCATTTTTCAGATGTTGAGGAATCTTGCCGAAACAAGGAAGCAAGCACTATTGCTTGTAATCAATGAAATCTGGAATATTGTAATTCCCCACAGAGTGGAAACACTTGGTCATGATGCCACTACCGAAACCAGGCAAGAAACTTGACACCATAGACAACCTTTGATCAGTCTCACTCACATTGACAGTGTGCATATTGACTGAAGGAATGTGCCTCGCGAGGCTGAACCAGCATCTGGGAAAGACAATAGCCTCTTTCTGCATCAAACCATCGTCAATGCCAGCCGCTTTGGAGGAAAGATGTATTGGTTCTTAGTCACAGTCCAACCAAGAAGGATGTTGAGCACAGTCTGCAATGAGGAGGTACCGGTGGCCTTTCGTGAAGCCTGCCCAGTCATTAGTGGTGTGAAAGCCTCTAATGCAACCATATGTTTGCATATGAAGTTATAGTAAACAGCCAAAGACTTTTACCAACTGCACAGGTGGAAATGCAGGTAAAACCCGGACCAGCACACTTGGTTGCAGGAGTGATTCGCTGATGAGGTAAGAAGGTGACTTAACAGTTGGTGATAAGGCACACCGAATGCAGGTATGCGCAATATGTATACATACTGTTAGGCTGAAACAGATTAATTTTCTCCAAAGCAATATCAAAAGCTCAATTTTGTTTAGGATGCCACTCATGTGCTTTAGGTAAGTGTGGACATCATCATCATCAGTCTGGTTACACCCACTGCAGCGCAAAGGCCTCTCCCATACTTCTCCAACTACCCCGGTCATGTACTAATTGTGGCCATGTTGTCCCTGCAAATTTCTTAACCTCATTCGCCCACCCAACTTTCTGCCGCCCTCTGCTACGCTTCCCTTCCTAGCAGTGTGGACAGGGTTATATACAGCGGCATAGGCAAATGATACAACTAGGTACAGCTGTTGTGCGCAATATTTTTTTCTGGACTAAATTCTTGCTCCTTGAACTCATTCGAGATCATTAACTGTAGCACCAAAGTAGTGGAACACTACCGAACAAAGGCATGTAGCGTGCACATCTCAATTCTTCTTATGCCAGTCTTCTTTTTTTACACCAATAGCTGCTATGGGCCAACTCCCCTGGTTCTGATGTGTACTGGTGTTGTCACTCTAATTCCCAAATTTATTGCTAGAATATTGCAGATAAAGTTCTCATTGTGATGTGTGGATTCAAACATATGGTCAAAAGATTGGCAGTCCACAATTCTACATTTCAGCCACTCTGCTGAAGGTACAGTCGTGGCGAATACCGATCCTGGAGAGTGCGATCTAGCCAACAGGTGCCATGATTGGTTAACACCTGTTCAGTGTCTGCGTGCTGTATATAGAGCTGACGTCCACGCCTTCAAATTCTTACTCATCACTTTCCCCACTTGTGAAGGCAGTACTATGTTAATTTTTCTTCTTACATGTAATGACAGTGATTGGGTGCGTCTGCTTTATTAATCTTCTAGTGCTTGGCTTCTCAGATTTGCTGGATGGGGCTGGTTGATGGGGCAGAGCGCGAGACCTAGCAATGGGTAGCTCAAATATAGCTTTGAGAAAACCAAATTAATTCAGCAGCAAGAAGCTAAAGGGTTGTTTTTCTAGAGACCAGAGACCAAGTCTGGATGTGAAAGAGGAGGAAGAAAACTAGTCTTTCCACTTCAACACTGGGAGGCACAACTCCCACTTATTTTACTTTAAAGGAGATTACTGACTTGCACTGGCAAGTGTTCACTTCAACAAACACCGAATGAAGCAAGCTTCCTGCGCATATTTCACCATTTATTGCATCACTTTCACAGTATGAGTGGAACTCCAATTTTCGTTATGCCACAACTTGCCCAATCTTGTGTTTTGCAGTAGGATTTTAGCAGTGCTGTTAAGGCACTTACATATTCGTGAATAGTAGCAGAGAAAAAAAGTAAGAAAACAGTGGCTCTTCGTGCATCGACTATGCATGCACCTGGTGCTCTCATGTCCATTTTTTCCGCTATCTGCTAAACCGTTCTAAACAAGAAAAGCTCATACACAATTATTTTGCAGAGTCAGACAACTAAACCAGTATCCTTGGTAAGCAAGGTTTATTTATTTGGTGACATTTTCTGTGGCCCTGCTATTGGGCTTTCTTTTCATCCTTTTCCGCTGTGAAGATTCATTAAGAAGTGACAAGACAGTTTGACAATTTTAATCATTGAAAGACTTAGCGAAACCTTTTTTGGGTTGTTTTTCCTTGCTTTCAGACTCTGCACATTGCCTTTTAAGGCATGTTTTAAGTGTTTCTTTTTTTTATGGAGAGGGCATGTTAACATCTTTTACACCATGTCAATTATGTGGTGCCATAGTGCATTCTTGGATGGAGTCTTGCCCTTTCATTCAGTAAAATATAATGTTTTTTGTGTCATAGGCCGTTTTACATTTGAGTATGAGTGTAGCATTTCGCTAAGTTTTGCCTCTGTCACCCAAGCTTGCTACCCACTGTTGTTGACATGTGACTTTTGTTCAATAAAAGGAAGTCTGTCACTTATCCTGTGCACTGGTTGTCTTTTTGAATTACGATTTGTTGCCTATATTAGTTTTTTTGTTGTATCTCAGATTAGGAATGGCTATCACAGTTGACATCATTTAATCATATTGCACACAATGTGGATGATATGTACTTGCAATATATGGCCTCCATAAATAGAAGTTAATTCAAGAATAGTGCCTTTGCATGGTGGGGCAGCCATGAATTGTAGCTATAAGTTACCAGCACTGCAAGTAGCACTGTTTGTGCAGAATATAGTTCAACTCTACTACTTTCAAACATCATTGTTTTTATCTGCATTTGTATAGCTCCAGTTCCTGTGAACAACACGCATCTGGCGGAAGAGTGGCTTGCACCTGCACTGGGGCCCAATGAATAGCCAAATTTCTGCCCGTTTTCATGTTATTAGCATACTAGTTGAGGCAGTCGTTCTTATAGTAAACTGTTTGCGCAGTGTAGAAGCCACTGCGGGTGTCAGGATCTTGTACACATCTTCAGCTTTGCAGGGGACACAGCATCTGGCACATTGTTTGTCACAGGCCATGTTTTTGGGGCAAGTTGGGTTTACTCACTTGCAAAGAGAGAACCAAGCTTGTTGGATATGAATTAAACCGCCTGTACACTCGGTGGCCTTCTTCATTTTGTGTGACATATGGTTATAGCTACTCTTGCTTTATGCACTTCTTGTCTGGCAGCAGTTTTGCTTTTGAAACACTCAGGATAGCTTTCAGCAAGCTGGACAGGAATAGCACTGAAAAACCAGCAGATGTTAATTGTTGCACTTGTCATGTGAAGCTTCCTACAGTATGATGAGGACGGAAATTAATGAAGGTGTTCCTCAAGGCCTTCTAGCTTGTCATGAGTTTGGAGCAACGTGATGTACAGCACTTTTCTGATCGCATACTATAGGTTCAGCAGGTGTGGCCATGGTTGAAGTGCAGTGCAAGGTCAAGAAAACAGATATCTATGAGCAGCACACTGGTAAAGGAGACACTGGGAAAACTAGTGGGAACCCTGTTGAACATCTAATTGACCAAGTTGCTGGCTTCATCAGGCAAACTGTGATAAAGAGAAGGAAGTCATCAACACATCAGAAGGTTTTTGCGTATAGGCACTGCTAAGGTTCTCAGGCACGTCTCTTGTAACACGCCAACAAATCTTAAGTGCGCAGGCTATGCATGACCAACTACAGTCGCCGACCGTTTATTCGGACCTCACGGGGACTGCGAAAATGTCCGAATAAACAGGTGTCCGAAAAAACAGATTAAGAAAAAAAAAATGAAATCCTTTATTTCCACGCACTTATTCGGGCTCGGCAGTAGCCTTGGAAGAAATCGTGAATGCGCCGTTGCACACTGTTCCGTTTACGCGTAATCAGATAAGCCTGAATCTCGGAGAGGGTCGTACGGTCACTATTGGCGGCTGAAAGCACAGTCACTGCTTGTACACGCTCCGCATGCGACGGCAGCGTAGCACATGGTGCGTCATCTTCCGACTCGGAGTCATCGTCCGGCGGTGCAGCAGAAACCTAACGAATGATCTTGCCGTCGTCGAGTTCTGCGCATGTCAATACAGCAGTGTCAGCACCTATGAAACTGTCAAATGAGACGGTGTCCGGAATCGCAAAGCCACCACTGCGCAGGTCTCGGCAGAACATTTTCCGCGTCAGTAGGGAGCACATCGGAAGGCGACAAATCTTAGGCCTCCCGGCACCCGCTTGCCGGCATTCCCCAGCGCAGTCTGCGCGGGCACTGTCGGCGCCATTAGACCCTTGACGCGATGTTTACGCATGCCGCGTTGGATCACCGAAACCTCGACACAGCACACTAAGCAAACACCACCGTGCCGACACCAGTCGCACAAACGAAAAACGCGGCCTGCTCGCAGCGTTACAGTGGCTACAAGGGGGAAGTGTGAGCAGCGCGCCGCTCGCCGTATGCGGTCCACTGAGGCCTTTGAGGAGGATCCGACAGGCGGCGCTCGACGACGTTTGCACGTCAGTCGATGGGCAAGGCGCGGTGGCATACGCTGGCGTGAGCTGTGCTGCACGTGTTTCTCTCGGCTTTGCCGGCAGTTGTGTGAGTTATTTCTTGTGCGCTGTATGTGTGGTGATGCCCAGAAAACAGAGCCACTGTTTTGTGCCTGGGTGCACTACTGGCTACAAATCGTGCAAGATGAAACTGTCGCTGTTTGGTGTACCCAAGAATGAACTGGCGTTGGCGCAGTGGCAGCGGGCTATACCGCGTGCTGACAAACAACTCGAGAAGAACTCTGCGGTGTGCGAGCTTCATTTCGACACAAGGTACATTTCAAGGTACTTTGAGCACACAGTGAATGGAGAGCTCGTCCGAATCGAAAGAAGCAGGCCTCTGTTGCTTCCTGGAGCTGTGCCCACGCTTTTCCCAAACCTACCAAAGTATTTATCGAAGCAACTGCCGCCTGACAGGAAGCGGCCCGCAAAGCCTGAACCCACAGCTCCAGCCAAGAAGAAATGTGCAGAAGACAGTGCCGTTTCTGTGAGTGTGGGCTTCGAGGAGGTTCCGTACTGCACAGCTTCGTTTCAGGACCTCACTTTACCGTCGTGTTCGTGGGGCATGCACACGTTGAACCCTTCGCCGTTGACTGTGGCTTACAGTGTGTGCAAACCAGGGAAGGATAAACGGGTCCTATATGCAAGCAAGCTGGTTGTGTTTTCACAAGAAGCGAACTGTGTGAAACAAGATGTTTTTTTAAAGGGAGTGCGCCAGTCGGGGCTGTCATCCACCGATCCTACATCTCTTTTGAAAGAGGTCGACAGCATGGAAGTCTGTGTTGGAGCCGGCACAGTCGATGAATTTCCGTTTGCGTTGGGAAGCAAGAAATTTCACTTTTTTGACGCAATCATTTCAAGCATAAAGTGTCGTGGTGTAGCGCATGACAGTAGGCCATGTGTGATGTGCAAGCATCTAAGAAAAGCTCTTTTGAACCAGCGATCAAAAAAGCGTCGTAGCCAGAATTCAGCTCCCAGACTCTCAAGGAAGAAAAAACTTCAAACGCAAACTGTTCGGCGACTCAAGGCCAAGTTGTCAGTCTACACACAAACCATCAAGGATCTTGAGAGGCAGAGTGTAGAACTGGAAGAGAGCGTCCTGGAAGACAGATTAAAAGCTCTTCCACCTAAGCAAAGGCTCGCGGTACTGCAGTGTTTTCAGGCAGCTCGTCGCAAATCACTGAGAGGGATGAAATACAACCCAGATTGGCTACTCGAGTGCATTATAATGCGCATGAAGAGTCCAAGACTCTACGAGCACGTCAGAAGAGAGGGAATACTAACACTCCCGAACAGAACCTGCTTGAAGACATATATGCGGAAGTATAAGAGCGGGTTTGGCTTCAACTCCCTTGTGCTTGCAGGGATTGGCAAGAAAACGAAGACCATGGATGAATTCAGGTGCCACGGTGGCCTGATAATAGATGAGATGAAACTGTCGGAGTGTTTCAGTGTAGTTGGAGGGGGAAAGATTGAGGGACTTGTGGACTTAGGAAAATTCACCCCCGAAAGTGAGAAACATGTGCCTTGTGATCACGGTCTAGTGGTCATGTTTCAACCTCTAAGCGGTTCTTGGCATCAAATACTTGGTGTTTTTGCCTCAAGGGGCAATGTGAAGGCAGCTCTGTTGTCGAAAATCGTCCTAGAAGCTGTGATTCTTGCCGAAAAAGCTGGCCTGAAGGTTGATTTTGTGACAGCTGATGGCGCTTCATGGAACCGCTCTATGTGGCGCATATTTGGAATATCTGGTTCCTCGAGCTGTGTGAAGTCGTCGGTTGCTCATCCTGTTGATAAAGAAAGACGTCTTTTTTTTATGTCAGATTTTTTATGTCAGCCGCGAGTAGTGGTGGTGCGGCAGTGCGGCTTTCGCCTCGGTGAGCTCTGGCAGTAGAGAATCTGCGTTGTGTGACCCGTGCTTGCTTGACAATTGAAATGTCGAAGTGGCCTAGCGCATCGGCAGCGAAGTTCTGCGAACCGCGATGTGGCGTCGCCGTGTCCGACTTTGCTTAACGGACATCGAGGGATGTGCTGCTCGCTACAAGTCATGTAAATGCGACTGCGTCGACCGCCCACTGTTCAGTGCTGAATGTGTGTTAGGTGTGCTGTGCTTGAAACGAGTGGTTCAGCCGTGCAGCGGGGGGTGGTGGAGGAGCAGAGTGGCTTAGGGTCTCCATTTGCACGTTCACAGATATGTGCTCCCGTTTTGGTCTCATTAGCGGCTGTCGCGGAATTGTGGTGTGCTCCTTGCCTAGTATGAAGTTTACGATGCTAACACACAGCATGTTCACGTTTTTCCGTGCTATATGTCATTTGCATGACGACCGAGTTGAAAACAAGGCATATGTATCTGTTGTTTTCGTTTGTGTGTTGTAAATTACTTCCTGTTGTGGAAGTTCTGGAAGTCTTATTACGCAAGGAGTACGAACGTAAACATATAAACATATTTCTGTGTGTGTGAAATTATGAATTACCCAGAATAGCCTTTACGACTGATAAGTGGGCTACACAGCCTGTGTAAATCAGCTACCTTTTGTTGCGACGCTCTTCCGTGTGGTAGACTGATGCATGGTGCGCGTTTATTTCTGTACTGTTGTAAAAACCATTTGTTTATTCACTCAACACAAATGTACTGCTTCTTCGACGCAGTGCATTTTAGTTACGCGGTAAAGGATACTAAACATATTTCTGTGTGTGTGAAATTATGAATTACCCAGAATAGCCTTTACGACTGATAAGTGGGCTACACAGCCTGTGTAAATCAGCTACCTTTTGTTGCGACGCTCTTCCGTGTGGTAGACTGATGCATGGTGCGCGTTTATTTCTGTACTGTTGTAAAAACCATTTGTTTATTCACTCAACACAAATGTACTGCTTCTTCGACGCAGTGCATTTTAGTTACGCGGTAAAGGATACTAAAAGTGGGAGGGGGCCGCTATCACCCAGCATAGTATGTCCACTCAGGCGACCTGAGAGGCGGCGGTTGCGCGAGTGTATAATCATAGGGTATAATTAAAGAACTCTTTTTATGTCCAGTGACAGTGGCCCCTTTCCACTTTTAGTATGCTTCAACGCAGTACATTGTTTAGGCTTCACCGCAGAACATAGGTGTATTGCAAAAAAGGTAATCTTAAAAAGCTCAATTATGCAAAGTTTCTTTCGTAGCTTGCTACACCGCAATACAGAGGTGGAAATAAGCATCGTGCAGTAAAGCATACTAATAGTGGAAAGGGCACATAGGTTTGCTCATTATTTTCAATTGTGATATAATTTGCAAGTGCATCTGTGCTCTTGGTAAGCTTAATTGACAATTCTTTGTACATTACAAATTCATATTGCAGGGAAGCTTACTAAGGCACATTCGTCATTTTGGAACGGTTTCCTGAAGTGCTTCTACAAAACTCCGGATGGTGCTGCCTACATTGAGCACATCAGGGTGGCACACGAGGAAGATAAATGTGCAGTCACCCTCAAGGTCATGCCAAAAATTAGTGCATGCCACGTGAAGCCCAATAATTTTGAGAAAATGAGGGTGAACTTAGCATTCCAACTTTTCAGCTCAGAAGTCGTTCGTGGCCTTTTCTTTTACAAGAATGAAATTCAAAGGAATTGGGGTGACCCAGCAGCAACTGAGGCATTTGTCAGCACAATGGCCAAGCTAATAGAGGCGATGACAGCACGTATTCCATCCGAAGCTCTAAGACTTGGGTCCATTCAAGAGAAAAACATCAAAGATTTCATCGAGTGCCTTAACAAATGGGAAAGATCCTTGGCACCTTCCAGAGTAGGTTTTTTGTCAGCAAGCACAGCTGAAGGACTGAGGGTTACCCTCCATGCAACATTAGATCTGTTAAAGTATGTCCATGACAAGCTTGGGTACAAGTACTTGCTGACAAGCCGCCTTTGTCAGGATAGCCTGGAAAAACTGTTTGGCGTCATACGTCAGTTTTCCGGCTGTAATGACCACCCCAACGCAACCCAGTTCCTCATCACTGTTAATTGCCTAAGTTTTTATAACTTAGTGAAAGCGCCGAGCAGCGGAAACTGTGAAGGAGGCACCCTGCAGTTTTTGCTGGGTGAGAAGGAAGCAGGCGGTGAAGTGGATGAACTTCTTGACAGAGGACAGATAGAAGATGCTTCACAAAGGCTCCAGAAATCTGAGCTTCTCTCTGACCATGTGTACAATGAAAAAACGAGCGACAGCCGCCTGGTGTTTTACATTGCAGGGTATGTTGCACGAAAGACCATCCTGAAAACTCACTGCAAAGACTGTTTTGATCAGCTTCTCGTGAATCCGGAGAATGCTAACAAAGAACTCTCGACATTTACCAAATTTTGTGACAAAGGTGGTCTGCTCTACCCATCCCACGAACTTTTCTCGTTTGTAGAGGCGTTAGAACTCACCTTTTCTATGTGGTTTAGCAACAACCAACTGCACTATGACAGCCTTGATCAGCTGACATGCTGTCTCAGGAAGAACAATGTCTTGATTGGCTGTGAACTTCATGGGCTGAGTATTACCAACCACATCACCAAGTTTTTCCTGCTAACACGCCTTCATTTCTACATGAAATCCCTTAACAAAGAGAGGGAATCATCGCGGGAAAAAAAGAAGCACTTGAAACTGAGGCGGGTTACCTAAGGACTGTTTGGAAGAGGTTTCACTCCCAAGTACCAGGAAATCATTTTATTTTGCCGCTACCAGAGCAGCTTAGCAAAATAAAGCTTTATTCAGAAATTTTGCGCATTTGAACATGTGGTGCTTTGTCCGAGTACAGCAGAAATCAACCCGTCGCGAAATAATCTACGCTGTTGGGCGATCCAACATGGAAACGGTAAGTCTGCTTTCTCTTGACATTCTGCTCAATTTGGAATTAACTCAGTAATATTTCCGGCTCTCTTGTACAACCAAGTGTCCAGCAGAACCGATTTCTGTAATATAGTGAGAGCCATGGAAACATGACGAAAGAAAAACTGCGTCCGCCGCGTATAAAACACGCGTTTACCAACGCTGCAGCCGAAGAATCTGACGTGTATGCGCGCTGCAGCGCCATCTGCCCCTTTCCTTCCAAAGCGCTTCGCCTGCCCGGGCGCGCTCCTCACACTTCCCCCTTGTAGCCACTGTAGCAGCGTCTTGCGCGAGGAAACAAATCAGCTGCTGGATTGTCTTGACATGGCTTACTAAGCTGAAACCGGAACTGCTGCAGAGCCGCTCTATCTAACCAGGCAGAAACGATGATGATGAGCGGGGATTTCTAGTAGCGCCACTTCGTGGGGCAGCAAGGAAGCTCCGTTCAAAATAAAAATGGCGTTCAGCAAGTCGAACCTCTCGACCGAGTTAGCTAAAGGAGTGTCCGAAAAATCAGACGAGAGGTTGCAAGGTGTCCGAACTTTCGGCAGTTGTTATACATTATGGTCTATGGGGAGAATGGCGGTGCCGCGAAGCTGACCGAATAATCGGGCATGTCCGAATTTTTGGAGTCCGGAAAATCGGTCGGCGACTGTACATATGCCTTCTGTTTGGACAAAGAACTGCTCATTGTAACTGATGAAGATGGAGTGGACAAAAAAAACGGCAGCTCCACTAATCTGGTTTCACTGGTATCAGCAGTGCTTTGTAAGTATGCATCGCCATACTCCCCACTGCCTTCTTGGTTGACATCAGCAAGGACCGGCTTTAGGCAAGGGGTAATATACATCTTTACAAGCTAAAAATGCATGCATGCATGGAGCGCACATTGTGTCCAAAAAGTAGGCACTTCACAGGGGCACTGGAGAAGAAACAGATTATTGACAGTGGCCAAAGGCAAGCTTATCTGCTACTAAACACCCAACACTGTTGCCACGTGACACCTCTGAAACAATCCTTCTGAAAGAAGAAATCATCCTTGTGTGTCCATAAAGAGGGCGGATAGGCAAAGCCCCTTCAGCAATGCTGCCAGCTTCAAAAGGCCCACTTGGCACATCCTGAATGCTTCCTTCTTAGACTTTGCTGGGTGCAAGCATTCTACTGTCCAAAAGTTGTCATTGAGAGCACTGTTGGTTTGGTGGCAATACAGTTCAGAAGTGATTGCAAGAAACCTTTCTTCCGAGTTGGTCTGGAGGCTCATGGTGCTCACAAAGCGACACCATGAGACAAGCAAGGTGACCGGATGTCTCCAAGCCCTTGTTCGTGTATCACACTGTTCTGTTAGTAACAACCATCAGATCTGAAACAAACAAGCTCAAGTTCAGCACTCGTGTGGTTACTGTGGAGGATCCATAATAAAAAGTACAAAACTGAAGGGAAAGGATAAGGCACCATTTAACACCTAGTATTGCTGCAGCCCACCCCTTTTATTTTGTCTGGTCATGCTACATTTCTTTCTATACATAGGCATGAACTTATCCTGTGCACAGCTTACTGCAGAGAGCATAGGTGATGTTCCCAATCGGTGTCCGATTTTTATATACACTATATGCTGGCTCAAAGATGCTCGAAACACTGCAATGGAAGCTTCTAATAGAAAAGGTGCCTGGAAGAAAAAAAAGCTGTGCTGCAACCATCTTGGCAACATCTTGTCCCCTTAATAAAAATTGTGCTTCCGTATAAACTTCAGCCCTCCAGTTTAGAGTAAAGTACCAGTGCACTTATGAAAAACGAATCAATTCTCAAAGAGCATGTGCAGTCCAGCCAGAAGCATAGGTATGAATCCGCATTGTGCTCCTGCATTGAAGGTGAATAATGCGTTACAAAATGACGAATGTGCCTTAGTAAGCTTCCCTGCAATATGAATTTGTAATGTACAAAGAATTGTCAATTAAGCTTACCAAGAGCACAGATGCACTTGCAAATTATATCACAATTGAAAATAATGAGCAAACCTATGTGCCCTTTCCACTATTAGTATGCTTTACTGCACGATGCTTATTTCCACCTCTGTATTGCGGTGTAGCAAGCTACGAAAGAAACTTTGCATAATTGAGCTTTTTAAGATTACCTTTTTTGCAATACACCTATGTTCTGCGGTGAAGCCTAAACAATGTACTGCGTTGAAGCATACTAAAAGTGGAAAGGGGCCACTGTCACTGGACATAAAAAGAGTTCTTTAATTATACCCTATGATTATACACTCGCGCAACCGCCGCCTCTCAGGTCGCCTGAGTGGACATACTATGCTGGGTGATAGCGGCCCCCTCCCACTTTTAGTATCCTTTACCGCGTAACTAAAATGCACTGCGTCGAAGAAGCAGTACATTTGTGTTGAGTGAATAAACAAATGGTTTTTACAACAGTACAGAAATAAACGCGCACCATGCATCAGTCTACCACACGGAAGAGCGTCGCAACAAAAGGTAGCTGATTTACACAGGCTGTGTAGCCCACTTATCAGTCGTAAAGGCTATTCTGGGTAATTCATAATTTCACACACACAGAAATATGTTTATATGTTTACGTTCGTACTCCTTGCGTAATAAGACTTCCAGAACTTCCACAACAGGAAGTAATTTACAACACACAAACGAAAACAACAGATACATATGCCTTGTTTTCAACTCGGTCGTCATGCAAATGACATATAGCACGGAAAAACGTGAACATGCTGTGTGTTAGCATCGTAAACTTCATACTAGGCAAGGAGCACACCACAATTCCGCGACAGCCGCTAATGAGACCAAAACGGGAGCACATATCTGTGAACGTGCAAATGGAGACCCTAAGCCACTCTGCTCCTCCACCACCCCCCGCTGCACGGCTGAACCACTCGTTTCAAGCACAGCACACCTAACACACATTCAGCACTGAACAGTGGGCGGTCGACGCAGTCGCATTTACATGACTTGTAGCGAGCAGCACATCCCTCGATGTCCGTTAAGCAAAGTCGGACACGGCGACGCCACATCGCGGTTCGCAGAACTTCGCTGCCGATGCGCTAGGCCACTTCGACATTTCAATTGTCAAGCAAGCACGGGTCACACAACGCAGATTCTCTACTGCCAGAGCTCACCGAGGCGAAAGCCGCACTGCCGCACCACCACTACTCGCGGCTTTACGCCAAGTAACGCAGAACCTACAACCAACACACAAGCAACGCACATACAATGACATGAGCAATGTTGAATAACGCGGGGTCCAGAGAACGATCACGCCGAGGACGAACACGCCACGGCGTCGCTCGGCGCCAGCATCGCGCTTCTCAAAAATCCCTAAACGATGCTGTCCCTAGGCACCTAGGATCAGGTCACGTGAGGGATTTTTGTACGACAAATAGACGCACGCATCTCTCTCCGAGCCGAGGGGCGGGCCCTCAACCTAGTGGAGCGCCTGCATCGCTCGCGGTAAAGCCGGTGCTGCCGCTGCCACTTGCGTCGCTCCTGAGATCCCGGCGCAGCGTCAGTGCCGCGTGTTGAGCGCGGTCTCGTCAACACACGCGGAGCTGGCGGCCATCGACTTGGCGGCCGAGCTGATCTACCGACAGCGCATCCCTGCGGCGGCCATCCTGACGGACTCCCGCGCAGCGCTGCACATGCTAGCCAGGGCAGACCACGGACCCCAGCTGATCCAGCGCCTCCTACGAAAGATGCGCCGCGTTTGCGAACAGGGATGCGACCTCGTTCTGCAGTGGGTGCCGTCCCACACTGGCATACACGGGAACGAGGAAGCGGACCGGCTCGCGAAGGCCGCCCACACGGCGCCTGTACCTCGGTCACTCGTCTTGACGCCTTTCGATGTCGCCCGTCACACCGTGGCCGGCATGCTGCGAGCGCGACACCCGGACCCCCGCGTCGCCAGTGGCAACCCGCCGAGACTGCTGCCGCGAACGGGCCTTCACCGACGAGACCGGGCTCTACTGCTTCGTCTCCGCATCGGCTGTTACCTCCCGGATTACACTCAAAACATTTTTTTTTGCAGCGGGCGGTGCACTGTAAACGTGTGGGGGCGATCAGCAAGGAAGGGCTCGGCCCCCTTGTTCGCATCGAAGGGTCGTTTACATCGGAAGAATACTGCAACATTATCACTCATCACCTGTTGCCATTCGTTCTTGACGGCCCTTTCCCTGGTGGTGACTTTTAGTTCCAACAGGACAGAAGTCCAGTTCACACAGCCCGTAAAGTGGCAGCCCTCCTCCACCGCTACGTAGTGCGCCAGCTAAACTGGCCCCCAAAAGGAGCTGACCTAAACCCTATAGAAAATGTATGAGGCCTACTCAAACAACAACTCAGCACCCACCGTGATGTTCCCACTACGGCCGACTCCTTATGGGATGCAGTGAAGGGGGAATGGGAGGTGTTACGTGGACGACCGGATGTGATTACATCGCTCTACAACTCAATGCCAAGGCGGATTGCGTAAGTGATCGCTTTGCAGGGACATTTCACAAGCCACTAGTTTTCTTTGCGCCTTGCGTGCATTCTTCTCATTTGTGAATAAAACCCTTGCAATCCATATTATTTCCGGTTCCTTCAAACTACTGCATACAGCAATTGTAGTCCAACCACATATTTTTCGGGCGATATTAAGATTCGGCACTACCGTTAAGGATGACTACCAAGCGCACAGCAACTGAAACAATTAGGCAACACCTGTTTGGGCTAGCAATGTCTCATGCACGAATTGACTGTTTGATAGCCCAGGCAGATGCGAGTTACGGCTGCGCAGCTTGTTTGTTCCCTATATTACGTGATAGCTCGTTCTGCTGAAAACCCGACGTCGTCGTGTGTCAGCCGCGAAAACTACCAGAAGTTTCAAAGGAAGCTGGAAAAAAATGGCAGTGGCTTAGCTTGGCTATGCCAGGATATACGTAGCGAAAGTTAAGGCATAGGTGGCGCCGTGGCTGGTCACGTGGTTCGTCACGCAGTTGTTTCCGTAACCAGTCACGTGGTTGGTCACGTGGCACGGTGGGACTGTGAGCACCGCGAAACTGCGAGTTCGTGGCCAAATGTATACCTTTCGGTACAAAAAAATACCTGGCATCGGTGGTCGAACTCGGACTTCTGTGCGCCAGGCAGGCGCTCAACGCAAAAGCCACAAACGCTTATTGTTCTTTATTGCATAGAAGTACCACACCAAAGCTGAAAGGCTTCAAGTCCCACTTAACCAGGTCGCATCAAGCAATACGTCATGCACAAAGGGCCTTTTGTTCAAACGCGTTAGAGGGCGCCTAAGAACGCATTGTGGTGTTTATGACTTCGTAACATGTTTTGGAGATGGGCACTTGTGTTATGGTAACTAAAGTATTTAAAGTCAAAAATAATGCACGGAATTGAAAGGTGGTGTTACGGGGCTTCATTGTACTGAAACAAATCGTGCGCATGTCAGTATGTGTGACTGTAGTATGTCATAAAGTGTAACCTAGATATGGTAATTGGTGCTTTGTAATAAATAAATGAGACAGAAAAAAGGAGAAGGCACTATTGCATCGAATCTTAAGGCGAGGCTTAAGCGTCCTTCTAATTGCTTTTTCCCCACTCCACAACATTACCCGGTTTTATTTTCCTCGTCGTTTACGGATACGGATGACGCTCATTGCTCGCTCAGGTTTTTAGCGCCTTGTCTGACCGTTCAGATGTAGAGAGGCAGCAGCGCACAACTGGCGCTCTAAATGCGCTGTTTGCGGCTTTGTAATCGTCTCTTCATTGCTTTATCATGGCCGGAAAAATGGCGAAGATAACCGACAAGCGTTATCATAGGCGTGTGCAAGTGTATGGGCAAGCGAGCGACACGCGCCGCTAAACGCCGATGAGTCAGCAGCGTGCCACTGCAGCGACGGCCCCTGCCGGCGCGCCCCAGCCAACCGATCAGCGGCGGCTCCCAGCTAGTAAACCGACATGCTCGCAGGTAAGAAAGGATGCGCATAGTACTTTTGCGGTGCCCGGCGTACGCGGCACAGCGTGGCGCGCTCACGAGAGCTTACCGCCGCCTCGGCAGGCCCCGCACACTCTCAAGTTCAACAAATGGCCACAGAGGGCGAAAAATCAATCGAGGCGTGTTTCAGCGTGAGCGCGCAAGTGGAGTTACTGTAATTTGGTCGAATACTTTAATTTGTGCTTTTTCTGCTAGGGGCGCTGAACATGCTGAATTTTTTACTTTACACAAATCATTGACATAAACAGTCGAGGTGTCTAAGGATGTTTCTTTACCTCAGGCAAATAGGCAGTTGATTTTTTTTAAATTTGATTGTTGAAGCTGCTTTTTAGTCATAGCGTCAAGGTTTTTGTACTTGAATAACCACCGACAGCCGACAGCCTATTGGCATCGATGTGTTTCCTGGCCGTTGGCGTTCGAATACTACGGCGGTAAAACATTTTCGAAAGCATGCTGGTTTCGTCTGCGAGTCATTACATAGACTTGCTGTAAAGAGGTCTACGCTTGGCAAAAAATAGTGCCTCATTTTGTTTAGGCGTTGATTATCATAATGAATGCGGCGGAGGTTGAGGAAGTACGCTTGAAGGTACGTTTTTATGCCGTTGATCTCCATAACACCGTAACTACGCAAATCGATGTCACAGAACACCCGATGCATCATTGTGTGTTCTCCGTCATCGCTTGTTTGCTGTACGCCTACTAATTCTTCATTTCTTCTTCAAGTGTTGTACCCTCTTTTTTTCCTTGTTCTCTTGTGCTTCACTTACAGTATGTTGTTCCGTCAGCTGTAATGCGCATTTGCAAAACCAATACGTTTGATAAGACGCAGTGGTTATGATAATTTCACTACACATGTAATAAGCTGGCACATATGGTTCAGATACAGATACCTGTATGCGGAGTTGCACGACGTTGATGCGGAGATTAGGATAATTATGACACCCGTAAGGAAGAGGCAGCTGACGGCCGTAAGCTGTTGCGTTCTTTCCGCCAAACTACCCGGCCTGGTAGTGCTGTAAAGATGCTGTATAAAAGTGACACGCGGTGACAGGGAAATTATTATACTTAGCAGCCGGCCGTACGTTTTGTAGCTTAGGTCTTCTTTCTTGTGCGTTTGTGGTACCCTTATTAATGAGCCATTTCTTGTCTATGTTCTTGACTATGTAACCGCGTTTGTGTGGATGCGTAGACGTGTGCTTTTTATTGTACTTGTAAAATGAAAATAAAATATTTTCAGGCTTGCTCAATCTTTGGTGTCGTGTGCGTTTATTCCAGTCGAGGCCATCGTGCCACCTGGAAACCGCATTATGTCAGTAGCCCTACACGAAATGCAACAGCTGGAGCGCGGCGGCACAACTCGGGGCAACGGCGGCGTAATAAACGAAAAACCGCTCGGGATGCCCTTAAAAGTCAGTTCAGAGTGTGCCTTAACTCGATATGACTCAGCGCTACATGTATTCTGCTGCGCCTCGATCGTGCTCCCGCCAGTTTGGTTGCTGTGTGGCAAATGTAGCGCCTACATATAAATTTAGGCGCTAGGTTTGCCACATAGCAACTAAACTGGCGGGAGCACGATCGAGGCGCAGCAGCCAGAAACCCAGTAAAGCCACAGAACACCTGGTAAAGCGGCCATCCTGTGCAAAACCCCGTTTCCGTTTCCGGTTGTACAGCGCCACCTGTGGTCGCATACTTTAGTTCACGACGCCACCGCTACGCTTATTTCCGTAGCACTGTGGAAGGTACAGTTTTCCTTCTCTAAGTTTGTATAGGTGTTCTGTGGCCTCGGCCTGCCGTGCGACAGCATCGAGGCGCTTCTCTTCCCAGCGGCCCATTCATCCGTAATCGCGCGCGCCTTCACGGCGCTGCTCGAATACTTGGACGGCGCCGTACGAGCGGCTGTAGCCGCCGCGCCTTCCTTGACGTGCCTTACCGCTCGGCTCTCACTCTCTATACCCTGTTTTCTCCGCTACTCTTTCTATCCCTTTCCCCTCGCCCGTACAGCGCTGTGGAGGCGCCCTCGCATGAGAGGCAGTAACGGCGCTGTACTTATCCCTTCTATTTTCGCTTTTAAAACCACTCATCAGTAGTTTTGGAGTGTGAGCAAGTAGACAGCAGCGGACGGCGCAACTTCACCATGGGAGACCAGGCCGGTCAGGCAGGCCGACGACGACGGGTATGACATCGTTCTGTTTGTAGATATTTTTGTACAGTGTAAACTTAAGGTAAAATACCAAGTGAATAAACCTGGCTGTTGAAATGTTACCTCTCGTCGTCGTATCTGCGGATTTGGACTTGCCCCTGCCAGAGCTCATCCCCATTCATCTCAGTCTCCCTGGTGAGCTGATGCGTCAGATATTGAACGGCTGCATCACTTCGCTACAATATCTTGCAAAGGAAATAAAATTTTACGGCTTTCCATGAACCCGCAGGCTCATTTCGAAGAGGACAGCTTCGAGCAAAACAGAGCAGACGGATGGAAAAAAACTAAAGCCAAATGCGGTGCCGACAGTGTTTTCCGTCAGACGTAAGTTCCATTTTCCAGCGTGTTGCATTTTCACCTCTAGGTAGGAGGGGGGGGGGGGGGTTCGTTCTTACGCTGTTGCTACATCACTTAAGTATATAGAAACAAGGACGCCGTGCACGAAAAAGTTAGTGAGCCTGACCGAAAATGACATTTTGTCGCTGTAGAGGCGTTTTAAATGCGTAACTAATGTAACTTTGGACAGAAAATTAAAAATACATTAAGAAAGCCGTTGTGGCGTGTACCGCTGTTGCCTAAATCTGTTTATGGGATGCATTTTGATGATATCTTTTGTTTTCGCAGCTTCGCCTCGTCACAGAAAGGCACCAAAGCTAGGACCGGACCTGCTGTCCTCTCGGCCGTACCTGAAGATCAACACGACATAGCCACTGATCATGCAGCTACGATGGACCCAACGTCGTCACCAGGCAGCTTTGAGCTGCCTCAAGGACAAAATTGCAGCCCACACGATGCCAGCTCAAGTGCACTGCTAGCAGACGAAGCAGGTCTGCAAGTCTCAGCCAGTGGAATGAATGCTGGGGTCTCTGACCTGCAGTCTGCTTGTACCTCTTGCGCATAATTAAGTAATCAGCTCGTAGACCTGACACGGAAATACTGCGAACTTCAAGAACTGCATACCCAGGCAAACTCAACAATCCAAGGTCTTCGATAAAAAAGAAGCTCGAAGGTAGCATCGAAAAATTCTTAAAGGAGATCAAGTTCCCTAACGAAGACCAAATACAGGCACTGTCGCGCAACAGCAACGAAGGAAGTACTTGCTCTCCGCAAAGTGTAAAGCAAGCACTTCAAATTAAATTTTGATGCGGAACGTCCGGCTATGAACCCGTTTCCAACTAACAGAACTTTGGCGCGTCGCCTGCAGGCACTCAATTTTCTGCCTAACTAACTAACACCTGAGAGTGTCACGTGTACGTACGTTCACTGTATAATTTCAAAAGCTAAACCGGATACATTTATTTAGTTTGTAATCGGATACCGCGCGTTCTCGACTCTGCCGGACGACTTCGTCCGCCGTATACTCGCGACACACTGCGACTGCCGTGTGCGCACCGGTGTTTGGCCGTGATCGTAAGACGATCTGTGGACAGCAGGTGTAAAAACCAACTTCGATAAGCATTTTGCGTGCTAAATCTTGTGGAATGCCAATATGAGCCATTTACGTGATTACAGCAACGTATATGTACTTCTGTACACTGATAATGAGCGAGAGTTTGCTACATTGCTATTTATGAACGCGGCTGTCCAGTGCGTTCCCCCCTCCCCCCCATGAGCGGCTACTTTTCTCAACTTATTCATGACTGTTTTCTTAGCCTTCCAAGATTTGCTGCCTGTGTAAAAAAAAAAAGGAGGAACGCCCGCTGGTGACGCAGCACTTTTTTTCTAAGGTACATGGGCGATGTATAAAATTCTTGTGCTTTTAGAGCGGTTTATGTAACATGCATAGTGATAGAGTGAAACTAAAGCTAATGGGTGCTCTGTTGTTTTGTATTATGCATCAAGCACAACATTATTTGGGTATGCACCGTAGCATTTCAACATAAAACATAATATGTATGCTGACTTCAGTTCATTGCATGTGCTCGGCTTACATGCTCAAAATTTGAAGCATGTGTTGTGAATATCAGCCGGCCGTTGGTTTCAACCTCAAAATGCGTATGTATAAATGAGCAAAGGATAAGTGGAATGCCCATCCATTCTAGGCTTCTCAAAGTCTTCAGCACAAAAGTGGTCCAGCAAATGTTTGTTGTATGGTTAGAAGTGTGATGCTGTCACCCAAACGCTGGGCTGCCCAAGCAGGCTTCCAGGGTTTTTTTGAATGAAGCCCTGTTTCAGACATGTGAAACAAGAAAGACATGGAAGGTAGCTGTAATAATAAGTTGAAAGACCCAACTAAAGTGACGAAGAATACGTTATAAAGGTTTAGAAGTTTACGCAGTGAGACAATTAAAATAGCTCAATTGAGATGTAAACGTGCATGTGGCCGCAAACACGCAGCTTCAAGGATTGCTAACATTTAACCTATTTCTATTTTTCTACCAGCGCCAACACAACTGCGCAGAAAGCGGCCGTTATGGGGACGCACGACATGCAGTGACCATGTTTTTATTGAATGCGATCGTCACGGTCTGCGAAAAACAAGTGCCATATGGGTATAGTGACTCGAGGCGACAGCGCGCTCACGTGCGCGGAGAAATAATGCGAGTACCAGCTGGTGCACGTAAGGACGCGGAATTCTCGCGCGACAAGTGTACCTTCGCGTGCCACGACCACGGAATAACCGCGTGTGTTGAGCAACAAACGCGTACACCCGCGTCAAGCGTGCAAGACGCGAACGATCCCTGCAATGAACTCCTATTTTCGTAGCATCGCTAACACGGCGTGCACTTCGCTTAAATATCTTCTAAAACAGTGCCAAAAAGCACAAGCAAGGTGTACTTATACCTCGCACACGCGGGTGTTTTTTGTAGGCTTGAAGTTCTCCCGGCCGATTCTGTGTAACCACGCAGAACGACGCTCTCGGTCATTTTTCCCGGTCGGAATCGAATAAACAGTCTTCCCAGACTCGTTTCGGTTGCTGCATCCAAAGGCACAGCAGCCAGGCATGATTTCCTTCCAGTCAAACGCGAGCGCGACAATCAGAACACAAAAAAACGCAGGGAATCTGCGCTGCCTGCGCTCTCAGCCGGCCCGCTCGCGCTTGGAAGGTATATGGCACCCCAAAGTCACGTGGTGCGGTTGGGCCAAGGAACGCGTCGGCGGCGCGGGGAAAACGAATGCGGTACTCTGAAATTTTTTCCAGTGACTCTAACTCCTGCCGACAGCGCGGCGGCATGGCACATGCTTGGAGAAGCGAATACATCGGAGAGTGCACGTGTACAATCTGGCATCAGCTTCGCTCTAAAATGTGTTGACAGCCAGAGGAAACCGCAAGGAAACCAAGGTACTAGTATTGGCGGCGAGGAGTTACGGAGTCGCCATCTATCGGAAGCGACTCACTGGCGTAGTATGAGTGATCACGCGGCGCGCTCCTCAAAGGTTTTGCTGTCAGCGCTCAACGAAAACACCACGTGCGAGCTCTCCCGGACATTTCTGTCAGTACTTTCGAAACGAGAGAAGTTTTTTACTGTTTAAATAATAATCTTGGGCAAACTGAAAGCACAGAATCGTTTACAGACGCTATCTCTTTACCGAATACGTACAGTGAACGCTACTGCGCGCGGTCGCCGCGATGGTCTCCCGAACCGGCTTCTTGCGTGAAAGGTAGGTAAACGCTGAGAGCAAACTATGTGAAATATGTTCTTATAGTGTTTATATAACTAAATGGAGCGTAATAGAATGAAGTTTCAACGCAGTGATAGCACGGATTCGCAGCGACCTACTGCGCGTCTGCATGCTTGTCCGCGCACTGTTTCGCTTCCGCCGCCTGAGCGTTTCCGCACGGAGCCATGAGCTTTAGGCCGCAGAATATGAGCATTTGAAAGTATACAAGCAACCATTGTTGCGTGGGCGCTGACAGAGCTGTTCAAAAATAATTTCATTGTAGAGACTTCGACGCCTACGGGGACTAGTCGTGATGTGCCGTCACGACGATTCAATCTTTCTTGTCTTCTAAATTCTTGGACGTTTCAATATTATTCCTCAAGTTGCATCGCACTGTATGTTTATCGGTGTTCTCGATCAGTGTGCGATTTCCCGCTGCCTCTTTCTTTTAATCCAGTGCATTAATTCATAACACAAACATGTTATGCCATGCTTTTTTTAATGTGCTTTTCTTACCGCTCGCTCTCCACTTCAGTAAACTTGCCAGTATCTATAGCATCGACAAGTTCATAGACCAAACTGTCATGACATTAGTCGGGCAGCGGACTCGGGCGAGCGTCTCAGTGCGCGTTTTCCGAACATAGCAGACACGGCGCCGCACCAGAAATCTTCCTCGCGTCCGTGCTTGCTGCATACCCGAGTAGTAGCCGATTGCTGTTTGCCGGTTTAATGTTTCGCGAGCCAAGATTCACGCAGCTTCTTGTTTTGCGGCTACGTGTGAATAAGGCTGATACCGGGCTGCGTTGCGTACGTCCGGCACTGCAGCACCGAGCAGTAGCCTACCATGGTGCGCGCCTTCAAAGGAAGCCACTACCTATTCTAGTGCTTTCAAGCGTTGTAAAGGAGACACTCGAAGCGGGAAAATCTCGCCACTAAATGAGGACCGCAGCGTACGAGGGAATTTAAACTCTCGTTTTCAGCTAGCTTCGGCGCTCCCACGGGGGAAGGAAAGCAACCGACGCGGCCGCTATGTCCACGTGATCCCTAACAGCACGTCACGCCGACGGTGGCGCCAGCATTTCCAGTGGTGGAGCTCGATGCCAATCAGGTCAAATGAAACGCGAAACGCGGAAAGCGCGGCCTCTGACCCAGCTTATGCATCAGCCTGTCACGAACTATAGGCCATAGAGTTTCTCACTATAACACCTAGAGGGAAATCTGGCGCCACCGTCTATGGGAGTTTCTTAAGGGGGCACCGTGCCGTCATGGGAATGACGGTATATGTGTCTGCAAGGCTCGTGTTGGCTGGTGTTGTAAGAGGCTTCGTCTGAAACGTGGATATGGCTACGCAAATAACGCGTTCTCAAAGTAATATCTTCATAAAATGTTTCCATTCACGCATATTACATCTTTACTCACCCACAATGCATGACCAAGCGAAGAAAAGCAAGAACAGACGACCAACTGTTTCAAAGCGAGCGCGAACCTTGTCGTCTGTCCTCCAACTTTAGCGGCCCGCTGATACTTTTTACGTAACATGTAGTCGTACACACAATAACAAGTTCTCATAGTTAAACAAAACATGTTTTCGCGTAATAATAAAGCTAAAACAGCTTTTCACGTGCTGTTCTAGTAGAAAATGAATCATTGTGACAGACGGAACGGTACTTGCCAAGCGCGTCTTCAAGGTGTCCTGTCTCTACGAGAACGATGCCAATCCGAATGCACAACATACCGGCATTCCCACGCATACCACAGCGCAGCAGCGCCAGATTTCCCTCTAGGTAATGTAGTGAGAAACTCTATGCTATAGGCGCGCCCATCCGGTTTGCGATACTTTTGCTTCTGTTTTATTTGACGTTCGTTGTCGCGTTTCGCCACTGGAGCGCCACAATCATTCTTTCTACGTGTGGAAACTTGCGCGGCGCGATTCCACTGGCAGCAGCGGCTGGGGCCGCGTGGATGAAGCGAGCGCTTTGATTTTGCTTCCGTCATCGTCGTATTATCAGCGTCTTGCTGCAAAGCAAACAATAAAAAAATCTGACCGGGTTAAGGTCGGAGTTCTGAATCCCTTCTTTCTGGTAGTGAGTTATTATCAAATCCACAATGCTTGCAGACGAGTGCACGAAGTCGAGAGCGACATACATTATGCTGTGTGCGCCGTTCTCGATTTCTTGCCTTCGTCTGCAAGCGCTATCAATCACATGATGACTGAAGGAAACCAGCTCGCCCGCCCAGCAACCAATCCTGTTCCTTTAGCGAGCATATCTGTATTGCCGCCGGGAAGACTGTAATAAAGTGGGAACAGAACCTTCGACTCATTTGAAAGCGACAATGCCAAGCGTCTAGACGGAAGATAGACAGCGAATCGTCTCCCTTTACCTCCACGGTGTGCAGCAACGTGCCATTGCAAAGGAACTGGGTCGACCACTGTCGACAATTAACAGAATTTGCAAGGCATACCGTGTTGAGGGAAGGCTCAGTAACTTGCCCCGTGGGCACAGACAGCGGGTGACCAGCAAGGAAGACGAGCTCATTGTCGCCTCTTCAGCAGACACACCCAATATTACTGCTCGTGAGATAAAGGATACTTTTCAGTTGGGTGCCAGCACGTCGACTATTAGACGTCGCCTGCACGAGGCTACTCTGCGAAGCCGAGTAGCGTCGCAGAAGCCTGCGGTCTCAGAGGCAAACAGAAATGCAAGACTTCGCAGAAGCCTGCGGTCTCAGAGGCAAACAGAAATGCAAGACTTGCATTTGCGCAAGGCCACTCATCATGGACGGTGGAGGATTGGCGCTGCGTGATGTTCTCTGACGAGTCAACTTTTTCAACACGTTGGTGCCAGCGTCAGCGAATTTGGAGAGCTACAAACGCCAGGTGTGTATTTTCTGACATGTGAGCGTGTAGACTCTGCCACATTTGAGGTAGAATTGCTTCTATGCAATAGCCGTAATGTTTAAAAATGCTAAGCAGAAAGAAGTTTTTGTTATATTCTGGGACCTATCGACACTTCGCAATTATGTGTATACTCTTAGTGCTACGTTTTCGTTTAGGCATTTTCGCCGTCTCTGGTGATCGCAAAATTATATCATAGCCACGCAATCGTCGGTTCTTTTTTTCTGTTCAGGTTCGAGCCCAAGAATTCCCATCGCGTTGCAAGCAGCGGCCGCTGCTCCGTCAGTGTATGGGGAGCGGTGTGTAAGGACGGCCTTGGACCGTGGGTTCGCCTGCACGGAAAGTTTGATGCCGGAGCTTACCGCGACGTGATCCAGAATGTCGTGGTGCCCTACGCCCTGGACGGCCCATTTCCCGACAGGCTGTACTATTTTCAACAGGACCGCAGCCCAATACACACGACCAAGTCAGTTACCTGTCTGCTGGAACAACTGGGAATCATGTTGCTGGAGTGGCCTCCGCAAGGCGCTGACATGAACATACTGGAGAATGTGTGGGGTGCTATGAAGAAGGCCCTTTCGCGGCGGCCACTCCAGGCTGGCTCCCAGGATGCTCTGTGGGCCCCTATGCAAAAGGAGTGGGAGCGCTTACGGACTTCGAACTTTGCGGCCCGGCTGTATGAGAGTATCCCTTGGCGAATGGCAGCGGTGGTCGCCGCTAGAGGCGATTTCACGAAGTACTGACTCCTTGTCAGATAGCTGCCTACTCCTCACCGGATGCACGCCCCCCGACCCCTTGACGGGGCGCCTCCCTGAGTGTCCCTTGTATGTCTGATGCCGAGGTTTTGCGCATCCATATAGTTACCCTGAATAAAGTGTTTTCTTTTTTCAATGGCGTACGGAGAAAATACCAACTTTTTTTTATTCGACAACTGTGCCATGATACATAAGTTGAGAATGGGTGAAAGGATTGCAGGTGGTAAAAAGTCAAGGAGTGATGTCCAGTTTCCTTTATGTAGTCCGCGCACGTTTCACTTTTCAAGGACAAATACTGCGGAAGGTAGCAACGTTGAACGCTGTCGTAAGCGTAATGAACCTCCTGTCTTAATTCCCACGAACCAGCCCATGTTTATTCTTCGCATCGCAGAAGGACGGTGATAATATGGCGATGACGGAAGCAAAATCAAAGCGCTCGCTTCATCCACGCGGGCCCGAGCCACTGCTGCCAGCGAAACCGCGCTGCGCGAGTTTCCATACGCAGAAAGAATGATTGTGGCGCTCCAGTGGCGAAACGCGACAACGAACGTCAAATAAAACAGAAGCAAAAGTATCGCAAACCGGATGGGCGCGCCTATGCTTCCTGTCGACAGGCTGAGGCATAAGTTGGGTCAGAGGCCACGCTTTGCGCGGTTCGCATTTCATCTGACGATGATAGTACGTCTCTGTATATCCTTAAATCAGGTTTGCACAGTGCACGTTGTTTCTTGTAGCATAATACGATCGAGACGCAGCTAAGGCTGCGTTGATGCATGACTTGATGTGCCGCATTGCACGTGTCTTGAAATATTCTTTAAATATTCTTTAAATATTCCTTAAATATTCTGGCGAGTGAGCTGCCGCTGTGCCTAAGCGCTGCCCCTGCAACGCTCGTCTTCCTTTCTTTTTGTTTGGGGGCTTTTCTTTCAACGTGGCCCCTGACTGTCTTCTCGATCTGTCTTTTGAGGTCCATTTTCTTTAGCCTCGTGCTGGACAAATTATATGCTCGAGGCCCTTCCACGCATGCCTTTTTTCTTTACATTGTGTACCTTCAAGGGCACTTGAGTGGTGTTGGGAGTAGGCTTCCCAGTCCTCAAGTGTTGCTGCTGAAAGGGCTCTGCTGCTATCAGCCATGTGGTATGTATTATCGCGTTGTTCGAGTCACTTCCATTCAGACAACATCATTTTGATAATAAGGCACTTTGACCTCATAGACCTCATGTTCCTGTATTTTCAGGAACATGCCACGTTGGTGCGTTCCATGCTGCAAATCCAGCACACACACACACAAAAAAAAAAACGCTTGGCTTAAGCTTCCACGAATTCCCAGCTGATGAAACTCTCCGGCACGCACGGCTGAAAGCTATATCGAGGAAAGATTTTACTTCGAATGATAAGTCCGCCAGCAGTGTCGTCTGCTCTTTGCACTTCTTGGGCAATGACTACCGTTCTGAATCCGCAAAGATCCGGCGTCTGAAGCGGACTGCTGTACCCATTGTTTTTCCTGGATACCCGAGCTATATGCAGCCGCAGATAGCAAAAAAAAAAAAAAAAACGGCGAAAGTTGGAGCGGGAGCAACCACCTTGCGCAGTTCCTAAAACAAATGATGTTCTCAGTCCAATGAACTGCATTAGAGAGAAAAATGGGAAAACAACCGAAGGCCATGAAGAAAGCAGCCATCTGCTCTTACCTGCTGTAAACAGCCAAACACTGAATTTTGTTCTTCAGCCTAACCCTCAAGACCTTGAAAATCATCTTCCAGCTACTTCAATA
This sequence comes from Dermacentor variabilis, assembly GCF_050947875.1. Classification (NCBI taxonomy): domain Eukaryota; kingdom Metazoa; phylum Arthropoda; class Arachnida; order Ixodida; family Ixodidae; genus Dermacentor; species Dermacentor variabilis. Next base: position 135,770,311 of record NC_134571.1, read on the forward strand.
GTTGAATGTGCTACTCAAACAAGTGACGATATTGTCCCCCATAAACATACAGATGTAAGAGAAATAAACTGGTTGAGGGTGCAGCTTTTCAGGAAAAATAAAGCAATTCCAAAACTTCACACACAAAATCAAAGGTTGAAGAAAAAACTCAAACGATTTTAAGTCCAATACAATGCAATCCGCATTGAGGAAGTGCTTGCAAAAAGTGGGCACAGCAAAGTTTTGTCTTGAAGACTGTATAGTTGAGCAGCTAGCAAACGCTTCAAGGCAGCGTCCTTCTTGGTCACCGGATTTTTGTGAAGGAGTGTGTAGTCCTATACTACCTATCGCCAAAGACCTACCATTACATACGTAACCGAGGCCTTCTGAAGCTACCCTCAAAAAATACTTTGCTCCCGTAAAAAAAAATACTTTGCTCCGGTATGTTGGGAAGTCTAACAATAAAAGTGGAGTCACACCGCTGATCAAAGAGCGTCTCATGCAAGAAGTCAAGCAGCTAAAAGAGCAAGCAAAGATGTGTTCAGTAATTATTGACGAAATGGCCATAAGCTCGAAATACTCGCGGGCGGCTCTATGCATGCTGACTGAGGAAGGACTATGCTGATCTTCCGCTTGTGCAGCGGGTGGGATCGAAACTGCGCCATCTCGTCAATCAGGGTTGTGACTTGGCATTGCAGTGGGTCCCCGCTCACATCGGCCTGCCCGGAAATGAAGTGGCCGACGCCCCCGCGAAGCAAGCTCTCTCGGCTCGCTTCCCCCTTCGACGACTACGGCTCGCCCGCCACCTCTCGCGCGCGCACGTCTCCGCCTTCGACCGCGCTTATGAGCGCAGCCCTTTTCAGGGCTCGCACGGCAGCTGGCACGATTTCCTGAGCCACGCTACTGCACGGAGGCCCCATCTCATGGGTGACCCTCCGAAGAAGCAGCATCGGAAGAGGCCGAAGAAGTCAGTTCCTGGCTTCAACGACGTCTCGGAGCACTGACGAGCCCGGCAGCACCAGCCACGTGGACAGCAACCACGCACCCGCAGATCGCCTCCTGCGTTGCGATGGAAGCGCGGGCTGAAGGCACGTACGCTACGTGCACTGTCGGCTGACTCGACAAGCTCCGCGCCATCATGCCCGCCTCCTCAAGTGAGCGCGACAACGTCCACGCGCGCCCCATCTGCGCTGGATACTCCCTTCCGCGCATTTCCCTTTGATGCGCCGAAAACGACTGCCAGCGACCACCACGCCGCGCCGTCCGCTTCAACGGACACCACCGCGGAGGCCCCCACTTCGGCTGCCTCCACCGACGACAGTGCTAGCTGCCCGTCGACCGGCGACACCGACGAGAGTGCCGGCACCTTCTTCTTGCCAACCGCAAGCATGATTGGTGCCGACACTACGTCCTCCCGCACGGACGCGACCACCTCGCCCGAGGCAAGTCCTGTCCGGCTGGATTCTCAAGTCACTGTCGTCGCCGGTGGCCTGCTCGTCGCCCCCGCTCACCAACATCGAGCCCACCCCACCTGCGGCGGGGAAGGGCTCGCACACGGCGGCGGTGGCTGCTACCGTCGATGACGACGACCCAGCTGACAGCCCCTCGTCCAACGAGAGCCGGCCGAGAGCGCCCACCCCTGCCCCAGGAGTCATATGGGAAGCGGCTTTCTCGCCGTTTCCCACCGACCGAGGGAGGCCGCCAGGGGGCCAGCGAGTGCGAACGAGCTTCGCATCGGCTCTGTACAAACACGGCGATTTCGTTCGGATTTCCACCCACGCAGTGCCCATCTTTTCACTACACCGTTCGTCAAGTATGGAGGCCCAAGTGATCGGAGAGACCATCGACCCAAAGGACTATGATCCCAGGGACTGGAATCATATCCTGAGCCTACCCACCCGTCAGAAAGGAACACCGAAAATCCAGGACCAGGCGAACGCCGCCACCGGCTCGCGACCTGCGGATTCCGTAGACCAGGGAGGCCGCAAGGGGGCGCCGAGCAGCGCAGTACTGCTTGCATCGCGCTCTGCGTTTCGATGTGTTTTTTGGTAGACTAGTGCTTCCGCCCACGGTACCGAGATACCAGTCGACTCGTGAGGATACAAGGAACACGGGTGTGCTACCCACTTGGCCCTCGGTGACGCTCGTGAAGCCCAGCGATCCTACAAAGCCGGACTACGGGGCAGCGTCGATAACCCCGACGCCAGCTCAGCGCAGCAGCCGGTGCTGCTCCGACGCGTGAGGAACGCGAACGGCAGCAACCGTTCTGCCTGGGCATGGCCACGGGAACGCTTAGCGAACTTCAAACGACGACGAGAATGCAAGGTGAGACAACACCAGCAGAGAACATGGATGTAACAAATGTAGACAGAACAGAAGACGGCATAACAGGCTCTGCTCGCCACAACGCCGGGGAACGCCAGCGGACGGACGACGACTGGCAGACAGTCCTGACACTACGGCAAAAGAAGCAGCAGGCTCGAGAGCGCAAGCGACAAACGGACTCAACGGGCAGCACTAACCCGGCGAAACTAAGGAAACGACGAAGAGGTATACCCAAACTTCCTCCTCTTCCTAAGGATGACTTCAAGATAGTTATCCGACCACACCAGGGACTGCCTTTGAAGACTATCAGCACGCCGGCCCTCGCCGAAGCGATCGTCATGGCCTGCGACTACCAAATAAGAGGTGAGCAATTTTTGCTCCGTATAAAGCCCGGCTCCAATATCGCCATACTTTCGACATCGAGTCAGGAGGTCGCGGAGCAGGCACGCCGAGTCCACTCCCTCACTATCAACGGACGTTCGCATGACGTTAACGTATACGCTGCCACCGGAGAGGAAGCTATCCGAGGAGTTATACACGGACTTCCACCCCGAACGCCACCGGAGACCATCATAGCAAACATACGTATACGGACTCAAGGCGTCGAACTTATCCAAGCAAGAATGATCGGAGAAACAAAGAGTGCCGCCCTTACTTTCTGTGGCCCGTCACTACCTCGGGTGGTGTACTACAACGGAGGCGAACTCCTGTGTCATCCTTACCGTGCTACTGTTCAGGTGTGCAAAACGTGCCATGGAAAAGGTCATCGGACAGACGTCTGTCCACAGCCTGACCTGCGAGTGTGCCGAATTTGTGGACTCAGAAACCCAGTGGACGGACACCCGTGTGAACCAAAGTGTGCCTCGTGTGAGGGTGCCCACGTCACCGGGGACCGCAGCTGCCAACGACGCCTCAAGCAACCGAAAAAACCTCAAGTCAGAAAGAGCACTGACAAGTGCAATGAAGGGCAGAAAAAATCTCGCTGGTTCGTCTCAGAGGATGAGGAATCGGACTACACAAACGGCCATAGGAGCGACCAACGCGACCGACAGGGAAGGACGAGATCGCCATCTCCACACCGACTGGACGCTGGGTCCAGATCAGCGTCACCTCACCGGAGCAGATCCCGCTCTCGAGCACGAGAGCGCGTCCAGGGAGGAGAAGCAAGACAGACGCAACGATCATCCAGAGAAGCACCGAAGGCGGCCTGCGTTCTGACAAATCCACAGGTAAGCTGGGCAGCGGTCGCGTCCTCCACAACCAAACCTATCACACAAAACGAAGAATACAAGAAAATAGTTGCCGAAAACAGGCAACTTAAGGCAAGCTTGGATAGCATGAAAAATCAACTTGAAACACTTAAACGACAAATGGCAAGCATGATGACGCACGGAGGAACCCATAAGACAAACGCACCCGCACAACTGTCCAACACACAGACGAATCCAACACAGACCAAACCACTATCACAAACGCAGCCTATAGCACAGATGCCTACACCCATCACTCATCTGGAAGGGAAACTAGATAATATGTGCGCACAAATGCAATTATTTTTTGCAGAGCTTCACAATCTTAAGCGGTATGTCGACGACTCGCTCAAAGGAGCCAAAAAAACGCGAAAACGTCGTAGCAGCCTTAGCCCGGAGAACCGAGATCCAAAGGTCACCGTAACCACAGACACAGAACATTTCGAGAGCCCATACTCTGGCTAACTCCACACCTACACGCCAAGAGAATCTCGTAATTTGGCAGTGGAACTGCCGATCACTACATAACAAACATGCTGCACTTACACAATATATCAAGGCGGCGCTCGTCCCACCTGACATTATTTGTCTTCAGGAAGTGGGGAAAATGCGGATACCTATTGGGGGCTACCGTTTTTACAGCGATTCGAACTACCCTGAAGTGGCAGCATTGGCCCGCAAGGACCTCACAATCACTGTCGCCATAGCACCTGGCGTAGAAATCCACCACCAAATACTCACCATTTGGCCAGTTAAGAAGGGTCGTCCAAAGTGCCTGATAACCAACGTATATAGCCCACCTAGGGATAAGAAGGCCGATTTTTCATTAATTTTAAGTCACGTATCTACCTTGCTCTCAACGAAAGACCGACTAATCTTTCTCGGAGACTTTAACGCTTGGCACTCCGCATGGGGTTATCAACGTGACACCGCCAAGGGCTTCAATCTACTCCGAGAAACTCAGTCCCACGAACTTGTACTGATTACGCAGCCAGGCACTCCTACAAGGATAGGAAACAGCGTTGCCCGGGACACCACGCCAGACCTTACGTTTGTCAACAACGAGACGGGGGTCACCTGGTGTAACCTGGACGAAACGCTAGGTAGTGATCACTATCTATTGTGTGTCAATGTTAACACAGCTAAAGTTCGACAGCCCCTAGGGGTGGCCAGGCTCACTGATTGGAAAAGGTACAGAGAACGACACCAGGCTGCTTCCTCATTTCCAGCCACGGCCGCAGGTTGGACAGCTTTCCTCAAGGAGGCCCATGCTGCCACCACGAGAGAGATCAAGACCACAACGGAAGCACCGGCAGTAGACAGCCATCTCGCCCACCTCTGGGAGGCCCACAGAAGCCTCACGAAACGCTGGAAGCGGCAGCGGCGTAATCGCAAACTTCGGCGCCGAATAGCCCTGCTGGCAAACGAAGCTAACACCTATGCGAAGGATCTGAATAATCAAAATTGGCGCAGCTTCTGCGACTCTCTCAGAGGCACCCTCAGCACCAAGAAGACCTGGGCCATTCTTCGGTGCATGTTAGACCCAACTAGCACGCGCACCGAGACGTCTAACATCATGCGGCGGCTGCTAGGAGAATAAAAGGGCTCAGAACAAGAACTACTCGAGCACCTAAAACGCACCTACACCGGCGCTGCCCAGACATCTTCAAGCGTTATGAGAGAATACAAAGGACAGGATAACTTGAGCTTGGACGCCCCCATCACCTTCTCGGAGCTGTACGCAGCAGCACAAACCTTCAAGAAGAACACGGCTCCTGGACCCGACCAAATCACCAACGCAATGCTGCGCAACCTTAGTGACGTAGCCCTACAGCACTTAGTCGATTTCTTCAATGAACAGGTCTGGCGACCGGATGGAAGACTACCGCGAGAATGGAAGCAGGCAGACATCGTGCTTATACCAAAACCGGGCAAGCCGCGCGAGCTCAACCATCTCAGGCCCATATCGCTCACGTCTTGCATGGGCAAGCTCTTTGAACGAGTAATTCTAACCCGACTCGAAGCCCACATCGAACGAAACTCACTCTTCCCTGAATCCATGTTCGGTTTCCGCAGGCGAATCTGTGCACAGGACGTCTTTCTTCTATGAAGAGATGAGGTGCTCGATCCTCCTCCGGGCAGCATGGACAGAATCCTGCTAGCACTCGACGTCCATAAGGCATTTGATAACATCTCACACACTGCAATACTAGACGGACTACGAGATGTCGGGTGTGGAGAAAGAGTATTTCATTACGTTCAAGACTTCCTGAGCAGCCGCTCCGCGAAAATAGGACTAGGTTCAGCACGTTCTGTTCTGTATTGCTTACCAGATAAGGGCACTCCTCAAGGATCCATATTGTCACCACTTCTTTTTAACGTCGGCTTACGTAGAATGGCCCTGGACTTACAGAAGAACCGGGACCTTGGCTGCGCCATATATGCAGACGACATTACACTCTGGGCCTGTAAAGGGTCCTACGGAAACCGACAAGACACGCTTCAACAGGCCATCAGCACCATTGAAAACTATATGAGGCGAGCAGGCATGAGGTGCGCTCCAGCGAAATCGGAGTATATTCATATTAGACCTAGACATACCCAAGCGACGAGGGCTCCGGATCTGCAGCTCACCTTAGAGGGAGAGCCCATCAAGAGGGCATCCCACCTGCGCGTACTGGGAATGTGCATTCAAGAAACGGGCAGCGTTAGCATAGCGCTCTCCAATCTCAGACGCTCTGTTCGGAGCGTAACTGGGCTTATTAGCAGAGTTGCACGCAGCCGAGAAGGCATGAGCGAAGCAGACACCATGCAACTAGTAAACGCCTTCGTCATTAGTCGTCTAACGTACGCCCTGCCTTTCCAAACCACGCGGCGTCACGACATCGAACATGCGGATAAGCTCATAAGAATTGCCTGTAAAGCAGCACTCGGCCTGCCTGAAAGCACAAGCACGATCCGACTGACCGAATTAGGAATGATGAACACTTTCGAAGAATATGCAGCGGCCACTCTAATGGCGCAGCGTGAACGGCTAAACACGACACCTCAGGGGCGCTCGGTTTTACAAAGACTTAACTATCCACTGACACCACAATATTGTGGCGATGAAACAATCCTACTGCCATCTGAAATCCGAGAGCGGATCGACGTGGCGCCGATCCCCCGTCACATGCACCCAGTCCATCATGCGGCACGGAGACGCGCGCGGGCAGCCACCTTACTAAGGCGGCGAAGCGACCCGGATACTTACTTTACAGACGCGAGTTCGTATCCCAAGAATCCAGGCACCCTCAATACATTTGCAGCAGTCGTGACTAGCCAAGGACGAACAACCGTAGCAGCATCTATACACACGAAATCGGTTGCAACGGCCGAAGCTGTGGCCATAGCCCTTGCTATACGCGCCGCGGAAGCTAAGGGCCAATCGGCCTACGTGCTGACAGACTCGCAGGACGCCTGCCGCCTCTTCCTTGGGGGGGGCTTTACCGGGCTGCGTCTTCCGCATCCTAGGAACGAACCTCACCATGGATCATTGCGTGACCTGGTGCCCGGCGCACACAGGGATAGCGGGGAACGAACGGGCGGACCGCTTGGCTCGAGGCATGACAGGCCGAGCCGCGGGCCACACCGCCCGGGAGAACACCTCGGCACCCGGTGCGCCAAGAGAAATCCTCGAGTTACAACGGCTCAGTAGGCGAACCAAAGCCCTTCCTCACCCAGACCTAGACAGGAGGCAAGCACGGGACTGGCGCCGCCTGCAAACAAACACTTTCCCACATTTATACAGGCTACACAAAATGTACCCAGACAAATACAGCAACACATGCCCGTGGTGCGAAGGAACACCGACATTGGAACACATAACATTCCAGTGCGCGTCACGTCCGGCGGCTGCCACCTCGCCGCTGCTAGACAACACTCCACATAACTGGTCGTGGGAGGCGCGACTCGCGGAAGTGGAATTGGGAAGCCAACTGGCGACCCTTGACCAGGCCCGGCGAGCCGCTGTAACCAGTGGGGCCCTGGAGGAGGGGCTCCACCCACTATAACCAAATAGTCTCTTAAAATAAACGTTTACTCTCTCTCTCTCTCCGTAGACCAAGCGTCCCAGCTGCGCGCGACGCGTCTCGCGGCGCAAAGGTCGCAACGCCAGCCGCGTTTGCCTGAGGATGCCTACAAGATAGTGTTTCGTTCAACCGGGGGACTTGCCTTAACCGACCTTCAACCGCGCCAGCTTCGCCTGGCCCTGCTAACTGCAGCCAAGGACCTCCAAGCACCAGACGCCACCAGCTTGATTATCCACCCCCTCAACAATACCTGCACGATGAGTACCCCGCATAAAGCCGACGCGCTACGCCTGGTCGCCATCCAACAACTCTCCATCCGAACCCAAGTCTACGCCGTCACCGCCTACATCGCACCCCCGGATGGTGCAGCAAGAGGAGTAATTACTAACGCCTACTGGGAAGAAACCCCAGCACAGATTCTGGACGACCTCATCACGGGCAACCCTAGCATCCCCATCATTGATGCACGCCGCATGGGACAGACCCGTTCGATCCTTATCACCTTCCGGACGGGTCCGGTGCCCCGAACGATCTCCTACGGAGGCGGGCTCCACAGCTGCAGTCTGTACAGAGGACACCTGGACGCTTGCACAAACTGTAGAAAACCAGGGCATCGCGCGGATGTGTGTACCCTTCAGCGTACGCACAACTGTTCAAGATGCGGTATCCCGCACCCCCGAGAGGACACCCCGACATGCACCCCAGCCTGCATACTCTGTGGAGGCGCCCACATGACCGGTACTAAAGGCTGCAAAGCGAGGGGACGCCGCTCACCGCCCGCGTCACGACAACAGCACATCTCCCGCACACCGGAACGAGACGCGGACCGCTCCAGCGTCCGTCGCTCCAGCACGTCTCGCTCATCGTCTCGTCGCCGCCAGGACCAACAGCCTCCACAGCTTTCCTGGGCGGACAGAGTAGCAGACAAAAGACTGAACGTTCCCAGCAAGGCTTCAACCCCCTCGCCCACACAGGAGGACCCCCGTGACCGGGAGCTCCAGGCCCTGCGAGAGGAGGTGAGTCGTCTTAGCTCTCTCATCAAGACTCCCACCTGTACCCCTCTACAGGCTATATCTTGGCAGGCCCGCATTAGCCAAGATATTGCTAGCCTATCTGAAACGGTTGCGTCATTTGATAGTCGTCTAAAGAATGTTGAGGAAATGGCGGCGACTATGTCAAACATAGCGCCACGTGTAAGCGAACTGGAGCACACCGTCGGTGCGCTTCAAAAACTAGTAGGCAAGCTAGATCGTCAGAACGATGAGTTAGAAAATAGACTCCGTAAAAGGAATTTGGTTATTCATGGCTTGCGTGAAAAGCCTTCCGAGTCGGCTGATGATCTGCTTAAATCTGTACTGGTACTCGTATCAGTTAAACTCGGTGTAAAATGCGACGACATAGAGCGTTGCCACAGGCTTGGAGCTGAAAGAAAGGATAACCCTCGGCCGGTAATCATTAAATTACAGGATTTCAGGACAAAGGTTGCTATCTTGAACAACGCCCGGAAAGTTAAGGGAACTAATATATATTGTAGTGGGTAACATGCATGTGGCGCTGTGCGAACTGCCACCGCTGCGGCGCGAGACCCGAGCTCGGGCTGCTGATGCGAACGGCTAGGACTCGCGATCAAGAGCGACTTGCGATCCCTCGTACGACCTGCAATAAACCCCCTTTCATTTGGTGGAGGTGCGGGGTAGACCTCGGAAACTGGAACTCCGAAGCCGGACGCTACCGACTGCTACGACCATGCCTGACGAAACCACCCAGGAAGATGCACCACAGCCTCCGGCGGTCATCGTTTCCGGTGTGTTGCGCCAGCGTGATCCTGCCATCTTTAGCGGCACCGATGATCATGACGTGGAGGATTGGTTGTCATCTTACGAACGGGTGAGCCAGCATAACAAGTGGGACGACGTCACCAAGTTGCACAACGTGTCGTTTTACTTAACCGGCGTCGCGAACCTCTGGTTCCGAAACCACGAACACGATTTCGGAACATGGAGCACATTCAAAACAAGTTTCGCTGAAGTGTTCGGGCGCCCCGCTGTGCGCAAGCTTCGCGCAGAGCAACGCTTACGGGGGCGTGCGCAACATCACGGTGAAACTTTCACAAGTTACATCGAAGATGTCATTGACCTGTGTAAGCGCGTGAATCCGTCAATGTCAGAACAGGACAAGATCAAACACATTATGAATGGCATTGATGAGGACGCCTTTCAGATGTTGTTAGCGAAGGATCCGCGTACCGTGGCCGAAGTTATCAATTTGTGCCAAAGTTTTGACGAGCTACGGAAACAACGCATCTTAGCTCGGCGCCCACCGCCTACGGAAGATTCGTTAGCAGCATTAATTATTGGCGACAACCACACAACTTTGCTGACGCAAATAAAAGAATTTGTGCGCGAGGAGGTCGCACGACAGCTCTCGATTTTGCCGACCACGGAGAAGCCTTCTCAATGTTTGGCTCCAGCGCTCCGACAGATAATTCAAGAGCAAGTGACCGAAGCTCTTCCACCTCCGTGTCAGCCGGCTCCCGTGGCCGCGCCTCTGACGTATGCTGAAGCCGTTGCACGGGCGCCTCGTCTACAGGGGTTCTCTCCTCCGCCTTCAGCGCCTCGCCCGCCGGTGTTCTCTCCTCCGCCTTCGCCTCGCCAGCCGGCGGATCCCTTTTTCAGTGCACAGCAGCAGGGTCCAAATCCTTGGCGCACTGCTGACAACCGCCCAATATGCTATGCCTGCGGTACCCCGGGTCATGTAGTGCGCTTCTGCCGCCGGCGCTTGCCGGCCTTCGTGGGCACCCCGCGACGACCCAGCTCCGACTTCCGACCTTTCCGTATGCCTTCACGACCACCACCGGAAGTCTACGCTGCTGATGACATACCGGCACCGCAGTCACAGCTCTACGGCACTCGTCGCTCGCCTTCCCCTCGTCGGCGCTCACTCTCACCCATGCGTCGTAGACCCAGTGCCAGTACTACTGAGGCGGAAAACTGATTTCCGCAGTTCCTGAGGCACGAACTGCGTCATCGTCGGAACATCAAAGTCATCGTTTTTCCCCCGCTAACGTCATTGAAGTGTGCGTTGATGGCATCAAATCCCTTGCGCTCGTCGATACAGGTGCTGCTGTGTCCGTGATTAGTGAGAAGCTTTGTCGTGCATTGCGGAAAGTGACCATGAAGCCTTCGGTTCCATTGCTTAGAACAGCCAGTGCGCAACAAGTACAGCCAGTCGCTATGTGCACTGCCAGAGTGCTGATTCGAGACATTTTGTATTCCATTGATTTCTTTGTGTTAACTTGTTGCTCCCACGATGTCATTCTCGGTTGGGATTTTCTGTCGCGCCATCATGCCGTCATCGACTGTGCACGTGCTGAGGTTCAGTTCTCCGTTCTGTGCGATTTGCCATCTCGCGACTTTCAAGTTCACGATCTTAGCAGGATCTGTGTAGCTTCAGATACTGACCTTCCTCCTCACAGTGCTGTATTTGTCCCTCTTTCATGCGCATCGCTTGCCGAAGCGACGGTCATGTTTACACCCGCTGCCGTCTTCATTCGCCGCCAGCCTATATTGTTGCCTTTCGCCCTCCTCACGGTTCACCATGGTGCTGCAGAAATACTGATTTCTAACCCAAATTCGTGCACTTTGGCTTTGCACTGTGGCGAGACTATTGGCACCATCGAGTCTGTGGACGCTGACGCTATTGTGCACTTCCCCATGGCCGACGACGTCGATACTGCCAACGTAACAGCACTGACGCCCCATGTGCCATCTAACCGAGTCCCACCGGATGTTTTTTGTCGCTCCATTGCCGATGACCTCGAGCCGACACAACGTGAGCGGCTAATTACTCTTTTAAATGAGTTTCACGCGTCTTTTGACTGGAACCAAGCATCGTTAGGCCGCACAAGTACCGTCTCTCACCACATTGATACGGGACACCACGCACCATTACGCCAGCGTCCGCACCGCGTGTCATCCACCGAGCGTCGTGTCATCACCGAGCAAGTTGAAGACATGCTTGACCGTGGTGTTATCAAGCCATCCTGCAGCCCTTGGTCATCGCCCGTAGTACTCGTTAAGAAAAAAGATGGCTCGATTCGTTTCTGTGTGGACTATCGTCGCCTCAACAAGATTACACGAAAGGATGTCTATCCTCTACCGTGCATAGATGACGCCCTGGATTGTCTACATGGTGCTGAATTCTTTTCTTCTTTGGACTTGCGATCGGGCTATTGGCAAGTGCCAGTGGATGAATCCGACCGCTCGAAAACAGCTTTCATTACGCCTGATGGCCTGTATGAGTTTACGGTAATGCCATTCGGCCTCTGCAATGCGCCAGCGACATTCGAAAGAATGATGGACAATATTCTGCGAGGCCTCAAATGGAAGACGTGCGTGTTATTTAGACGACGTGGTAGTTTTCTCCCCTGATTTCACCTCTCACCTCTCTCGTCTACGCGACGTCCTTACTCGTCTTGCCACCGCCGGCCTTCAACTTAACTTGAAAAAGTGCCGCTTCGGCGCCCGCCAGCTGACCATACTTGGCCATGTCGTTTCCAAAGACGGCGTCCTTCCCGACCCTGACAAACTTCGTGCTGTCGCAGAATTTCCGCGGCCGACTACACTGAAAGAGCTCCGAAGTTTTATCGGCCTTTGCTCGTATTTTCGACGCTTTGTACGCAATTTTGCCTGCATCATCGCTCCTCTGACGAAGCTCCTGGCTGGCCCAGGTGACCTTCGCGATTGGACTCCGGCATGTGACCAAGCCTTCACCACTTTGCGTCGTCTGCTTACCTCACCACCTGTTCTACGCCACTATGACCCGACTGCACCGACCGAAGTTCATACGGACGCCAGTGGCGTTGGTCTTGGAGCCGTCGTTGCGCAACGCAAGCCTGGCTTTCCGGAATATGTGGTTGCATATGCGAGTCGGGCCCTCACGAAGGCAGAAACCAATTATTCTGTCACAGAAAAAGAATGCTTGGCTATAGTTTGGGCGTTACACAAATTTCGCCCTTACTTGTATGGCCATCCGTTCGATGTTGTGACAGACCACCACGCGCTCTGCTGGCTTGCGTCACTGAAGGACCCGTCAGGCCGTCTTGGACGTTGGGCTCTTCGGCTCCAAGAATTTGACATTCGCGTCATCTATCGATCCGGGCTCCAACATTCTGATGCCGATGCACTCTCCCGATCGCCCTTGAGATCCGACGAAACGCCACCCTCCCCCGTAGAGTGCCCGGTTGCTACACTTGCTGTTACTGACATGCCGTCTGAACAGAGGAAAGATCCGTGGATTGTGTCTCTCATTGACATTCTTCACAGTTCTTCGACGGCTACATGCCCTCGAGCCCTTCGTCGCCAAGCCACCCATTTCGTGCTACGGGACGCCATCTTGTACCGCCGAAACTATCAGCCGGATGGTCGCAGATGGCTGCTAGTCATCCCTCGCCATTTGCGCTCCGACATATGCATGTATTTCCACGCCGACCCCCAACAAGCTCATGCTGGCGTCCTGAAAACCTACGAGCGGCTCCGTCAGCGCTACTACTGGCGCGGCATGTATTCTTATGTCCGCAAATACATTCGGTCATGTGTAGCCTGTCAGCGACGCAAGACATCTCCTCATACGACTGGCCCTCTGCAACCTTTGCCGTGTCCTGCACGTCCTTTTGATCGGATTGGCATTGACCTCTATGGGCCTCTTCCATCCACTGCTAAAGTAAATCGTTGGATAATTGTTGCAGTAGACCACCTCACAAGATATGCCGAAACTGCTGCACTTGCTTCGGCTGCTGCTCGCGACGTCGCCGCATTCATGTTACGGCATTTCATCTTACGGCATGGCGCACCGCGAGAACTGCTCAGCGACCGAGGCCGTGTCTTCTTATCCGAAGTTATTAATGAGCTACTCGCCGCTTGCCGCACTATTCACCGCACCTCTACGGCGTATCGCCCACAGACTAACGGTCTCACGGAACGGTTCAACCGCACTCTGGGTGACATGCTCACCATGTATGTTGCGTCTGATCATTCCAATTGGGACGATGTCCTCCCTTTTGTGACGTACGCGTATAACACCGCCGTTCAGGCTACCACAGGCTTCTCCCCATTTTTCCTTCTTTATGGACGTGAACCATCCACTACCCTCGACACCGTGCTACCATATCATCCGGATGCCTCTGAATTCACCCCTCTTTCCGAAGTTGCTCGCCATGCTGAAGAGTGCCGCCAACTGGCTCGCTCGTTTACGTCGGATACCCAAGGTATCCACAAAGATCGACGCGACAACGGGCAGCCCACACAGTCCTTCGCCGTGGACTCTCACGTCTGGCTTCAGCTGCCCTTCCAATCCCCTGGTCTTAGCCCAAAGCTTGCTCCGAAATATCAGGGTCCGTACCGGATCGTCGCGTGTACATCGCCGGTGAATTATGTGGTCGAACCGGTGACGCCATCTTCGGACAAACGCCGCCGTGGCCGCGAGACGGTTCACGTCAGTCGCCTGAAGCCGTACCACGACCCCCTTATCGTGTCATCACCTTAGGTCGCCAGGATGGCTACTCTTCGCTGTGGGGGCAATTGTAGTGGGTAACATGCATGTGGCGCTGTGCGAACTGCCACCGCTGCGGCGCGAGACCCGAGCTCGGGCTGCTGATGCGAACGGCTAGGACTCGCGATCAAGAGCGACTTGCGATCCCTCGTACGAGCTGCAATAAACCCCCTTTCAATATATATAAACGAGGATTACTCTGCACGGGTAAGGATGGTACGTAGAGCGCTCTGGCAGAACTCGCAAGATATGCGCAAGAATGCTGGTAAATTTAGACTTAAACACGACACACTCACGATTGACGGTGTTCGTTACATGTGGGACACTGATAAGAATGTCATTGTTAAATCGGCTTCTGCAAAAGCGACTGGTAAGAATACAGCTTCGGCTAATACTGCTTTGGCTCGTGTTGACTGACGCTGCGATCAGAATATAACTGTCCTCAATGTAAATGCGAGGAGTGTACTCAACAAAGTTGAAGCTCTCAATTGTTTGGTGGAAAGCCACAGCCCAACAATTGTCTGTCTCACTGAGACTTGGTTAAATGAATCTGTTATTGATACCGAAATCTTGCCTTCTGGTTATGCACTTCTTCGGAAGGACAGGCGTGTTGGCCGTTGTGGTGGTGTGGCAATTCTCATTAAAACAAGTCTTCAATTTTCTTTATTACCTGAACTTCCTGGCATTGAGGCTATTTGGTGCAAAGTATACAGTAGAGGTATTGCAATAGTTGTTGGTGTTATTTATCGCCCTCCGAACTCCGACGATATTTTTCCTGCTGTCAATGAGTACCTTATTAGTAACAAGTTGTGTGGTTGCAAATTATTGTTAGCTGGGGATTTCAATCTCCCATGCATTAACTGGAGCACACTTACCCCAACTGGCCGTGATAGAGCGCTTTGCGCTTCCCTGACCGACTTAGTTATTTCATTTGGGTTAACTCAACTTGTGGATTTTGTAACGCGCGAAAACTCAATATTAGACCACTCCGACCACTCCAACCAACCACTCTTATCGCACGGAGTTAAATGTGAAGTCGCCGAAGGCTTATCTGATCATAAAGCTGTTGAAATTGCTTTGAACTTAGTGTGCCCTCGACTAAGACCTGAATTCACAACCGTTTTTGACTTTTCTGAAGCTGACGATACTTCCGTACTTGACACTTTAGCCTGAACTTTTGATGACTTTCAATGCTGTAGTGAACTTTGCAATGTAGACACGCTGCTCCTTTAATTTTGTGACATTGTCCATGAATGCCTGTCAAAGTACGTTCCCCAAAGATGTATTAAACGGAACCAAAGACACCCTTGGTATAATAGAGAAATAATTCAGCTCACTCGTCGCATTAAGCGGCTACGTAAGCAAAGCCATTCCGAGTGTAAGAACAATACTTCTTTATTCAACACGTTGAAGTCTAAATTAACAGCGAAAATGCAAGAGGCTAAGAGCTTTTACTTTAATAATACATTGGCTACATTTATGAAAAAATATCCATCTAGGTTCTGGAAATCGATTAGTCCTGCATCTTCTGTACCTTCTTCCTTTATTCTTAATGACCAATCCTGCTCCCAATCTGAAACTATAGCCAATGCCTTCAACAACTTCTTCAAATTTGTTTTTTCTACCGATAATGGCACCAATCCCCCATTTTCTGCGTGCCGCAATCTGCCCTCTCTTCCAAATCTTGATGTTACCTCCTCCGGAGTACATAACCTCATATTAAAACTTGATGTAACGAAAAGTCGAGGCCCAGACGGCATTCCAAATATGTTCCTAAAGAGGTACTCTGAATGGTGCGCAAACTATCTGACTATAATATTTAAAAAATCAATAGGCTCTACAACAGTTCCCCGGCTGTGGAAATTGGCTAACGTCGTGCCCGTATTCAAGCCCCGAAACAAACAAATAATACCAAATTATAGGCCAATATCTTTACTTTCCACCAGCTCTAAACTCTTGGAGCACATTATTCACAAGCACATTGTGGAATATCTAAATGCAAACAATATTCTTTCCCGATCGCCGCACGGTTTTCGTGCTGGCTATTCTACTGTTACGCAGTTGCTTGAATTTACACACAACATTGCTTCTTCCCTTAACAGCCGAGGACAGCTTGATGCCATATTTATTGACTATTCTAAAGCCTTCGATTTGGTTTGCCATGCTAACTAAGCTTTTAGTTAAACTTCGTACATTTTTTGGTGACAGCAAGCTGGTTGATTGGATAGCTGATTACTTACGGTCGCGCTCTCAATTTGTTACATTTAACCGTTCGAAGTCGTCAGAGGTACAGATTACATCTGGGGTGCCGCAAGGCTCGGTGCTGGGGCCGCTTTTGTTCCTTATTTTCATAAATGACGTAGCAGAAATCACTGGCGATACTCAAGTTAAACTTAGAATGTATGCAGACGATTGCGTTATCTACAACACCATCTCTGATGCTCATGATCAGGTTGCGCTAAATAACGTTTTTTCATTGTTTTGTAACTGGAGTGAAACCTGGCAAATGTCTATTAACTTAAAGAAGACTGTAGCTATGACGTTTTCAAACAAGAAACAGCCCCTTTCTTTTACTTATACTAATGACGGAGTCACTCTAATACATGTTACGGAGTTTAAGTACCTCGGTGTAACTCTAACATCAAATTTAAAATGGCGCAAGCATGTCGAAATAATCTGCAATAAGCCTCGTCGAAAACTTTGGTATCTCCAACGCACGTTAAGCAACTCAACAAGAGAATGCAAATTGACTGCATATAAAACTTTGGTCAGGCCCATACTAGAATATGCATCGGTTGTTTGGTCACCTCACCTCAAGCACGACATAGCTATGTTAGAATCTGTCAAAAAAAAAAGCAATCAGGTTCATTTTTTGTCGCTATGACCGTCAATTCTCGCCTACTTCGCATGCGCACGTTTTAACGCTGCAATCTCTCGAACATCGGCGTACTTCTGATCGCGTTATCCTTCTTCATAAGATAGTTCACACCGGCTTGAGTGTTCTGGCGCCGATTTCTTTTGTTGCAGCTTCTGCACGCTGTACTCGACGATCTGATCCCCTGAACATTGTGCCCTTCAGGTCGAATCTTGATTCTTTTAAGTTTTCCTTCTTTCCACGGACGGTGGATTTATGAAATAAGCTTGATGGGTCTCTGCGCAGACTCGGTACTGAGCATTTTGAAAATGAATTGCGTAATTATGCATTCTGTTAATGTTTTCTTGTATTCTGGTGAATTTTGTTGAAAGTATTTGTAAATGTATTTTTTTATTACTCTGTACTCACTCCTGCTATGTCTCAGAAACTGAGACAGCAGGATTTGTAAATAAAGAAAAACAAATAAGAATTTCTGCACCTTAGACCAAAACCTAAGGACACTACACAAATACATCTCTTTTTGGCTAGTGGTCCCATACACGAGGCCAAGGAGCTCCGAATTCTCGGGCTCTTTATCCACAATCAAAGAGTCGACACAACACTAGAAAAGCTCCGCATGGTTGGGGACCAAGTGGGCCGAATGGTCCGGCGTTTGTCCAACAAGAGAGGGGGATTACGAAGCAGGGACGCTGTGCGGCTAGCTCGTGCTTTCGTAACAAGCCGAATTCTATATTCGGTCCCGTATCTCTATCTGCGGAAACATAATGAAGCCAAACTCGAAGTCATCCTCCGCAAAGTGATGAAGAGGGCCCTTGACCTCCTTGTCACAACTTCGAACGCGAGCTTTCTCGCTTCGGGAGTAGTGAACACCTTTCAGGAGCTCAAGGAAGCCCACCTTACCGCCAGTACACACGTCTAGCTCAGACAAACTCGGGACGGCATTTGTTGGACCGGCTCCACTTGAAACACACCTTTCACATTCAGGAGCGGATCCGAGTGCCCGAACTCTGGAGACGTGCCATCAGAGTTCGACCCCTCCCTACAAAAATGGATAGGGAAGACCACAGTGGTCGTCGCCAGGCGAAGGCGGACGCCTTGCAACGCCACTACGGCAACAAACGCGGAGTCTTCTACGTGGATGTGGCCGGTTCATGCCGCGGGGGGTGGTATACGGCAGCGGTCATTCACGAGGAAAAGCAAGTAGATGGGCTCACTTTCAAAGCCTCGGGCTCAACACATGCAGAGGAAGTAGCTATTGCCCTGGCTGCCTCTGACCCCCGGTCTCAATATATCATAACCGACTCGCGCGGGGCTTGTCGAAATTATGAAGCTGGTTGGATCACCCCACTAGCGGAACGAGTATTGGCGAACTACAGCAACGGGGGAATCGATCCTACCCCCCATTGTCTGGTCTGGACTCCCGAGCCACCAGGGCCTAGCAGGGAATGAAGCCGCGAACACAGCGGCCCGAGCACTCATATACCGTGCGTCCCAGTTAGACCGTGAGTACCTGGAATCCGAAGGCATTTATCTTGTAACATTCAAAGATATCACGACCTTTTACAAAGATAGGCATCGCCAATACCCAACTCCTGCAAAAGGGCTTGGCAAGGCTAATGAACGGATCTTGCTTCGACTTTTCACTAACACTTTATTGTGCCCGGCAATCTTGAAACATTTCGATTGTTCCTTCACTGGCAAGTGCCAATACTGTGGTGAGGTGGCTGACACCTACCATATGGTTTGGGCTTGTCAGCTAAACTCAGCTCTTCCCCTCAACCCTAACCCAACCCGAGAGGAGTGGGAGGCGACGCTGCTCGGTTGCTCGGACCTTCAGGCCCAAAAGGCCTTGGTCCAGAGGGCTAAGCTGGCGGCTCGAACCAATGGGGTCCCGGAATAGAGACTCCGCCCATTGCGGAGCCCCATAAGGGCTCTACCTCTCTTCCTGTTTTGAATAAAAGCTTTCAAGCAAGCAAGCGGCGTTTTCGGCCATGTCGGCGCCACCTGTTTCCGCGACGCCCGCTGCCTCCGCTGCGGTGAGTCGCATGCCACTGGAGACTGCCCCGCAGAGAAGCCACGGTGCATTAATTGCGGCGGTCGTCACTCGACGACTGAGCCGAGCTGCCCTGAGTGGCAGCGCGAGAGAAAGGCAGCCCGTGTTGCTGTCATCGTCCGAGCGGCCCCTTTCGCACAGGAAAGCGTTAGAGCTGGCCGGCGCCTCATCGGCCGAGCCGCATACGGCCACTCCGTCCACATCTCGCACGTCGCAGGGCCGATCTTACGCGCTGCGCGGCCGCTACATCCAGACAGCTGCGGCTGCGCCATCACTCGATCCTTCATAACCGCGCCGAGCAGCGACTCCAGGGACGCTTTGATAGCCGCTCTCGCGGCTGCACTCCGTGCCCTCCTTGTCCAGTGCCCAGCGATCGACGGCAACGTACGTCAAAGGTGTGACGCGGCTCTTGCCGCGCAGGCTGCTTCATCATGACTAGGCGCATCACCGCGCCACATAAGCGAAGGTCACGAACTTGCCCGCGCACGCCGTTTTGGCCGCCGCGTCTCTTTCACCCTTCTTTCAATTCCCTCTCCCTCTTGTGCAGCGCGGTTGAGGTGTCCTCATCTGAGAGACAGTTACTGCGCTGCACTTTGCCCCATGTTTTTCCTTCCCAAACCAAGAATCTTCCTTGCCAAACCAAGAATCTCTATCTCTCGCTTCCCCCGCGCCAGCTCCGTCACCCGTTTCGACGTGGCCAAGACGGCGATACTGCGCATCCTCCGCGCGCAACACCCGTACCCGCGAGTAGCGGCAGGTACGCCCCGTCGCCTCCTGCCCCGCGCGGGTCTCCCGCTGGGATCGCTCGTTTCTCCTTCGGATGCGCGTCGGCTACTACAACAGGGCCGCCAGACTTCACAGGCTGCACGGAAGAGGCAGCCCAGTGTGCGGTGAATTAAACGGTGAATGCGGCGAAGAGACGCTCGAGCACCTCCTCCTGCGCTGCCCGGCCTTCGATGTTGAGCGCACTGCCCTCTGTGCATCTTATCGTCGTGCGGGACTGCCCTGCTACTCGGAAGGAGCACTTCTCTTTCCTGCAGCCCACCCCTCCATTGTCAAGAGAGTGCTTCCTGCCCTGCTTGACTTTGTTGTGCTACACACTTGAGAGCGCGGCTGTAAGCCCCGCATCGCTTCTTCAACCTTCTTTTTTTGTATTTTTTTCGCCTTCTTTTCCTTCTCTGTCTGATCTTTTTCTCCCCATTCTCCTTACCCTGTGCAGTACTGTTGAGGTGCCCTCCTCTGAGAGACAGTTACGGCACTGCACTTCTCTCCATCTCCTTCGAAATCACTACACACACGTCACATTCGCCGAGGCCATAAACTTTCCCCACGCACGCCCCTCCCACTTCGGCCGCCGCCGCATCTCTCCCTCTCTGACCCCTCTTTCCATTCCGTTATCCCCCTGTGCAGCGCGGTGTAAGTGTCCTCTATTGAGAGACAGTAGAGAGTTTTAGTGTTGGGGATGCAAGCGGCTTGCGTACGCAAGAACTAGGGGTGACGTTACTGCGCATGCGCAGACCGCTACGTCTACTTGCGTCCTTGGGTTGTTGGAGCGGCCGAAAACATCGCTGCCCCTAAGAGGTCACGTTACACACGTGACTCTCGCGGTGTACGAGAACTTACGAGAAGCGAGACCTGCCGAGTCAAGCCACGCTCCATGTGCACAGTGATGCCAACCCTAGGGATTTATCCCTAGATCTAGAGATTTTTTCTTTGCTTTAGGGATCTAGCGTCTTTTTGTGAAATGTAGGGATCTTAAGAGGCCGTATAATTGTTACTTTAAGCGGCCTCAAGGCAGGCGTATCTGATTATATTGCCTTCTAAACAGAAAATACTATGAAAAATGCTAGTTACTGCTCATCTATTTTTGGTGTTCTACCAAGCCGATAGATGGCGACAGCAGTTCTGCAACGCGAAATAATCGGCTGCTGCACCGTGAGGTGAAACGAAACCATATGACTTTCAAACTGTTTAATCGTGCGTGTGATCTCCTGCGCTACAAGTGACTGCTGCTCTACGAAAGAAAAAGTTGAATTTTTACTTGTAGTGTCAGCATCAACGCGCTACGTTTACGCTCACCGCGTACCTTCACCGTTCAAACGTGCTGCATGTCAGATGGCAACTTCTGGACCAGGAGACTTTGATGATGGTGAGCCAAGCAAAAAGAAAGCGAAAGCGTACAACCAAAAATATTTGACCAAATGGGAAGCGGATCCGAAGTACAGAGGGTGGTTGTCAGCCAGTAAAAAAGGGCCCTTGTACTTTTCCTGCAAAGCATGCAGATCTGATTGTAAAGGTGGAAAATCAGAAATCGACCGCCACCTTGCAAGCTCCAAGCACAAGAAAAGCGCTGCAAGCTTGCAATCGACCCGCACGCTGACATCCATGCCTTCAATAAGTGGGCAAACTCAAGTAGACAAATCAGTCAAAGAAGCTGAAATCAGACTTGCCGCGTTTGTCACGGAACACAATCTACCTTTTAATGCCATGGGGCATTTAGTTGATGTTGTCAAGGCGTCGTGTGACGACTCGCAGATTGCAAAGAACTTAAGTTGCCGCCGGACAAAGTGTGCTGCAATCATAAAGAATGTGCTTGGAGAGGAGAGTCGCGAAGAGCTCTGTGAGCTTTTGCGCACACAGAAGTTCTCCCTTCTGGTGGACGAATCCACTGACAAGGCTACGGTGAAGCATCTGTCACTTGTCGCCCGAGTAATGAACGCCGACGGCGGCATAATGGATGCTTTTTTGGACTTAGTACCAGTCAGTGATGCGACTGCCAGCTCTCTCTACACTAGTTTAAAGGTGGTGTTCAGTGCTGCGGAAATTCCGTACGACAAAAATTTGATTGGTTTTGCGGCCGACGGAGCGAACGTAATGATGGGTGCACATCATTCCGTCGCGTCGCTGCTACAAGAAGAAATTCCAGGCCTCTTCATTATGAAGTGCGTTTGCGATTCGTTCCATCTGTGCGCCTCGTATGCGTGTAAAACACTTCCAAGAGGAGTTGAAGATCTGGCACGCGATGTTTTCAATTACTTTTTGTCACCGAAGCAGACATCTGCCTTCCAAGAATTCCAGAAGCTGGCAGAGGTGAAACCGCACGAGCTCTTGCACCCAAGCCAAACAAGGTGGCTGTCTCTCCAAGTAGTTGTGACACGCTTGCTTGAGCAGATGCCTGCCCTGATATTGTTTTTCAAAAAAGCAGCCACTGACGACCGCCTGCTTGCTGCAGAAGCCATTCTGGAAAAACTGACTGACCCGTCAACGAAACTCTACCTCGAGTTTCTTGAGTACGTCCTGCCTTTTTTCACTAACTTAAATAAGGAAATGCAGTCGGAAGAAACCAGAATTCACTTGCTCCATGAAAAGGTTTCGGCCATGCTGAAATGCATACTGGAATGCTACATCAAGCGAGACTACCTGGAGGCCACGCCATTGTCCGATGTGCGGTACAAAGACCCAGCCAAGTTCCTGCCATTGGAAGAAATTTACCTCGGAGCAAAGCCAACTGCCGCACTAGCCGGTAACACGCACGGCTTAAACGATAATCAGGTTCACAACTTTCGGCTGCGGTGTTTAGACTTTTTTATTGAAGCAGCTCACCAGATCTACCTGCGGTTCCCCCTAAAAAGTGAACAGGTGAAAAACCTTCGAGTCATAGACGCGAATGTTGTCCTGTGAAAGACAGTACCATCAATCGCGTCGCTTGCGGTTTCCTTTCCCCTGATCGTGAAAGAAAATGAAGTGAACGAACTGGACAGGGAATGGAGACTTCTTCGCAACATGGAGCTGAGCGACCACGTTGACTTGACTGCGAGCCTGTTCTGGCACAAAGTGTCTCAAATGAAAAAAGGAGACGGATCACAAGAGTACCCCCTGCTGTCAAGTTTTATGAAGAACCTTTTGTGCCTACCACACTCCAGCGCTGCTGTCAAACGCGTATTTTCGCAAGTCAACCTGCTGAAAACAAAGCAAAGAAACAGATTGTCGACAGACGCGTTGTGCGGTTTGCTGCACGCAAAAAGAACATTGATGGACAGCTGCTGTTACAGCTTCAAGATCACTCCTTCTCATTTGAAGAGGATGAACAAAGATATGTACGATGATTAAGAGTTTAAGATTGTGTGCGCGTCTTAATTCCTTGTTTGTGTGCCATATAATAATTCTAAAGTGTTAAGAAACCTATCTTAACGCGTCAACATCGACACTGCACGCGCGTTTACGTTATCTTTGCATACAGTATCATTTGCGTCGTACGTGTTTTTATGTTATTGAAGGAAGTGCTACTGTGCAGCGATTTTTTTTAAAGAAAAGCATTTTCCACGTATGCTAGACCACTTCGTTGCAACGTGCTGCGCAACCAGAACAACATATATATTCTCAGTTTTAAGGAACCATTTTCTGATTTTGTAATTACCAACTCTACATCTTAATCACTGCTCTATAACTAGCAAGATTACATATTTGGCGATGTCACTTTCTCGTGATGTCATTTCTTAATCGCTCCAACTACAGTTTGACAATCTTTGATTGAGACTTTGATAAATAAAGAACTGTGCGGTGAGGTACGCCATTTCACCGCTTCTGAGTGTTCTATTTGAGGCGAGAAGGGGACTTTAACAAAGTCCAACATGTTCGTTTTTCTGTGCGCATCATAAAAAGACTGTTAATGTTGTCTGAATAAAATACCTTGATGTGATTACGGGGCTTCGCAGACAATGTCCAGCTCTTTCAACTTGGGACCATTCTTTTTTTAAAGGGCTGCATGGGTTCTTTGCGCGTGAAGATGAGCCTGCTGAAGGCGGTGCGGTGAAACGGGAGTCGTCTGCTCGAAGTTCACTTCAGATACAGAGGGAGTCAGCAGAGTGTCGTAGCTAACTCCCCCTCTATCTGATGGTGCCATCTGTCGACCCTCTATGCATGATAACTCTACAAAAAAAATTAAGAAAAAAGCTACAGATGCGGCTAATACACATTTATTTATCACTGATAAAATGTATAACAAATGGAACAAAGAGTGAACTGCGCTGAGACTTTGTTAAAGCTGAAATTGCCACATTAACAAGTAAACAAAGAAAAGCTAGGGATTTTTCTTTAATCTAGGGATTTCGGGGGGTTCATTTTAGGGATAAAACGTTGACCTGAGTTGGCATCACTGCATGTGCATCTCGCCAGACAGACGGAGAACATGACTGCGCCAACTGCACAGCTGACGTGGACGTCCAAGTTCTGCGCGAAGTCAGGGCGATCAACCCATTCGAGGAGGTGTCGCAGTGGGCGGTGATCGCAAATAACCTCCTGCTGGTGATTCAAAAGAATTTTTCAGCCCGGGGCTTGCGGGACCGCATAGACCTGCTTCTCGCGCAGTTCGCCGCACGTGACTGAGCGAACCTAAGAAAGTAAGTGTGCTGTTCGCTCCGCTGCTTCCAGCAATTGTTCTTCGAGTTTGTGTTGCCAAGTTGCAACCTTACCTGTGGAATGTTCTTTTAGGTCCGGAACCGAGGAGGACTACGACGAGAAAGAACAACTTCTGGCGGAGGTGTATGAACTCGCACAAGAGAGTGGCTACAAACTCAAGCACTCCGCTGTGCGCAAAGTTGCGGTGACACGGCGGCAACAGCAGCAGCAGGGACAGTCCCGGCGGCCGGCCATGGATAAAAGCATAGCGTCGGCTGCCCAGGACCTTGCTGCCTCAAAAGTACGCACCGAGTCTGATGATGGGGCCACCTCTTGTGACGACGACAACCTTTGTAAGTTTTTCGTTAATCACCAAGAAATAATGCTTTTATTAGTAACCCTAGTATTTCTAGTATAGTATCTAACGGTTGTTTAGCTTATATGCTGGCAGTTAAAGGCCTGTATTTGTTAAGGCTAAAATATTGTGATGAAACGGCCGTGCTGTGCACAAGTGTCGCGGTACTACATACATTATGAATGTATTAGCCTACCTTTCCGTCGTGCTCCATGTAAAACAAAGATTGTACTGCCACTATTGCAGCGGTCTTTTCCTTAATTAGTGAACAAGGTCGAGCCAATGTTTTCGCCTGATTATAGAGCTAGTGACAGCTCATCCTCCATGCTCCCATTGACGAAAAAGAAAAGATTGTGGTAAAGGCTTCATATGGTCAGTATGGATGGAAGCTTGGGCTAGTTGGTTTGCCATTGGAAATGATTAAGTAGCGCCAAAAACAAACGAAGGCATATGTGCATTCACGTTGCCTGCTTGTGTCTTTAGGTCACATTTTATATGTTTGATTTGCTGTACACCCTATTCATTACATATATATGTACCGTCTCTTTCACGGTCTGCAAATGGCAATGACGTAGCAGTGGTGTCCGAGGCAGAGCCTCTTCACGGTGACTACGAGGTGCTGGCCATAGCTACATGCCAGTGCCTCGGTAAGTATGTCACCGTGGAGGGCAACCTCTAAAACCTCTTTTTGCCCCATCCGAGGCCCCACCACTAGCCCTGCCACTAGCCCCACACCTGGCACTACCCCTGGACCCACACCTGACGCTACCCCTGGACCCAGCCCAGGCCCTATTCACAACCCCAGCCCAGGCCCTATCTATAACCTCACCCCAGGCCCTATCCATAACCCCACCCCTGTCCGCCTCTCGGGTACCACCCCTGCAAGCACCACGACTCCAACTGGCACGCACCGGCAAAGTCGTACGTTTTAGTAAACCATTGATAGACCTTCATGAGATGGTGTGCACCAGCCAACAGCTGTTGGCCGCAAGGACACGACATGCTGGGGTGGAGCATCTTTTTTGGCGGCGCTGAGTGTCCTACAATTTGCTTTGTATGGGAGTGGAATTTTGACCGGCTGTAGCAGTATCTTTTATGTGCAAGGGTTTTTGTTTTGATTCAGCTGTTCTGTACACTGTGTGATACATTCAGGTGTTTTTCTATGCCTTTTTATCAAACTTTCGTTGTAATCTGCAAAAAGTGAATTTAGCCCTAAGTAACATTTGGGCTTGTCTCACCTGGTTTAGTACTACCAGTAATTTTGCGCCTGTGACAAATAGCACAATTCTAGCCCTTGAGCTGATCTACTCGAAGGGGCAGACACTACTTGCACAAGAAATCGAAGTGCTTGATCTACACATCACAAATGAAGATTTTAACTAATAGCCTTGCATCTCATGTTGCAATTTACAAATTTTAGCTTGTGATACTGGCATTCTGTGGATAACATCATTTTTAAGATATGCACCATCAAACTTGCTGTAAAACTGTCATTCCACTTACATTTTAAATGAAACTCCATTTTGTGCATTAAAGCACCAAAGTAACTGCACCACTAATGCATTTCTTTGCAACGTTTGCGAATTTGTGTCTCAAAACTGCTGTTATCATGATCATTTGTTACAATTGGATCTACCTTGTGAACTATCAGGCTTGAATTTGCAAATTGCAGTATGTGTGATAATCGGTGAAAAACTTTGTGTATTATTTGAATTATTCAATAATGCATTCTGATTTCTAGTCCCAATAGTGTCCGCCTGTTTGGCCAATCCAGCCCAATGATTATAATTGTGCTATCTGCCATCGATGACTTTTAAATAGTTACCAAAAGTCCGCAGAAACACCCAAGATTTGACTACCTAGGTTAACAACCATGTCTTGGTCAGGTGTATACTGCCTGTACCGCAACTATACATACGCTGGGGAAGTGGACAGACAAGCATGATAGCTTCTCCGAGAGATATCGTTAATCAAAAATGTATTATTGCTTTTAAAGCATACACATTTGTACGCAAAATCATGGGTCCTGGCCCACAGTGATGTTTTCGGACACAGGCATACGTACATAATTGATATTAGAGCGGCAAATGACAGTAACACAAAAAAAAGACACAAGATGAGCGCTGTGTGTCCTTTTTGGGTTGCCATCATGTTTCGCACTGATTTCAGCTGTGCACCCATTCAAAGTAGTCGTATGGCATGAATAGGCATGAATTTCTACAAGAAAGTCTGAGACCAAGCGGCATGTCTGGGACATTTCGCATGCAATGACTAACATATATGTCCCACTTGTAAAGGCCATATCTCATATCCAGTCACAAGGCAAGCAAGAAACTTTTCGGTCACTTTCACACAGGCTGTGCAGCTCATTTGATGAGTGCAAGTGGTGGTGACGATCTTGTGTAGAGAGGTTTTGCGGCACCCACTCTTGGTGACTGCTGATGTGCAGAACATTTTAATTGCCCCCCTTGGCACGTAACCATAATCTACATATCTGTTTTGGTTACAGGAAAACGGCATGCAGACCCTCATTTGGAGTTTTTTAAAAAAAGGCTGCAGGTGGAGAAAGGGACGAGATGTAGAGAAATGGACCTTGAGAGGAGCCGCCTTGCTCTTGAAGATAGGCGTATTCGTCTTGAAGAAGACTCTCCTTTGAAAAAGAGCAGTTTCTGCGGAAGAGGCGCGAGTGGGAGGAGGCACAAGAGGAGAAAAAAGGAGAGCGTCTCCAGCAGCTCAAAGAAAGGAGGGAGGAGCGAGAGTTCTTTCTCCCTCAGCAGCAAGCTTGGCTAGAAATGATAAAATCATGGTCACCAAATTTAAACCAAACTTCTGGTTGATCAGCAAAAGTTGAATGAGGGATGTCTTTGGAGCCAGTGTTTCAACAAGGGAACTTGTCTTTACCGGGGAAACAACTGCTTTCCTTGAGATCATTTATGTACTTTCCTCTCGAACAACTCCTATGGGGGAGAATAAAAAGGGGCCCATAGAGAACAGTAAGGCACGCTGTAATTTTTCGATGTGCTTTACGCTACTCTGTGCGCCTCTCTTTATTCTCCTCCCCCGTAAGGGTTGTTAGAGAGAAAGGTACATAAACACTGTCAAAGAAAGCAATTGTTTCCCTGGCAAAGAGAAGTCCCTTTGTTGAAACACTGGCTCCTGAGACTTCCCTTGATCAACCTCTGTTGACCACTTCGTCCACGTCTTCCAACGGTTCTACCAGTTCAGCAGCCTCGGTCTCGCAAGCAACACAAAACGGTCCTTATCAGGACCACCCTTCATGTCTGCTTCAGCCACGGGGTCACATGAGACTCCGCACCCCACCGGTACCCTCTTTGCATGCTCAGCAGAGCTTTATATTGCACATATTATTATGAGAATGAAGTAAGTTGTGAGAGACTCCCTATCCTACTGTTGGTTTCTTCTTGCTCTGATGCTTTTGGTACCCTCTTGGTCTGTCTGCATGTCTGTGCGTGGTGAACTGGCTGCTTTGGAGGTGAGGTGGTACCTATACTCTATCTCAGTAGTTTTTTGCAGCAGTGTGGAAGGTACACGAATTAACCAATCAGAAGGTCGAACGCCCCTTGAGACGTGCTCATCTGCTACACATCGTCTGCTCAGCGTCCGCTTGCCACCCTGTCCATACAGGCATGGTTGGGGGATGTAGGGCAAAAGTAATGAGGGTGAACGCCCTCATAAATGTTCACATGCGGCACAGCGTCTACTAGGCGTTTCCTCGCTACCTTCATCACAGGCCATGCTAGAGTGGGAAGTAAATTAATGATGCAGTGAACAGTTTGGTCTTTATAGTTTCCACATCATCAACATATCGCCAGTGTTAATGGTATGGCACCATCTGCTAACTAGAAATCAAACCAGTTTTACGGCTCGACGCCGTGTCTGTAGTCTTAGCAGCGCGAAAATAAACTGCCGATCTCAACAACTATGAAAAACATAACTAATGCTTTGACCTCAGCTTGAGATGAGACAGCAATGACTGCTTCCACCATTTGTTTCTTGCTGACAGGACGGAAAGCCACTAAAAAGTGCGAATTCAGACCGAAACGGGTAGTCGGTGCTGTAAGGGCACTGCCATGTTGCTATAGTTGATAACAATTAGGGTGGCTATTATGGTTAGCAGGGTTAACTGCCACAGTAATTCTCTGTACACGACACGTATGCACAAAGGCCATGGCAAAAGGTGACGTAAAGCGTATCCTGGCAACAGAAGAATACGCTTTCAGGCAACATCAATACTTTTCAGGTTAGAAAACCTTGCATTCAGATTCACGAGTTTAACTCAACGAATTACCATCTGCTGTGATGGCAGAGTGGCAATAGTGTTCTGTTGGTTCAGTGCAAAAATATGTGAATGCAAAGGCATTATCTTATGCTACATGCCTGTTTCAGTGTTATTTAATAAGTCTACAAATATCACACCTGGGTAGCAAATGGCACGAGACACCATTGTGATGTTCTATCCCTGCACAGCATTACTTGTAACTAAAATTCGGATAATTATGATTCAAAGGGGAAAATTCAGGCTATAAGAGGTTTAAGGAAAAGTGACAGATAGCAAGGCTCCAAACTAAGCTAGTTCACAATACTTCACATTAACAAGTAGAGATGACAGAACAAACTAACAATTGTTTATTCTTGCACATCTGCTTTTTCTTGGTGACACAAAAGCAAACCTATCGCTTCTTTATCTATGCATGTGAGCAATCTCCCACTCTGTTTATGCAGTGGTGCGATAGTGAACGTATATATTTTCATAAGCCAGCCTGATGGTGTGGATATCTGAAGTTTTGAAAATGAATGGAAATAAAACTGATCGTATTTGAAAATTCACGATTTGCTACATTTGAAATTAATGAAATATTTTGCAACCAACACCTCTTAAAGTCTGGCTACTGCTTTCCATATGCTAAACGAAATATTCCAAATTATCAGAAGTGAAGCAAGAAAAAATTTTGGAGTAATGCAAAAAGAAAGAGTAATGCAACCTTTGTTTATGCTTTTGTGGCGGAAGCCTATATCACATTCTGACTTTCACTTGTAATCTATCATCCAGTGTTTTTGGCAGTTTAGTCAGAGGCAGATGTATCTTTTAAGCAACAACAAAGGATGTTTTTCTTGCAATGGGCCCTCCTACCTGTCACTATGACAAACAACCTTCAGCAGTTTTTTTTTTCAATAGTTCAGTGTTCTTGGGAAAGCACTCATACAGAAGCAATGCGTTGTTGGAAGGTTTGTTTGCCATCAGGCCCTAAAATGTCACGAATGACCAGTGCGATGAATTATGTAAGCAGGGGGCACAATGTGCAGTGGGTGATTAAGGGAGCTGTAAAAAAATTAACGGAAGAGAGAGAGGGTGGTGACCTGTTGACAGAAAGAAAGCGTTGCCAAGCCAGATTCCACTTGCAACAATGATTATGATGAGTAAATAAATCTAGTAGCACAATTTTGTAGCGACTCGAGTGCATTCATGATATAAGCTTGATGCGGGTTCCAGATGGGAGATGCATACTCAAGTTTTGATCTTACAAATGATTCCTAGGCAAACATTTTTTTACTTGTCGTGGAGTATGACATAGATGTCTCCTAAGAAATCGCAGTGATTTATTAGCAGCTCAGATGATGTTAGTGGTGTGCAAGCGCCAGTACAGATCACAAGATAGAGTGACACCGAGGTGTTTGAATGATTCGACTGATTCGATTGGCACAATTGCAATGGAATAGGTAAATCTATAGGGCGCCTGCCGAGGTTACGGCCAAGAGTTCTTGCCTCTCGGCGGCTTTCTCGGCCCGCTGGACTGCCCAGAGTTGGTCTTCCAGGTTTGAGCTGAGCAGCATGGCCTGCCATCATGCGCGGAGGCTGTTGATGGAGGCTTCGCTCTCATTGTCCTGTATTAGTGCCTAGCATTCCCGTAGCATGTGTTCTAGCATGGCTCTGGTGCTACACAATTTGCATCTATCTGTTGAGTATATGTCTGGATAAATAGCGTGCATTAGCATTGGACTCTTCTATGATTTGGTTTGTAGTTGTCGCCACTGGACAGCTTGCAATCTACTGAGTTGTGGATAGGGTGGCGGATAAGTGCATCTTTGCATCTTGTAATGGTTGGTGATGTTGAACCTGCTCATTCTGTCTTCCCATTCCCATATTTCGGAGGGCCCTGTCGAGGGGTCTATGTTTTTCGCAGCTCGGAAAGCGAGTCCTTGAACTACGTTGTGTGCTGCCGCATTAGGGTTGTCCTCTCCCGTTGAGTCGGTGGTGTGGGCTGGCATCCGCAGGATTTGGACGCATCTGTCTTCCCTTGTTGTTTTGCCTTTTCTCAGGATGTTTAGCGCCTCAGCTGAGATCCGGCCATTCGCGAAGTTGCATACTGCCGTCTGGAAATCTCTGATTATATAGGATGTGTTGGTTTCTGCTATGGCTAACGCTATAGCCGCTTCCTCCACTGTTTCGATGCGTGTTGTGTTTATAGTCAAGATTGTGTAGCATTATCTGTTGTGGTTAAGTACTGCTGCGACAAAGCTGCGTTTGTGTTTGTAACGTGCAGCGTCCACAAAGACCGCATCCTCGTTTCTTCCGTAGTTCTTTGCCATGTTCTTTGCCCTGATTTTTCTCGTGCCCTCGTGGCATATTCTTGGGCAAGATGGGTACCGTGAGTTTGGCCCTCATTTCTTTGGGTGTGTCCAGTTTGTCTCCGTGTTGTTTATGGTAGCGGATCCCTAATTTATCTAGGATGCATCTGCCCGCCGTCGTTTTGGAGGCATTCATATTGCACTATACATTGCGCTTTTATTAGCTCCTCTAGCGTGTTGTGCAGACCCAGCTCAAGGAGTTTCTCCGTGCTTGTGCTTAGCATGAGTCCAATCGCTTGTTTATATATCTTCCTAATCGGGCCGTCTAGTTTCTGCTTTCCTGCAGCGCACCATCTGTGGTATGCCACCACATACATGATCTGACTTATGACGAACACCTGGATGATTCTCATGGTGCTTGTTTCTTTCATTCCCTCGTGCCTGTTGGTGATTCTCTTGATCAATCGCACCATCTGAGAAACTTGGGCTTCAATTTTGCGAGTGGTTTCCCCATTGGTGTCCTTGGCTTCTATGATTAATCCCAACACCCCTATCTTCTTGACTTTGGGTATGGGTCGCCCATCTTGGGTCATGAGTTGTATGTCTTTGTAGGTTTGTGTGCTGTGGTTCTTGGGAGGTATCCCCTTTAGCGTTGGTCTGTACAGCAACAGTTCAAATTTTTTGGCCGAGCATGTTAGACCGGTGCCTTCTAGATATTTTTCAACTGTTTCAACTGCTTCTTGTAGTCTCTGTTCAATCGATCTATCACTGCCATCGCTAATCCGTAGCATCATGTCATCTGCATAGATTGTGTGGTTAAGTTCTTTGATTCTTTGTAATTTGCTAGGAAGACCAATCAGAGCCAGGTTAAAGAGCATAGGTGATATAACCGGTCCCTGCGGTGTGCCTGCACTGCCAATAGGCACTTTCTGGGACATCAGATCTCCTATCGTGATTTTTGCCTTCTCTATCCGTTAAGAAGTTTCGTATATAGTTGTACGTCCGCTCGCCCAAGCCAAGGTTGCTGATTTGGTGCAGTATGGTTTGGTGTGCCACTTTGTCGAATTCCTTCTTGAGATCTAGCCTGAGGATGGCTCGAGTCGATCTCCCTGGTTCGTCTATTACTTGGTGCTTTAGTTGCAGCATGGCAACTTGTGTAGACAGGTTTCGTCGGAATCCTATCATCATGTTTGGGAGTAAATCATTGTCTTCTATGTAGTTGGTGAGCCTCGCTAGGAAGGCATGCTCCATTAGTTTGCCCATGCAGGAAGTTAAATATATGGGTCTTAGATTCCCGAGTTGTAGCTGTTTGCCAGGCCTTGGTATTAAGATGAGTTGTGCTGTCTTCCACTGCTGCGGTAGCTTTCCTTGTTTCCGGCACTCTATGTATTCTGTTAGTTTGCCAATGGACGCGTCGTCCAGGTTTCTGAGTGTCTTGTTTGTAAGGGCGTCTGGGCATGGTCTGCTTTGGTGTTGAGTTTGTGCAGGACTGCTGTTATTTCTGCATCGCTAAACTCTTCATCGAGGTTGGGAGTTCTGTTCCCCCTTGTATTTGGAATGAATACATAGCGATGCCTGCGATATGAATGCGAGTTCGACCTCTCAAGAATTCTTGCTCTGTTCCTTTATACGCGTATAGGACCTTGTGCTTGTTTTGCCTGTGCACCGTTTTTGTTTCGTCTGGGTTAAGGAGATATTTGAGTAACCTCCATGTCTTGCCCGTGCTGAGTTGCTAATCCATCTCCGTACATAGTTCCTCCCATTGTCGTTATTGGAGCTGTTGTGCATATTGTTCTATTTCTTTGTTTAGTAAGGCTTTCTTTGTTTAGTGATGCCGCAACATCAAGGTTCATGAATTTTTCATGGCCACCGAAAGTGACGCTCTCGCGGCGTTAAAGAAAGCTGACGCACTGCTGCTGTGCCCTGAGTGTGATATTCAACCCCTTAAGTCTGGCCAGTGCACTAAGTTTGGTGCAGTGTACTATTCGCACGCGTGCTCTGGCACAACAGCTGTAGGAAAACTGTGTTTGCGTTGTAAGTACACTAGGAAGCTTATAGCGAATCAGATGCGCCGGCGGAAGCAGAAGCCCAAACTAACATTCAGGCAGCGAGCTGCCAGGAAGTCTGTTCAGCTGCTCTGGACAAAGAGAACGCTCGAAAATGTTCAAGAAACTGTAGAAAAACTGCAAGTTTTGAATGAATCTGTGGCCAGCACGGCTTTCGAGCAGAAAATTAGTGGACTGCCGCCAAAACAGCGCTTACCTGTAAGAGCCTGCTTTGAAGCCGCGTCCAGAAAGTCAAGCCGTGGTATGGCTTACGACAAGCTGTGGGTTTTGGAATGTATCCTGATGCGAATGAAGAGCCCACAGCTCTACGAGCATATTAGAAGGCATCAAATCATGGCACTACCAAGTAAGTCATGCTTAGAGAAGCACATGCAAGGATTTAAAAGCACATTTGGTTTCAACACTAAGGTGTTTGCAGCCCTGGAGCAAAAAACAAAGGACATGGATGAGTTTAGTTACATGGAGGACTTGTTTTTGATGAACTGAAGCTCTCTGAGAATATTGCAGTGAGAGCGTCAGGAGAAATGAGTGGCTTCATAGACCTCGGCCCTTTTACAGAACCACAAAACAAGACTTCTCTGAGCGACCATGGACTCGTCATCTTGTTTCAGCCTTTCCAAGGCGAGTGGTTTCTTCTAATCGTACAATATCAATGTCAGGTGTGGCTTAAGAGTAGCAATGATTTGGTCTTCGCGCACTTTTTAATTCTGCATCTACGAAACAAAAAGCCTTCCTCTGTCCTTAACACTGCAATATTTCTGCTTTTTTTTTTTTCAGGAGAATGGACCCAAATACTTGGCGTCTTTTTTTCTAGAGGCAACGTGAAGGCACCTCTCCTGTCCAAGCTACTACTTGAAGCTATGATAACGGCTGAAAAATGTGGTCTTCGTGTTGATTATTGGACGGGCGATGGTGCACCATGGAACAGAAGTCTTTGGAAGCTGCTTGGGATAAAGGGTAGGTTGCCTCATTCCATAAATCTTCATAAAACTATTTATATTTTGCTTGCCTGCTTTCGTTTACAGAATTTTCTCGCTCGTTGCGGCATCATCAGTGGAAATCACATGCAAGTCTTCCCATCCCATTGACGCAGCAAGACACCTTCACATCATTTCTGACTTTCCTCATCTCGTAAAATGTGTGCAAAATAGCTTTGTTTCAAAAGGATTAAAGATACCACAAGGTCATGTCCATGTAGGTCCTATCCAGGAGGCTTCGAAGAATGATAGCGACACCGTTACAGTGAAGGTCATGCCACATATTACTAGAGCACATGTACAGCCAAATGCATTCGAAAAAATGCGGGTCAACCTAGCATTGCAGCTTTTCAGCGAGGAGGTGCTCAAAGGACTCTTCTTCTATAAGAGTGACCTGGAGAAAAAGTTTCGTACATTTGAGCCAACAGAGCACTTCGTAAGGCTTATGGAAAAGTTAATTTTCATCATGTCATCGCGAACACCAGTGAAAGGTCTTCAATCCGAGCCTAAAAGTGCGAACTTTCTTGAAGATTTTATTATATTTTTAAGTGAGTGGGAGGAGTATGCAGCAAAGCATGGTGGGGGTTTTTTGAGTCCAGGGACTGCCCTTGGGCTCCGTGTAACACTGAAAAGTACATTGTCTCTTCTGGATTATGTGACTGCCACGCTTAAGTATAAGAACATTTTTGAGATTGTGCGTCAATCATTTGGATGCAATGATCATCCTACTCCAGAGCAGTTTTTGATCATTATTAGCAACCTCAGCTTCTACAGCTTAGCGAGACCACCCAGAGGTGGAAATTCACAGCCTGAACTTATCAACGCACTCTTGGAGCCATCTGATGCATGTCAAGAAAAAGCTGCTCAAATAACAGCACTGGTTGACAAGCTGTTAGATGAAGGGAACTTAGGAGATGCTGCAGTTGTGGTGAAAAAACACAGCTCCTTGCTTGACCACAAGGACTACGCAGAAAAAAAGAGTGACAGCCGATTAATTTATCATATAGCTGGATATGTCGTGCAGAAGTCACTGAAGAGAATTTCAT
The DNA here is from genome assembly GCF_050947875.1 of Dermacentor variabilis. NCBI lineage: Eukaryota > Metazoa > Arthropoda > Arachnida > Ixodida > Ixodidae > Dermacentor > Dermacentor variabilis. The sequence goes on from NC_134571.1 coordinate 135,805,841, forward strand.
GTCCTGAGTGTGAGTCTTCACTCTGCATTCTTCCTGGTCAAGTCACGTCAAACGATAATGTTTCCTTAACTAAAGAGTTTGACCATGGTGGCTCGATTTACCCATCCAAGCCACTTGAAATACTTGTGACAGAACTTCAAAATGCATTTACTGTTTTTTTTAGCAGGAACAAGCTACATGCCAAGAGCACCTGTTTTCTAAGCTTTGTTCAAGGAAATGAACTTAACGTGGTTGGCTGCTCAGACCATGGCCGCGAAGTGACAGCCAACATTAAGTTTTATGCCCTTACAAGGCTGCATTTCCTCGCGAAAGCTAACAAATATAGAAACTTGCAGAGAGAAAAGCAAAAGCTTCTAAAGATGAGGCGGTGCCAGTGAGGGTGAGGCATTGTCGAGTTTATTGTGGATAGTCTGTTATGTTTGTACATATACAATAAAGATATTGTATATGCTGAGTTTTGGCCTATTGTTTAATGTTCCTGTTGCAATGTAGCTCTAGTACACTCGACCAGCCCTGCTAGAAGCTTCGGTGCTACCTTCGCCAAAAGAAGAGGACTCCGTGGTATACAGTTTGCAAATGCGGTTCCATGGCGCTTGGCCCAGTTTCAGTTTACCTGTATCAGCTTACATTGTTTTCAGTGTAGGCTCCTGCGTAATTAGCACTCCGGCTATGCAGAAGCAGCTTTCATTTTGGGAATCCTGGGCATGGCAACTGCATTACGATGGGGGCGAAAACACCAGTGTACTGAGATTAAGGTGCACGTTAAAGAACCCCAGGTAGTCCAAAATTATTCCGGAATCTTCCGCTATGGTGTGCCTCATAATCAGATCTTTGTTTTGGCACGTAAAACGGCATAATTTCATGGTTTCTTGTTTGTTTTTTCATTTTGGGGCACTCCAAGAATAGAGATTCAGAATGCATGGTACTGATTTCTTGGTATGGCAGAGGAAGAATATTAATCGCCTGTAAGCTACTACGAACAAATAAAAACCTCTGACTTCATTAGGAGAGCCACAACTGCGGATACAGCAAACAATGTTCGCGTACTTCTCTGCCAAAACCAGCGCTGGATCTTGCACAAAGCTCGCGTGGTGGGCAGGGCCATGCTGCGAAAAAAAAAAGCGTGCCACAAGCGAAATAAAAGGCGAAGGCACACTTTCAGCGAGTTTCGGTACTGTAAGCTGTAGGATCGCGCACACAAGCGCCAGAGTTGAGCGCGCCAGCCAGCGGCAGCGCCTCCTACCCACAAGATCGGGAAATATTACACTTCTCCTCCGCCGGTCCTGACACTAGAAAGTTTTCCAGCCACTATAGCAGTATGGGAAGGTGGAAGCTGCACCATCATTGCATTCGCTCACGCAGGAACGCGCTCATGGCGTTGCTCCGCCTCTCGGGCCAGCTCTCCTCTCTTGTTTACCTTTCCCGCGAAACCACGCCGCGCTGCAAGCAATCGGGCTGCTACGCACGCGCGCGCTCCGCAGCAATACTAAACAAAATCATGTAATCGCGATGTCTCAATGCATTATGGTTGCCGAAGTGATGAAAGAAGTTCATAATGAACTTCGCAAATTGGGCCGCGAGGTCGAATTGGCTGCTTTTACCGGCTTTTATGAAAATAAACATGCTTTATCAGGCCAACCAAATGGGCTACTCTCATCAACCGCGGATACTGACCGCTGCCCAGTTCTTGCGCGATTTTAAAAAAGGTCACTTTGTCTCTGACTTCTACTTGCTTTTCTCTGCTTGGACTTCCTGGGGCGCTCAGACGATCTTGCAAGCTAGACGTCTGGCGATACGAAAAAAATGTACGCATTCTCACTGCACTGCAAGAACGCACTGGAGATGCACGTATGACACACTGACCCATTTGCGATCCATCTGGAGTTTATGGGCACAAACACATTCTCGCTTGAGGAACCGTCGTGCTTTATTGAACACAGTTCGGGTGGCCGCGCATCATTACGACAGCGCGCCGGCGAGGAGGCAAAATGTCATTTCTGACTTCGTGTTTTAAATTCATTGACTGCGGCCTGAGGTGCCTTTTTACCACGGTAAGTGAAGCATCACGTAACCAAAGTTTTGCGATAGCCTGCGCAAGGTGCAGAGCAGTACGCCCGCAGAACCGGCCGACGTGCGACCATGGAACAGCCGTTTGATGTGTTCGCAGGCGTACGTTCTGTGGAGTCTTGCCGACCCTTGCAGCGCATCTGCTAACCTTTGTTTCCCTGCTCTTCTCGAGCGCACAGATAAGATACGCCTGCCGTAGGGAGGATTCGTTCCTTAAGTCAAAGCAGCCGCTTCCTTCCCATCTTCCAGGATGACGCGTCGGCTGGCAGGCGCACGGTGCCGAGGGCAGCAAAATGCACATATTCGGCGTAACGCTCTATCAGCACGCGTATTGAGGTACACCTGTGCAGGTGTGCCAAGAACCTCGAACGCGCTCTGCTTAAAAGGCTTCGTGCTGTCGCGAGTACTGCGAGGAACAAGCAACAGTTAAGCAACATGTGCTTTAATATGCACAAAAGCAAGTTGCTACTGAATACGAACTACGTATTCATAACGTATGTCTACGTGCCGCAAATGCACCATATGTGCTGTCAAAAGCAGGAATCACTGACCTGCAAGGCGTTCATTGTACAGATTCGGAAACATCGGTTCCGGCCTGCAATGGCACGTTATAGCATGATTGGACCAAAGAGGGCAATATTTCCCGCGAATATTCTTTCGTCGTTGCCATAGCCGTGGCGCGGTGCATTGCGTACAGCGTTGCATGCACATGCATTTCACAAACTTTTAAAAGTTCCTCCTGTCCCACCGGGCCACAGCAATATCCGGGAGAGCACGGTGCAGATAACGCAGTGCAACAAAACACGGAGACCAATGCAAACCTGCTCGCACGGCGCCTTTGCCACGGTACGAAACCTACCGAGCAACACGTGTGAGCGCACAGAACCGAAACAAAGCCGCCATTGTGGCCTGAAAGGCGGGGCCATTACGGCAAAGAAATAAAAAATGAGCAAAAAAAGAGGAGAACCTACTACGTCATTTCCTCCACACTTTTCTCCTAGCGCGCGGAGGGGGTAGGTCCTCTCCTCAGTTTCCTTCCTCCATGCATTCGCTGCTCTTGCTACACTCTAAAAAAAGTTTGCACCCTTTGGGGTGTATATCTGCCACACAACGATAATCGTCATCTGCCTTGACACGTTTCCTTTCTTTAACGCTGCGAGCCCGGTACTTTCCAGTGACGAACGACATGCGCGTTATCAGCATGACACAGCATTCCCGACAGGAAAGTAGTGGGTGCGGCGTTTTCAAGAAAGGAAACGCATCAAGGCAGATGACGATTATCGTTGTGTGGCAGAGATACACTCCAAAGGGCGCAAACTTTTCTTAGAGTGTACATGAAATGCATTGTCTCGTTTTCGCCTGTATTCGCGTCTGGCGCTGTGCGAAATAATTTTAAACGTGTGATTAGTTTTGTGCGCGCTGTACAAAAAGATGTGGCCCGTGCTTTGTGTATTACTCATGCCCCACTTCAAAGCAAAGCGTTCGTACGCACTAGAAGAGGGATCCACAGAGGCTGAAACGAGAAGTTGCAACGTGCCCGGTCGGTAGAACTGCCATAATGGAAATTTTCAAGCACGTGCCCGTTTATTTGGTATTTGTTTGGTGAGTTACGTGTTTTTGTATGCTCTAGAAGTATCCCACTGTGATCTCGTAGCATAATTCACTAATGTAAGAGCAAGAGTAGCTGCACTCCTAGTGGGGCAAGTTAACTAGCTCGATCGCGCCCAATGTGACTAATGTTCGTTAAATCTACATCGGGCGTGGTGCGCCTGCATTGTTACGCTTTGTTTATCAGCACTTCACCGTTCACAGATGTGATTATATTGTGCGTTCAGCGCGGCTTCTTGTAATACGGTCGTTCGAACTTAATTGAAATGTGGTCGAGCACTTTTGCGTCGCGTAGAAAAAGAACGACTGGCTTTGCCACCTTTCGAAAGAACCGGCGCACTATTGGTTCTCCCTGATGCGGTCGCGTGCTGCTGTTGCTGCTTGCCGGACGCCTTCAGCATGTTTTTGGCTCGCTTTGTGCGTGTGTGCGCGCTCCCGCTCGGCTCGATTTGTGTGCACTCAGCTCGCTTTGTGTGCGTGCGTGTGCACGTGCGTGCACGCGCGCTCGGCTCGCTTTGTGTGTGTGTGCGTGCGCGCGCGTACATGCCGGCTTGTATGGGTCGGCGTGTTTGCGTGTGTCTCGTGCGAACGTGTTTTGTGAGCATGTTTGTTTCTGTGGGGGTTGCTGGGTGTGCGTGCACGTGTTGGCGTGTCTGCCTGTATGTATGTGTGCTTGTTTGTGTTTATCAATGTGTGTGCGAGCGCTTTTGCGTCTGCGCTTTGAGAGTGCGTATATTTGTGTGTGCGTGCAAGTGCATTTTGTGTGCGCGTGTATGTATTGCATAAGGTCGGTGGAGTTTTACTCGCAATAAAACTATTCAAATTTGGTGCAGCGAGTGTTCCCACCTGAAAGCCGAGTTTGGTTTCAAGCCACCCTGGACGACTGCTGTATGAGGCACCGTTTCTTAGGAGGACCAGTGGGAAGGCGTCAGGTATACGCTTCCTCCTTTTCCCCTCTGCCCTTATGAATCCATATCCTTGATGGTTATTTTGAAAGGAATGTTACATCCAGAGCATAAATAAATGAGTAAGAAATCTGGTAGTGTGTTTCTCCAGTACACTAATTCTGATCTTAAAAGTGTGGATTTCCCATTAGCCTACATTTCCGTTGATGTAGACAAACGCTGAAATGGTGAATGGTAGGTTCTTCGAGACGTTCTACGTATATAGCAGTTGGCTTCAGGAGCTTTAATGAATTTTGGAAATTTTTGTTGTGCTTTAGAGGTATCATACAAACTTTAGGTCTCTGGGTAGTTTGCATGCCCTTCTAGAGCTGTCGCCTATAGCCCTATTGAAATTCGTAACTACAGTTTGGAGCACTGTGGAAGCTAGAAGGCTTGCCCTGGCTCTCTAGAAAGTGTTTAAGCTGGAAGTGTAAGTTCAGGAGTTTGGGGTTGGTCACACAAAGGCGTCTTTATGCCTTAGCAGTAGGAGTGTCAAAGGATAAAAAAGTGAATGTGTGTCAAGCGGGGGAAGCTGCTCATGTGTAGAGGCTTGTGTGTGTGTGTGAATTCACTCCTCAAAAGGGAGTATGTGTGTAAAGTAAGCTACTTCGTTGCTGGTGCTGTTTGCCCAGAAAACACATTAATCAATTTAACTTGAAATAATAAACTATCCAAAGCATGCTGGTACAGTGGCGACAGCAGCATATGAGCATAAGAACATGCAGCTGTTGGACAATCTTAATGCATGACTGCAACATCTGGAAGGAGGCTTGCTTCTTTTTCAGTAAGCAGCACAAAGTCCATATTTTGGCTTTTCTCGTGCAAACCAAACGAGACTCATTGCCAATGATCTTGCTTTTGTTCTAATAGCATTTGTTTATCTTGAACTTAAAGCGTCGTTTCTCGCTGGTCATGCAGATGATAGCAGCAGTTTACCAATGCCCAGCCTTGGTGCCCTCCATCAAGAGCGAGCCACTTGCGTTCGCCTTTGGACAGATGGTTGATGTCTTCTTGGAAGCAGTTGGGAAGACAACACAGTAAGTAGATATAGGTGTGTAGTGTAATATAATAAGTCAAGTTATAATTTAAAACTCTGGGGCTCCTTGGAGGCCCAAGCTTCATATCATGTGCAGTCGTGAGTGGTTTTAAATATTGGCGATGGTACAGTGCATACTGCAGGCATGACTGCTGATCCAAAGTACACACTTGCATTTTCTTGATGGCCTTTCATAATGAGAATTTTCTTTATGCAAGAATATTCACGGATGGGGATCTGCAGCATCATATTCTTCATTGTGCATTCAGTGCTAATTTTATATAACCTTCCTGCTACCAATTTATTTGCAGGAAAGGAATACTTGTTTACTGTCTCCAATGAGCTTGTTATTTGCTCATTGCATTACACTCTTCTACATTTCATTTATTCCCATATAAATCTCAAGACCTTAAAATTTGAGCTGTTTTTATTTTGAATACAATATCAAAATCAAAATGCGCCGGAATGCAATTTAGAGTGCAAGGGACCTGAAAAAATTACGAGAAACCAGGACCTCTTGTGGGCGGTAAAAAAAGTTTCCGTAGGCAATGCGCCTATTTCTTGTGCTGAGCTAGCTGCTCATGAAAAGTGCAAGCATATTTCATTTCGCACAGTTTTGCAGCAAAAGCAGGCCTATCATTGTCTCTAAGCGCAACCATTCCTCATCTGCATCATGAAAATGTGTCTCGTGCTTAATTTGGGACAGGTCTTGAAAAATGAATGTTTCATAGTTTTGAAACTACACGAAGTATTGGTTGGGGCTAGACAGTTTTCAGACAACTTGACCATGTTGAGCCTAGCCATCACAAGATGAGAAAAAAAAAAAACAATCGCACGAGCACTCATTCAATCGAAAGCAATGCTTGTAGTCACTTTCCACGTGGCAAAATGTACTTTTAAGCGAGAGAGGGCGGAGCCAATTTACCACCATTGCGACTCATGCGGGTAGTGGCAACACAGGCTGAGAAATGGTTGTGGCTTTGCGGTTCATAGAATATGTGAACACTTATACACAATGCCCCCCCCCCCCCAGTGAGGGGTAGCTGTGCAATATGTTTTGGGCGGTAAAGATGATTGTTTTAGGAGACAAGAAATTTCAGGCTATATTTGAGAGGCGCCAGAAAGGACCATGTAAATAGTCGCACACCAACATCAACTGCGTAGGAGGGACGTCACAATTTAGAGCATGAAGTAGAAATTGGGAGCACGAGGTAGGATCATAAGTTTAAATAAGGGAATACTACTTGTCAGCGCATTGCCAAGCTAACCCATTGAAAGAACGGGGCGTGCTCTAAGGGAAATAGTTGACCCAACACATGCTGAATTTTCCAGGAATGTGTGCCAAATTGTCAGTTCTTGCTAAATTAGTAAATAATAAAAACAATAAATTTTAGGATACAGAAAGGGCCTAATAAACTGCATTGGAGATCGTTGGGCTGGATGCATGTATTACAGGGCAGATGAAAATGCCAGTGGGGGTTTCCTCATTTTCATTTTGTGTGCACACTCTGTGAAACAGTACTCTTTGTCTCCTACTGTAATAATGTTCTGTAAACAATTATTTTTTCATCTCTTGTCTATATCAGTCTTAATGCGCCATATCCCATAAGGTTGTCAGCTGCAGTGCTTATAAAGTGTGATGCACACATATATTGCAGATTTCATGTCAATTTTATACTAAGGTCACAACACGCTCCTGGACAAATGTCTGCTGTTGGGATATGTCGTTGGTAGTGTCTATAAATTTTATTCTTTCTTATTTTCTATGGTGAAAAGGCTATTGTAAATTTATTTGCTTTTGCTGCTGTATGTGCCATGTATTCACAATGAAATAGTGGTTTAGTGTTCATGGTAACATGTAATTCCTAAATTTGCATAACAAATTTCTCCTACCTTTCACTTGTCTTGCCCAGTTACCTAAGCTGTGTAATGTGCCCGGTACCATAATTAAGATTGTTGCCTTATGAAATTTTCCGCAGTGTACATGTGTAACTGCACAGACTGAACTCTCATGAATCCCTTCTTATTTTGATAATGCAGGATCCAAGATTCCAGCATAGCCATGTGCTGCATTTATTGGTCAAGATGCTCAAAGAATGGAGTCCCTGCACCTCGTGCTTAAACGTGAACAGTATTTTTTTTTTCTTTTTGAAAGTTAAACACCACTTGCAGCATAAATTGCATTTTTGCAGCTGAAATGTGTACCATATCTTTTCTAATTTTCAATCAATTAATATACACTGTTCAGTATATTTATACTGTTTGATACAACCATTTCTTGCTGGCAAATGCTAACAGTGTGATATTTAACTTGAACTTATGAATGACTGCCAGTGCTCGTGTTTTTAGTAACCAGAGTATGGCTGATTTAATAAACCATATTGGCTCATTTGCCTTCTCATATGCTACAGCAAGCCCTAATCTTGCATTACCGCATCTAAGTGCAAATAATTTAGAAATTTATAATGTATTTTAAAACACCGTCTACCTTTTGTGCTCAGCAAAATAGTTTAATCAACAGTGGTTTGTCTTTATCAGGCCTCAAATGATACTTCACTTTGCACTCAAACAGTAGTAAATGTGGCATATTCAGTATTTTGTTTTATAGTAAGAAAACGCATTTTTAAACTACATACTGTATAACAGGCCAGTACTTTCGGGTTACAAAACAAAGATTGAAAGAAACCGGCATTGTAATTAGAAAATCCACTACACGGCACTTTTAGCCCAGAGAACTCTCGTTTCACAAAAGAAAAAACTATTTAGGCACTAAAAATTCTACATATTTTTTGCACTCAAGTAATCTTGTTGGAAAGATAAAATTCGCAATAATGCTTTTGGCTTAAACCTTATTTAAAGCACACCTATGCTTAGAAAATATTGTTTCAATCTCAAAAATGTTGGCCAGTTATTCCTTACATCAACTTTCCAAACTTTTCATAATGGTTTGCCATGACATTGGTGTACAAAATAACAGGTGTGTTTCTTGTGTGTTTGCTCAGCATTTCATTTACTTCCCTAATTGACCTTTGCAATATCATTTTTTTTTTCAAGGCATCAAAACTTGAATTTTTGTTCATTGGAGCTTAATAGTGAAAATTTATGACTTCCTGTGGCCCAAAACACTGTGAGGTCAACTCAGGCCTTTCAGTGCTCCTATACATGGTTTCTTCTCTACTAAGAACTGATTTGATCGATACATATATTTTTAATTACGTTTGTGGAAAATGTTCATGTTCTTGTACTTGCCAATGCATTTGGTGAATGTGCATGTTTAGATTTCATGTGATTTATGTATATCTTGTACTCTGTATTGTAGCATGCAATAAATACGTTTATATTTTTCGTGCAAATCAGCATGAATTACCAGTCTGTGTTGCATGTTATACGGATCTGGAAATCGTGATAACAGTTGGTGTTGATATACATGCTCAAAAGTGTCAAATTTGCTAGGCTGTATTTGTGCCTACAAAGTATTTACTAAGGTAATTGCAAATAAAATCAGGAACGCCTTCCACTTCCGTCAACTAAAGGACCAGGCAGGATTCCGTAAAGGCTACTCAACAATAGACCATATTCACACTATTAATCAGGTGATAGAGAAATGTGCGGAATATAACCAACCCTTATATATAGCTTTCATTGATTACGAGAAGGCGTTTGATTCAGTGGAAACCTCAGCAGTCATGGAGGCATTACGGAATCAGGGTGTAGACGAGCCATATGTAAAAATACTGAAAGATATCTATAGCGGCTCCACAGCCACCGTAGTCCTCCATAAAGAAAGCAAAAAAATCCTAATAATGAAAGGCGTCAGGCAGAGAGATATCTCTCCAAATGCTATTCACAGCATGTTTACAGGAGGTATTCAGAGACCTGGATTTATGACTAGACCGATGTGTTGACTGAAAGGCATCACTGAACTGAGAAAACGTTGCATATCCATTGCGTGAAGAGCAAGAAACGGCTATTGAAATCGGCAGTAGCAGCCCATACAGCGTCCCCGGTCGCAGGTTCATTTAGTAATTCTTTCGAAGTTAAAATACCAATTGCAAGTGAAAATCAATGTTGTGACACTTTCAAGCATGCTGCTGAATACGGACAGCAAATTTTTCTTTGTAATACAGGCGTAAGTTTTAGTTGCTGGGCGATAGCGCATCTACCATGTCTGTGCGAGACGTAGCTCTGCGAAACTAAAACTGCTTCTCGATTTTGACATGGCAAATTATCCGCTTGTATTCGTCTGCTGGCGTGGCGTAGCGGTAAAGTGCCGGGCTTGAGATCTGTAGGTCCGACGATCAAATCCTTGTTGGAGCATCTTTTAAAAATTTTTTTATTGCACTAAAACGCTCTGTGTTGCTTTCTGTATTCAAAAAAATATATACAGTGTTCAGGCATCGCATATTTAACGCGCTAGAGCTGTTTTTCGCACGAGTAGCCAGCGCCTCCCAGTATCCTGCGCCTGCCCAGCGCCCCAGCATCCAGCACGCGGCACTGTGCCCATAATCCGGTGCACTGGGTCCCAGTGGCACTGGGTTTTCCAATAGGGGCAGAACAAAATGTCGGTTTAACTAGCCTTTCTGGCCGATGGAAGAAACTCGAGTGATCATCCCACTCCCGCCTGCCCTTACTGAAGAAGAAAACAAGTCCCACAGAAAGTTGAAGGAGAGGTACAACAAGATTCACAACAAGATTCACAACGCTCTTGAAACAACAGTCTACGAATCAATCGAGGATATGCGCCGCCACAATAATGTCGCAGATGCCAAAGAGTACATTGGAATTGTACGTGCCAGCATTTCCCGCCCGACTCTAATGTTGAAACAGAATTGGGATCAAGTTAACTTCAATTTCTTCAACCCGTGGATAGCGTCTGTACTGAACTCTAATATGGACCTACAGATGGTCCTAGCTGTGTACGCGTGTGCGGCATACGCACGTGGTCGAATATGTGAACAAGGCAAACCGAGGCATGTCGAACCTGCACAAGGACATCCATGCAGTCGTGGATGAATCTCCACACTCGCGCATCACCTACACCCACGCCCTCCAATAACTCAGCGTGAAAATGCTGAAAGCAGTCGAGATATCGGCGCAGGAGGCGGCCTGGTATCTGCTCGGCCTCGGCATGTCGCAAGCGAGTCGCGTCGTGGTCACAGCTAACACCTCGTGGCCGGAGGAACGAGTTCGCATCCGCAAGAGTCGGGAGTTGATGGATCGTGATGGGTTGGATGAGAGCAGCACGGACGTGTGGTGCAAGACAACCATACAGAAGTATGAGGACCGCCTGGAAGATCAAGCTGCATTCATGTACCCCGAACACTTGACGTCGTTCAACAACAACAGCCGACCGAGAGCACACCCTGTGGTTCTTCGCTACCACGCCTATTCAGTGTCCAGCGTGCTCAACATTAAGCGCAAGCACGTGCTTCTCTTCCACCCGTTTCGGTGCGAGGTGGTTATCCTAGACAAGAATAAGTACGTCGAAATTTACGACAACTGCGTGTCGGAAATCCTGGCTGTCAAAGCTCACTTCAGCAGTCCTCACATTGATCTTGCAGAAATGGAAGAGCTTTGTAAAAACATAATCAACAAAGAAGTTGCTCAGCAAGAGGCTTTCGACAGACAGACAGACAGAGGTGGGGCGCAGGATAACGATCTACTCATGGACGTAAATGATGACTCCGACATCCTCAGTGAGGTCGGCGAAGGAACAGCCGTGCAACAGGCTCAGCACGAGAGTGCTCAAGCGGCTGCTACGAGATGTCCAGCCATCCAGATGCTCATCGACATCATGCCCACCAACGTTTACTTGCATCGAATGAGGATGATGAATGCGGGCCAATTTGAGATCGTGCGCGAAGTCATTCATCGCCTGACCACGCCTGACTCAGAGCCCTTGCAAGTCTTCTTTACTGGAGCAGCCGGCTGTGGCAAGACGTTCATGCTACGCACCATAACGGACGTTTACAACCGCTATTTCAGAAGTGGAAACCGGGATGTGAGCATCAAGTCTTTCGTTGCCTGTGCGACACAGGCAAAACAGCCGTGGCAATCGGTGGGGTTACAGTGCATGCCGCCTTCAAACTCGTCGTATCTGGGAAGAATCCGGACAGGGGTCTCAGCTCGACTGACGCTAATTCCTTCCGTTGCATCTTCAAAGACGTGAAGTGTTCATAATCGACGAAATCAGTGTGATGTCGGCGGGCACGCTCGTGCTGATTGATCGGAGACTTCGCACAATCTCCCTCAAGTACATGGAACCCTTTGGCGGATTCGATGTCATTCTATGCGGTGACTTGAGGCAGCTTCCGCCGGTCAGAGCAGCTGAGGTGTATAGGAGGTCTAAATTGCACCAGAGTGTCTTTGATATGGAAAGTATCTTTGATATGGAAAGTATGCCGTGGCACAACCTCTCCTACTTCCAACTCAAACATGTCGTGCGCCAGAGCGACGAGAGGTTTGCCACCATACTGACCAAGATCGGGGACAGGATAGGGCCCGCTGTGGACGAGGTGTCTCTCTTGGAAAGCTGCTTTGTGACCAGTGAAGAAGCTGCCAACAAGTGCACATCTGGAGTGCGCCTCTTCTACACAAAGATGCTGATGCCCTTAACATCGCGACTGCCGAGGCCTGTACCGAATATGCAGTACACTGCCCGGCTATAGACACCATTTGTGGGCACAGGTCCGACGAGGAGTACACGCACGCCAAAGTCGCCACCATGTCCAAAGTTGAGAGGGCCAACTTGGCCCCTAACATCCTGCTATGCCTTGAGAAGCCCTACATGGTCACACGGAACATCGACGTATCGGGCAGCCTCGTCAATGGTAGTGTGGGGATCCTCAGGCATGTGCAAAGGGACACAGACAACAACCCCCTGTGCTTATGGATAGAGTTTCCCACTGGTGTGGGTGCAGCGGCCCTGCTGAAGGGACGACGCTACCGAGCCAACAATCCTGAAATTTGCAGTAATTGGGTTCCCATCGAGCTCATCACCATCGGGTGCCCCTTGAAACGAAATGGTCTGGGCCACATAACCGTCAGGTGCAAGCAATTCCCCGTGGTCCAGGCGAGCGCAATAACCATTCACAAATCTCAGGGTGGCACCTACGATGAGGTTGTGGTCGATTACTCAAAGTCGCACAGTGAGAAGCTCGTGTACGTCACTCTCAGCAGGGTTACCACCATCGACGGGTTGTACCTGACGAACAAGGACAACGACCATAGGTTCCATCATTTCAAGGACAACCCGGATCTCACTCTTGCCCACGAGTTCAGGAGACTCGGCAACCATCATCTCCAGACCATCACTGCCGAGTGCAACAAGATGCTGGCAGAGTACTTTGTCACCGTGGGCTGTGTCAACGTGCGCTCCCTGGGTGCACACTCTCTGCAAGTCGCCAAGGATTTTGTTCTCGCAAACACTACCGTACTGCTTCACCAAGATCTGGATGGAGCGGAAGTCTTCCTACGAAATTGATGGGTATCGCTGCATCAGCGCGGCAAAGCGCTCCAACAACCGCGCTGCCGGTGTGGCCATTTATGTCAAACGAGAGGTGCAGGCGGAGGACGTTTTCCTGGTCCAACAGGCCTACGAGTACAGTGAAGTTTGTGCTGTGCGAACTGGCAGTGTGGTAGTTGCATGCATATACATCACACCTGGAATCGGTGAGACGGTAGCGGCAGACCTTATCGTGAGAGAGCTGCAGCCCTGGATTGGGAAGGAGACGTTGTTGGTTGTTGGAGATTTCAATCGGAACGTTTGGATATCTAGGACATTTCCAGGTATGCTACACGTGCGGGCTGGTTTGCAGATGGCTACTCCTATGAACGCAATTTCGACCAACAGCAGTACGTGTATAGATCTCGCGTTCCATAACCAGGGCAGTGTTAAAGAGGTCAAGTACTGCAGTTGCCATTTCACAGACCATAAGGCACTGCTTCTTGCGGTCGGGCGGAAGAAGCCAGCAGAAAAGCAAAAATTCGAAGAGGAGCAAGAACAAGAAATAAAATGCGGACCAGAGGATGTACCAATTGACGAATTCAGAGGGGATGCCAATGCAGATGATGCTGATACGGATGCTGTTGACACTATCGCAATCATAGTGTGATGAAAGTGCTCATGAAGACAGGGGACGACATTCATCTAGGTGTGTAATGCCAGAAGAGCGATTTGAAGGAGTCCACAATGACTTTCACTACGATGAGTGAAGATGCTAGTGTGGTGTGCGTGTGTGTGTGTGCTGAGTGACCGAGCTACTCAGTGCGTGTGAACGCTAAAGGAACAGGGGAGCAAGAAACGTTATAGTGCGCACGACACAGTGCAGTAATGTAGATTGTGAGAAGCACTTGTTAGAACAAATAATTATAAAAAAGTTGTGTTCTGGACTTACAAGTGCTGTATATGAAAACTATGTCTTTGTGTGACTCAAGAGCATGCCGAGTGAATAAGTGGGCGGTGCGAATGGGGTGCGATAATGCTATCACGGTCCACTCTTGAAGGCGAAGCTTAAGCGTCCTCCAATTTTTGGTGCCCGTTATGGTTCAATTTCGACTTTCCCTCGTACACTTGTGCAACCTGTGGTGTAAGTCCACATATAAAGCCGTGTGGAAGCAGATTCTGCCGATTCCCGACGTGTGGATGCACTTCACGGTCGGGAGACCGTTGACAGGAAACGGGGACCTGCTGTCTGTAAGTACTGCAACAGCAGCCATGCTTTTCCCAATGCGACTCGCTTTTCCAAGCACATTGCTCAGTGCACGAAATACCCAAGACAGGAAGTGACACCACGAAGCCGCTCTTGCAGCCCTTCATGTAGCAGTTTCAGTTCAAGCGAAAATAATGGCGCAGTAAGCAGCACAGCAAGCAGCGCAGCCTCAGTGACTGTAAGGGTTACTCAGTTCATTGATACAATGACACTTCAAGCGCAGAAGACCACCAATAAAACGTTGGCAAAGGCGACATATGCTTCCAAATCACCGTTTTCCTTGGTTACAAATGACTTGGCAGGCAGGAATCGAAGTACGGCAAAAGTGTGAGCTGCAGTGTCTGTCTCTCCTTTGAAAGCCTTTTGAAAAACAAGGTCTTGAAGGAAATAGCTATAATGGAAAACTTGAAGTTTGACAAGACTCTTAGACTGGTCCTTCTGGACGAAGAAGAGAAAAGTCGCATTGAAATCATGCCATACTTTGCTGGGACCCATCGCAAAGGCTATCAAAGCTGTAGAAAGTGATGGAGCCCTGTTGTCCAATGTCACAAATTTGTTACACAGTCTAGCGGAAGAGATTCACTCGATTCTGCAGTGCTCTGTTTTTTCGCAGAGTGAATGGGATCTCGCCGAAATGCCTTCGAGACACGCCAAGCGTTTACAGTTCAGCCCGTGCATTATGCACCAAACCTCAGAGCCTGGCGCTCCCGAATCCAAGCGTGCAGCCGTGGAACATACAGATTCCGCCTCTGACACTGACATACCTTCGGACATGGAGGATTTCACTCCTTGTGTGCATTATAATGGGGTTCGATGCAACTGCTCTGAACTGTCAGACAGATACTATGATTCTACTAATGAGGGGTCTCCAATTTCGGAGACTCTCATAAGTAGTTCTAGCTTATATATATTAAGTGGCTAGTATTGCTCAATACTAGCCAGCTCTTATTTTCTCTAGCTTTTTCTTGTTTCCTTCGCTTTAATTATCTTTCCGCTAAATTTTCTCTCCCCCAATATGCTGGCTACTTCCCTTACTATAGCTTCTTTCAATTGTAATGGTTTGTCCGGAGCTTCCAAACAGTTAGAGGTTGTCAACTTGGCTAAATCCAAAAAGGTAGATATTCTCGTACTCCAAGAAACTTATGTTTAAAGGTTAGGCTAGATCAGCGACTTTGACAGAATTTTTCGCACCAGATCTTTCTGGAGTTAGGGGGACTCGGGCAGCCGGAGTACAGCCATCACTTTGACGCCGAATTTTGACAGCCTTGTTCTTCGTCATGCCAGGGACGCCGAGGGCTGTATCTTCTTGCTGGATCTTGATTGTGGCATTTGAATTGTTAATGTTTATGCTCCAAACCAATTTAGAGATCAGAGAGAGTTTTTCGCTACTTAGACCCTTACTTGGTAGGTCCCTCTCAGCTAATTCTTGTAGGCAACTTTAGCTGTGTGTTAGAACAGGTTGATCGCATCTCCTGTAGAGGGACTCCATCAGTTATGCGTGGAAATGTTGTAATGCGAGAGCTCGATGGGCTGGAATTGGTCTATGCTTGGCGCGTGCTTCGCCCTGGACAGTCAGGAAAGACTTGAACAGGAAGGAGCCTGCAGAGGTGCATCGATCATTTTTACATCTCGTCGTCACTAGCTTCCAGTATGCATTCTTCTTGGTTGATTCCTTCTGCTCTTAGCAACCACAGCTTCCCAATTCTGCAGTTTACTGATTCTAACATAGTCTCGCAAGGGAAGAGAACGTGGTGCCTAAATCCCCGTTTCCTAAAACGCAGGCAGGCAAACGCAGAGGTGTAATCCATTCTCTTTCGATCGCTACAGAACAAAGAGAATCTATGTGGCACAGAATGGGATGATGTGAAGGTCAGACTGCGTGAGTACTTCAGGTCTTGGGGCAAGCGTCGAGCGCGCGAGGAGAGTGAGATTAAAATTGTCTCCGACGTGATCCTCCTGCTCTCAAGGCCGCTGTCGGCGGGCCTGGTGTTGCTCCAGCGCTGCCTCACTCCGAAAGAAACTTCGGATTCTCCTGCAGCAATGCTGGGTTGGCTTGAGGGCCACAACCCGAGCAGAGCTGTCAGAAATGGAAGCATGGTGCAGCAGAAACGTCTTACGTAGGCATCTTTCAAGGAGGAGCACAACTCTCTTTTCCCTAGTAGATCCAAATGATGGTAGCATAGTCAATTCACCAGATGGAGTTCTTGCACTGGCGAGGCAGTTTTACATGACCTTGTATGCCGAATCAGTTGCCTTTCCAGCTGTCTTTCCTTTTGCTTCACCAGCTGAGCCGCCACAAATATGTGACTCAGCCATAGATGAGGACACACTATTTTCGATTGAAGTCTATAAAGCATAATCGCAGTCCAGGATCCCATGGTTTGACAGTTGAATTTTACATTAAGTTTTGGACACTGCTAGGGACACCGTTCACATCACTGTTCATATGTAAGGGAACACCAATAGAACCCGGGTCACATGGATCGACGGACACACCATGTGACATGCGCCGCTTTCACGTAGCGGCTGCATTCGATATCCTTATTTGGTAGCACTTCATGCCAGCCCTCCTCACTCTCGTTAACTCCTGGGTTAACTTCTCGCTCCAGGGTATCTAATTGGCGTTCCCTTATATGGTATTGTTTTGAACTGCCTACCTCATGATCACGACTATGCAACCCATGACCACTGTACTCGAGCCCTCCTCACTCTTGTTAACGTAGCAGGTGCCTTCGATATCTCCTTATTTACGTGTTGTTTCATCCGAGTCGCCCTCCCCCGCATCCATGTAGGGGCTTATAAATACCGCAACAATTTCGTCTCCTCATTTGATTTCGCCATGACGACGCCACGGATGGACCCAAGTGTGTTGGAGATTTCGGACATCCTCAAGGACCCTGCTGCGGAAGAGGCCTTTCTGCGTGGAGTCGGGCTGGTACCTACGCTGACAGTTCGACCTCAGAGAACCGGAACCCGTCAAAGCTGTCCGCCGATGTCCGAGTACTGGGGCGTCTGCAAGGATCTAGGGTTCAATCCCAGCGAGCCGGGATGCGAGGGAGAAGTCGTCACATACCATTGCCGGTGTAGAAAAGGTACCAGACCTAGCTTCAAATGCAACTGCTACAGGAAGCAGCTTTCACAGCTACGCGGTTCGGATGCACAGCAAGGGCAGGGCTCATTTTTTGCTTACCGACGTACTGGGACGCCCCAACGTGAAACTTTCACGAAGAGAAATAATCTGGTTGACGTATGCCTTAGCTAATGGGCTCTCCTTCAGGAGCACTAAAAAGCTCGTGGAGAATGTATTTAAAATTAGCAATGCCACCCACGTGGACTGGAGAAATTACGATAGGGAGGTGCCGCTGGCTGAGCTTCTAGAACAGCCGCCGATGAGAGGTGTGGGCTAGGTTGTTCAGATCGACGAGTGCCTAATGAGAGGCAAATGCAAATCGAACCGAGGTCGCCTCCTCGCTGGAGACAACGTTCCTCCCAGGCGCCGTAACAACTACGGCGGTATAGCGGACCGGGGTCCATGGATTTTTGGAATGCTGTGCGTTCAGACAAAAGAGCTGAGGCACTTCAAAGTTGACAAGAGTGACGCCGCTACCCTCGGCCCCCTAATCGCCAAAAATTTCCTCCCAGGCGCCACAGTTCACAGCGACGAATGGGCTGCATATCAATGCATGCCCACTCTTGCGGACGCCAATGGAGCTCAATTGAACCTGGACTGACAAACCGTCAATCACAGCGTCAACTTTGTGGACCCTGTAACAGGGGCAAACGTGCCACGCAGAGAGCGAGTGGCAGAAGGCGAAGCGCCGACTCATTCGAAACGGTAACAAAGCCTCGCCGGCTCTACTGCGCTCGCACCTTGCTTGGATCCAGTAGATGTCGGTGAATGGGCGACCGGTGATCACAGACTGCTTCCTTCGGCTGATGGAGGCAATTGCCCGCCGCTACCCTTTCTAAGACAACCTCGTGCGCAGCTGCTTGGATGCCCCTGATGTCGCAAATCCTCCTTTGTCTCAATGTTTTTCTTTTCGCATACGGCGCTTTTCAGAGCCACTCCAATGGTGAATCGGCAGGGCTCAGAAACGTCACTTTATTTCTTTATGCAGATAAAGGCACAGCAAACACTTTGCCCCGTTGCAGCGATCGCGCGTACCGATAGAAAGCGCCCCAAGTGTTATGCAACGCGTCTCAGTTCCAGAAGTCTGTTGCGAGCAGCGTAAGCCGCAGGAGACTGTCTGTGCAAAGCAAGGCGATGCAAACCTCTTCTACCGTTGCAGCGTGAGCGCGGCGATATAAAGCACCCAGAGTGTTATGCAACGCGTCTCAGCTTCAGAAAAGTCTTTATTGCGAGCAGCGTAAACCCCAGGAGACTGCCTGTGCAAAGCAAGGCGATGCAACCCTTTCCTACCATTGCAGCAAGAGCGCGCAGCGGTATAAAGCGCTGCCAGTATTATGCAATGCATCTCACTTTCCGAAAAGTCTTTATTGCGAGCAGCATAAGCTCCAAGAGACTGCCTATGCAAAGCAAGGCGATGCAACCGTTTTCTACCGTTGCTGCGATCGTTGCATTTATAACAGTGCTTCCTTAACAGAAAAAAAACGCATTACACCAAGGAACGCAGCATCTCCATTATAAAGCTTTGCAGGTTCCAGTATTGCTTATATGAAGGAACGTAGCGTCTAGATTCAATAGCTTTGAGGCCTCTAGTGTTGCTTAGCTTCTATCTGTCATTCTACATATTGCCGAAATCTCCATTTCCTCAAAATACACTGTACAGCCAAAGGACATCATGCATACTCAAGGGTGAAATTACAAGTAGCCGAAGATCATTGCAAGGCTTCGAAGAAAGCAGGTGAAGACTCCTAATGCAAAGTGCTTAATTGCAGCTGTTTAATGGCAGACACCCTGGCTTACACATTTGAGATGAGGATGTTGGTGCATGCTCAATTATTTTCGTAGCCATTTTATTTCGGCACGCAACCATTTACATCATTTTGTTACCCTAATTCACCCTCTTCCCAGAGGTAAAAGAAAAAAATGTTTTTTTTTTTCTTCTAAAACAATCCTATTTTGAGGAAAATAATTGCTGGCGTGTATGTGCAGTTTCTTTTTTTTCATTATCTGAGTAGTTGCAACACGTCTTCTATGTGTTTTCCTTGTGCAAAGTTATTGCTATCATGAAATTAATTTCCAACTATTCTCCATTATACCGGTGCGACACAACCACTTTCGATCGCAATGAATTCCAATCCGGATTGAAATTCTCGACTCCTATTGGCTCCACCACGCAGCTGGCGCAAAAGAACCAATTGCGACCAAGAAACTAAAATTGGATAAGGGTTGATTGCGTTTAAAAGTGCGCCGTGTGACACCCGTATTACTTGCATTTCGCTGTTTCTTCCCGTTTTCATGTATCTGCCTCTTACAATCTTGCTGCAATAAATTGTCTGCTATTTTTGTGTTCTTGACTGTGCAAGAAGTCCATTTATATTTAAGGAATATGGCACATTTATTTACGATACATCTGTTCGCGTGAGTTACTAGACGTACAATATCATAAGCGATAAAGTTCTACTTGCTCAACAGTTGGCATGGTTGTTGTGCTAAGTTACAGCTTGAAACAGCAAACATAAATTTAAGTGAAACTAACATGAAGTGAAACACCTTTGCGCGTTCACCGTCACAACATATAAACCAACGTTAATGGAACCAACTTCAGTTGCCAAACTGAGAGCGGTTTCGCGGCGCCGCCACCAGTGGCTGCTTTGAGTGGCGCTGAAGTCGTACCAGGCTTCAGCCGGTCTGATCAGTTGCTGCACTCGTACTGTGCGTGCGTGTCGTAGAGTGCTTTCGCGACGCGGTTGCTGATTGTTGTCTTTGTGCTATGTGCGCTTGCATGCAGAGTTTCAGGTGCTGTATCTGCCATGCCGACGTGCTGTGTGCCAGGCTGCACGAGCGGTTACAGAAACAACAAGACTGCAAGGCATTTTTTCGCAGCTACTCTTGACGCGGATCTCCGTGCAGCATGGGATCACGCCATTCCCTTTGTTGACAGAAAACTCTCGAAGCAATCACGTGTGTTCGATTTTCATTTTCACGAAGGAGACATACTGAAGACTATAGGGGTATTACTCAAGTTCGCGCGTGCGCACCTGACCCTTCTCTGGATCGCACAGTACCGGCGGAGGGGCAGTCGCTCGCTAGCACTTTCGCAGCAGCCCTAACAGTCAGAGCTGTGACCCCTAACCGGCGGTTTGCAGTGAGTTGCGACCACGGCGGGTTCAGGCCAGGGGGGACAGCGTGAGTCTCGACCTAAGGTGTTTATTCACCTTAGAGTACAAGTATACCAACTGGACAACAACAGCAAACCACACATACAAATACAAAACAAAACCACAGCGGCGCAGCGTTCCGCACGTCTGGGGCGAAATAAGCTGCACGATGTTGGAACCATAAAAGAGGCTGATAAGAGTTCAGCTCACCCAGAGTGGATCCGCGCTCGGGCCCTGGGGCGGTCAGTCGCTCACAAAGGCCGAGCGCAGCAGGGGGACGGCGTGCGGTGGTCTCAGCGGCTGAATTGAGATGCGACCAGTCGCAAGCTCCTCAGCCGAAAGACAAAGATGCATCAGGGGAATAGCGCTTCTTCCCGAGTGGCGGAGAGGGAGTCTCCCCCGTTCCAAGAAAGGGAAAGGAAGGAACGGGGTGCCTTGGCTGCAGCGTCGCGGCCAGGCGCGAAGAGCAGCGGGAGCGGCTAAGGTGCCCTCTCCCCGCTAGCCCCGCAAGTGAGCACATGATTATCGAGTGATAACAACGTGGCCGCTCCGGAGATATCGGGATGCGCGTGCGATCCCACATCCCCCCTCCTTAAGATAACCCTTTAGCCGCAAAGAGGCCGCTGTCAGCTGAGGCTTTTCTAAGAGGGGCCGGCTACTCCGCCATCAAGGTCGCGAAGTCCATGTTGATGAGCGAGCAGCCTCCGCCGTCTGCCGCCAGTGTCGCGGGAGTGCCGGCCTCTGCAGGCCAGGTTGAGGTGCCGGGCGATGGTGTTTGATGCGGTGAGCTTGATGTAGATGATGGTGCCGCAGGGACCTTCAGCATGGTCACCACAGCTGCCTCCGGCAATCACTGCGCAAACTGCGGGTCAGCCCTTGCCCGCCGTATGACGTCCACGGTGGTTGCGTTTATCTGTGGCTTGGGGGCGCTGCCTGAAGGCACTCCGTTTCCCATGGCCACGATCTGCTGTCGATGTAGAGGAGATCTCTCGTGGCTCTTGTGGACAAGCCCGCCACACTCGCAGAACACGGAGGCCGGACCCGGGGGAAGGCAGGCGCCGTTCGACAGGCGATGCAATCCCGATATTGTACGGCCCTGGAAGGGCGCAAAGAGCTGGTCATTCCTTTTCGATGTGTATGCCCGCTCCTGCTTCTTCCACGTCCCGCCGAAAAGTAAGATACGGGCGGCTTTGTGTCGGCCTGGTACGTCCACGTAGCCACCGAGCGATTTTCTCGTTTAGCGCCTGGTGCGGCCAAGTGATGTTGGCCTTTGGGTACAGCGTGGTAGGGGGTATTGTGGTGGTTTTTCATCACCCCCTCGCTGTCCCGGCCACCGGGCACGGATATCTCAGGAGCGGCCGGGCCCTCTGGAGCGGTTACGCGGGTCCGACCAGTGCTTCTTCTCGTTGTTGCAGCGGGAATCACCGTGGTGGGACATTTTCGGCGAGCACGGAAGATCTTTTGGGTCTTGACAAGACGACGGCGAATGTGCCACTGGTTCGTTTAGGTATCGTCAGGCCCAGTCGCCCCCATCGGGCCCGCCTTTTTGGTGTACAGGACCTCGGAGGGTGCAGAGTCAAAGGCTCGCCGAGCCATTACGAATGGAGGGTTCCGACCCGTTGCACAGCGGGAGGCCACTCGTCACGATGGTGAGACCCGCCATTCGGTTGCGGGGCCCGCAGTTCGGTCGCGGGGTCGAGCGGCACGCTTCGGCGAATTCTGCGCCGCTGCGACCATTTCGGACCGGAAGTTGCTCGCTGCACTTCTCACCTCGCAGTTGGCTGCCAGAGGATCTTCTTTTCTCGTCACCTGTTGCGTGGAATGTGTTGCTGGCTGCTTACGACCTGCTCGTCCGCATCAGTAGCGGAGACCGTCTTTCTTTTTGCTTGATCGTTGTTGCACGGCTCCCGACGGGCGGTCTGCTGCTGCGACAATTCTTTAGCCCCTCTCGCTTCTTCCAAAGAGAAAGTGCGTGCTCGCTCTGGAAGCCTGAATGCTAGACATCGGAGGAGCGTTCCGTCCGGTATCGCGCACAATAATATAGGCTCCGCAAACCGGACAGAGTTAGTTCTGCCGAGATCGCAAGTTATAACGCCGCACCGGGCTCAAACATCGAGCAGTGCCAACCGATGCCGCTGCCTGCGAGCACGGGAGAGCGTTCTCCTCGGGCTACTCGTTCCCTCTGTCGTAGTAGGGTTTGAGATCGCAGACATGCACTGGTTGGCTGATCAGTCTTAACTTCAAGTCCGTCAGCCTGTACACGCGCGAAGAGACGGTCTCTCGCACCCGGTACGGTCCTGTCCATTTCGGCGCCAGAGAAAATGATAATTTCTTACTGGCGTCGCTCAGGACGTGATTCCGTCTCAACACCAGGTCGCCCACTTTGTAGTGAACTTCCCGATGAGAGCGGTCGCACTGCGCTTTCTGCTCGGCACATGCAGTGCTCAGGTTCCGTCGCGCTTTTCGTAAAGCCTCTGTTACCTTCGCGCGCAGCCCAGTCGCATAATTGGCGCATGCAGACGAAACAACCAGTTCCGTGCTGCTTCATTCCTGTAGAGTAAGTTCTACCGAATTCAACAGCTCCCTCCTAAGGTTGAGGGTGGCGGGTGTATACCCAGTCGATCGATTCACTGTCAGCCTGATCGCAAATCCAATTTCAGGAAGACAATCATCCCACTCATTGTGCGTCCCCGCAAATGCAACGAGCATGTGCTTGATGTTGCGGTTCACGCACTCAGTGGGATTCGCTTGAGCATGGTACGTGGTTGTTCTCTTGTGCTTAATGCTGAGAGCTGCACAAGCGTCCACGAAGAGTTTGGCAATGAAGTAGGACGCATTGTCCGTTATCAACTGCTCAGGATAGCCGAATCGTGTAAACACCTCGATCAGCTTTCCCATGATTACGTGTGCCGTCAGCTTCCGCAGGGGGAACAGTTCCACCCACTTGCTGAAGTGGTCTGTGACTACGAGAAGGAATCGGTTCCCGCTCGGTGTCCTGGGGTAAGGTCCCATGACGTCACATGCCGCAATTTGCCACGGTATTCGGCTATTGATCGGCTGCATGAGCCCGGGTGGTCGTCCACCACGCGGCTTCACGCGTTGGCACACGTTGCAAGAGCGGGCATAGCGCATCACATCCCACTTCATTCCAGGCCAGGTAGCAAAGCGGCACAGCTTCAAATAAGTCTTAGGGCCACTCGCATGCCCAGTGAGGCAGGTATCGTGAAAGTAGCGTAAAAGTGCTCCTCACAGTGTGCGTGGAATTACTGCTTTTAAGGACTCATGTGTATCCTTCTCCGCGGGAATTTATCTCAGCAGGACGCTGTCAGACTCTAGCAGGTAGGAATCCAACGCACTCACAGCAATACCAGCTGTTTCGGAGCACCGCGCAGCCGCAGCAATACCAGCTGCGTCCATGTGTGCCGCGGCCGTGCCGCCGGGCTTCCGGAGCCCCTCAAACACTTTCTTACAAAACGGATCCTCCTGCTGTGCCTCTAACAGCTCCTTTCCGCCAAACACGCTCCCCATTGAACTGACACAGTCCAAGTGGTTCACACTTTTGTCCTGAGAAGGGGGTTCGTCCACCCTTCCTTCGGGACCAGCGCCGTCGAGCATTGTAACAGTTACTCTGCACTTAGGCTGAGTTACTGAGGAGTCACGATGGGTATTAATGTTACCCCTCCTGACAACCTCGATCGCCGCAGCGGTTAGTCCGCTCTCAAGCTGAGTTTCGGGCGGGGTGAGTTGAGTAGTAATGTTACTCTTCTCACAGTCAACGGGCATGCGCGAAAGTGCGTCCGCCACAACGTTGTTCTTTCCTCTCCTGTAGCGAACGGTAAAGTCGTATCGCTGCAGGAGAAGTGCCCATCGCGCGAGCTGGCCGCTCGGCTCTCCTAAGTGCCTAAGACAAGTTAGTGCCATGTGATCGGTCTCAATAATGAATGGGACTCCATCAATATACCAGTCGAACTTTGAGAGCGAAAATGATCGCCAGACATTCCTTTTCTGTCACGGAGTAATTTTTCTCTGCAGGGAGTCATAGAGCGGCTGGCAAAAGCTACCGGGCGCAAGCTACCTTCGTGCTGTTGAAGCAAAACCGCTCCTAGGCCAAGGTCGCTGGCGTCCGTATATATGACAAAATCTTTGTTCAAATCTGGTAGCTTTAACTGGGTGGTTTCCACGAGCGCGTTTACGAGGCTGCACAGTGCCGCCTCTTGCTCGGGACCCCACCTCCACTGCTCACCTTTCCTCAACAGCATAGTCAAGGGGGCTTGCAGTGCAGCACAGTTTGGGATGAACTGTCGATAGAAGTTCGCCAGCCCCAAAAAGCGTCTCAATCCGCCTATGTCTGCCGGTGACGGGTAGTTCAATAATGCCTGAACCTTGTCATCACACGGCAGAAGGCGTCCATTATCAAGTTTAAACCCCAGTAGCGTTACTCAGGTTGCTGTGATCTGGGTCTTGGTCGGGTTTAGCATTATCCCCGCAGACCTCAGACACGCCAACATGTCCCTGAGATGGCGTAAGTGCTCATCAAAGGTACGCGAGTACACCACAACATTGTCCAGGTAAGGAAGAGCATAGTGCCACCTTGCGTCACCCAAGACATGGTCCATCAGGCGCTGGTAAGTCACAGGTGCACCGACAAGTCCGAAGGGCACGCGGGTAAACTGGAAAATGCCTCTGTGACAAGTGAACGCAGTCTTCTCTCAGTCACAAGGACCTACCTCCACCTGAAAGTATCCTCTGCTTGCATCGAGCATAGTGAAGTACTTCGCTTCGCCAACATTAAATACGATCGAGGGAATGCTAGGAAGCGGATATGCATCCATGCGTGTCGTCGTTCAGGCAGCGATAGTCAACACAAAGGCCTTTTCCATCCTTTTTAGTAACCAACACCACAGGAAAATCCCATGGGCTGTCCGACCTTTCGACAACGCCTGTATCGTGCAGTTCGTCCAGAGCGCTGTCTAGTGCTTTCCTCTTAGCCAAACTCACCGGCCGAGGATTGCACTTCCACGGAGAGGTGCCGCTTGTCTCAATTTTGTGCCTGTATAGCGTAGTGCAACCAGGCCGCTCTGTGAATACGGCGTCATATTCAGTCAGGAGCGATGAGAGGCAAGCCTTTTCTTCCCCCGACAAACTACTTGAGTCGTTCAGCAGCGGGTGGTATCGTTCGCCCCTCACTGCGGTACACTGTGCCACCGCAGCGGGGGTTACGGGCTGTGCGGGAGGGGAGCAGTTCCCCTCCGTGCCTGTTTTCTCAGCGCGGTTGGCCGGACGGCACGTCGACCCGGCCGAAACCGTTCTGACGGACCTTTTCAGGCAATCGCTGGATCGGGCTGCGCGCGAAGCATCATCGAACGACGTTGTCTCTGACGCTTTTTGAAATGGAACGAAAGGTTTCAGGGTGCCACATGCTCGCTCCCTATATCCTCCGTTGCAGACATCAATAACAATGCCCGTCTTGGCGAGGAAGTCTCTACCAAGAATTATAGGAACTTACAGGCCGGGAAGGTGAGCGAGGCGTTGTCGCCTCGCCCGTTTCTCCCACCGCACCACAAGCCTAGCAGCACAGCTCGCGTGCGCCGTGCTGCTGGCGAGTCGCAAGGTCACATCACACTCTCTCAGTCGGATAGCATTCCGACGGAGATGTTCACACACTTCGTCGCCAAGTAGTGAAGCGCTTGCTCCTGTGTCTAACAGTGCAAAAAACCTGCGCCGGGCGACTGTAACCTCAATGAGCAGCACTGGCGTGTTGTTGGGTGGTCCGAAACAATAAGCCAGCGGGGCAAGGAGTTCATGCGTCTCACTTTGCGCCGCTGTAACCGCCGCCGGCCATGCAGTGTTGCTCACCGGCGGCCCCGCTCGTTTCCCGAAAGCGCGTGCTCTCGGTTTGCAGGCTGTCTGCAATCCCGGGCGAAGTGCCCTGGCTGGTTGCACCGATAACAGAGGAGAGCCGGCCTTTGTTGGGCTTGGCGTCCCGTGCCTTGCGCCGTTTGACCGTTGTTCCTCTCTATCGAATGCTCCCTTGCAGGCACGCTCTGCTCTAGCATCCTCGGGCCAGTATGTCGACCACTATTTTGCATACCTCGGCCATCGGCAGCGCGTGCTGCACGCATGGCATAAGTGTACGGGTCGAGAGCCCGGTCAGATAAGTCCCAACCGCTTCTCAGTTGTCCGTCACTGAAAGCAACCGCACCATCTCCCCGGGAACGAGTGCGAATAGTGTCCCCGTTCCACGCGCATCGCGGCTCAAGGGCCCTCGACGCTGGGGTTGGAGGTCGGTATGAGCGCGAGGCGAGTATGTCTGCCTGTATGCAATTTGCCTCCGAGGCCAGCTCATACAAATCCCTGAACTTGCTGCCTCTTAGGTACACTGCGAAGGTGGGATGACCTTGTCGCGACTCTCTCCACCTTGTTGCAGTTCAAAGCAGAAGGGTCAGCGGTACGATAAAGTTTGTCCATCACTCTTACGTACTCGAGCAAGGATTCGTCCGGATGCTGAGTACGTAGCGCCAACTCACGCAGCAGACGACGCTCGTAATCTGCGGGCAGGAATTCCTTGTGTAAGGTCGCTCAGAACTCGGCCAGCGTGCTAGACCGGTAGCCAGTAAGCCGGAACCAGCGGGCAGCGTGATCAGTCACAACATTGGTATGACGCGTTCCAGTATCTCGCCATTGGACAGCCCCGGTGCGCGCTGGTAAGTCAGCACGCGATCGAGGTATTCGTTGACACTAACTGAATCATGATACCCGCTGTAGGTGGGTAAGTAGGTGGGTCTAGCAGCTGCAGCAGATGTCAGCAGTGTTCTGCATGGCACCTGTCAACCTCTCAATCAAGCGCATCGCATTGTGCAACAGTGCCTGCTGAGGCTCGCTCTGGCCAGTAATGTCTGGCACAGGAGCGGGACGCGTTGAGCAAGTGTGCCACTGTGGCTCCATGCTATCCGCAAACTCTGTCGAAGGGTTCGGCACAATGTGCCTCACGCCTTCAAAGGTACGTCCTGCCGGAGAGAGCGCCTCATGTGTAGCTCTACCCTCTTCGAAGCTTATCAAATTCCCAGGGCTAACGTTCGCCGCAGGGTATGACTGAGTGGCTGCAGTTACCGCCGCTTCGAATAGTTGCCTGTTGGTAGCAACCTGCGACAGCGTATACAACGGCTGTAAGTCAGCCCTGTATGCTGCCATGGTTCATTCGTGTGGGAGCAGTCACTCACACAGACTCAACCTGTCACACCTCTGGCCCCACGTTGGGCGCCAAATATTGGGGTATTACTCAAGTTCGCGCGTTCACACCTGACCCTTCTCTGGATCTCACAGCACCGGCGGAGTGGCAGTCGCTCGCTAGCACTTTCGCAGCAGCCCTAACAGTCAAAGCTGTGACCCCTAAACCGCGGTTCGCAGTGAGTTGCAACCACGGCGTGTTCAGGCCAGGGGGACAGGGTGAGTCTCGACCTAAGGTGTTTATTCACCTTAGAGTACAAGTATACCAACTGGACAACAATAGCAAACCACAAATACAAATACAAAACAAAACCACAGCGGCGGAGCGTTCCGCATGTCTGGGGCGAAATAAGCCGCACAATGTTGGAACCGCAAAAGAGGCTGATAAGAGTTCAGCTCACCCAGAGTGGATCCGCGCTCGGGCCCTGGGGCGGTCAGTCGCTCACAAAGGCCGAGCGCAGCAGGGGGACGGCGTGCGGTGGTCTCAGCGGATGAATTGAGATGCGGCCAGTCGCAAGCTCCTCAGCCAAAAGACAAAGATGCATCGGGGGAATAGCGCTTCTTCCTGAGCGGCGGAGAGCGAGTCTCCCCCGTTCCAAGAAAGGGAAAGGAAGGAACGGGGTGCCTTGGCTGCAGGAAGCGCCTTGAGAAGTGAGGGACACGAGCTCACGATGTAGGAAAATGTGGAACGGGTTACATGAAAGTTGGCTTTGAAATCTTGATCAAACAATGTCGGCACGGTGGTGTCGTACCAAGACGTCTGGAAAGCGTCCACACGCTCTTTTGCCTGGCAGACATCACCACAGCGAGTGCAGCGGGGCTGCGACATCGCCTCTCGGCCGCCTTCCGCTTCTTCTTGATGGACACTTAATGCGCACAGCTTCAGCCCTTTTTGCAGACAAGGCCTCGTAGTGTGCAACTAGGAGAACCAGATCGGGTGGACGATCATGGTCGCATTCATAAAGCGGACGGCTAAGCGCCATTCCACGGCTGTTCTCGGGTACGCGTCGCAAAGTTACACCACGTTGAACACTGCACCTGCTGAATCACGCAGATGGTCACTTGCGGTACGAAAGAAAAAAGCAAATGCACAGTGGTGCTGCGGTTAGTACAAGCGATGGAACGCGAAATGGGAAGCTTCACCACGTTGAAATCACAACAAACGCAGCCATTTGCAACACCACGGATCAGATTGGATCTGCTAAATGAGCTTCTCCGCTACATTTGCAAACAACTCGTGGAAATAGTTAAAAAATACTGTATAGCATGTAGCACAGAAAATAATTCGAGAAAAAAATTTTTTTCAAGTTGCCGAGGTAAAAAGTTCAAGAGTCGCGCGATAAATTGACGAAACGGAAGTGAACCGACTGAACATGGAAAGTGCCATGTGAGTGCAGCCACCACCGTTCTGTTCCCACGGCCGTTAAAGTGCCTGTGTAACAGGGGTACGAGTCTACCTCCCCACGCTTATGGCAGTTAGGCCATTGCTTCTCCCTCCCTCCCTCCCTCACCCCACTTTTCACTGACATTCACCCCTGTGCAGTGCGGTTGAGGTACCCTGCCCGGAGAGACGGTTATACCCTTGCCACACGGACAGCCTTAATCGACGTTAAGCTAACTACAATGTAATCGAAGGCCGAGTGGTTCATTCTAAAGTTCTCTGAATCTGCTGTCAGGAAGGTGGGGAAGTGTTGCTTTGTACCACGAAATCTTGCGGGAGTATGTCCAAACAGAACAACCGCTAGAAGAGGGTGTTGCAGCTATAGAAAGCTCTCGGCTCCTCCACCGAGCATGTTCGAGGTCAGAGTCCACTTTTTCTAGTTCAGCAAAAATAGACAGTAGCTGTATACGCTGCTGCTGAAAATATGTGTGAAAAATGGCGAATGATGCCCAAAATCCCAAGTCTGCGTCTTCAGAGTCAGTGTTGGGTGCAGCCACGAGGGCCATTGTGCCAGCCTCGCAGGTCCTCTTTTGAATCACACACACACAAACCCCTTGAGCACAGAACAACACATGACGTGAAGTATTCTCAGCAGAGCCTACGAGACGTACAACACTTGTAATCTGAAGCAGTGGAAATAATGAACACAAAGTGCTAGCATGCCGCAAGGACTCCCTCCCCCCCCCCCAATGCACATCAAGAAGAAACACAATGAAATGCTTTGGCTCCCGTAAATGCTACGCCGGTTACGGCAACCAGTGTTGGAAGCCAAGCTGCTCAATATTATTGAGTTATCAAAGGCTTTCAGTATTAACGCAGTGAGCGTATATCTTATTACAACATGTATATGCATGCTAATTATTTTTTTTATCATACACCGTGAACTTTGTTTAAAAATTATGCACCCATGATGACCATGTCATCGCATCGGTTTGCTGAACAGAGTCCGTGCAGCACTGGCAAACCGCGCTCGCGTTAACAGCGGTCAACCCTGTGAACCATGGTCAAGCTTAACTGTGGTTATATCTGCTTGTGTGACAGGGGTATTAATGCGCAGCGCTTTATCCCAACTTCACTTCCTCTTCCACCAAGATTCTCCATCTCTCTTCCTCCTCACGCTCCGGACCAGTTCCGTCTGGCCCGCCGAGCGCAAGCACCGCCTCTGAGGAGGCCCCTTCCCCTTCTGCTAGGACTGCGGCGCACCCGAGACGCTGGAGCATTTTCTGTGTAAATGCCCGGCTCTCTCGTTCGCGCGCGTGAGCCTTGCGCAAGTCTAGCGTGCGCAAAACAGGCCTTGTGCAACGCTGTACGATCTTCTGTACTCCTCGGGCTGCATCTCCAAACAGAAGCACCTTTTCCGCGCGTTCTTGGCGTTCGCCGAGGACGTCGCTCTTCCAAGCCGTCTATAAACTTGCCCCACCCACACGCTCGCCACCCTGGCTGCCGCATCTCTCTCGCTCCACTTTTCATTTCCTTTTCCCCCTGTGCAGCGCGGTCGAAGTGTCCTTGGTCTTGAACACTCTCAAGTTCAACAAATTGCCACACAGGGCGAAAAAATCGATCGCACGGCGCTGCTAACGAAACAGGCAAGGTACACAATTTAAAAAGGTTCCCCCGTGAGCACATTATTTCCCGCTAGAGGCACCTTGGTAAGCACAATTTTAACCTACAAACTTTCTTCAACAATAAACGAAGCATTTTTATTACATGACAAAGAGTACAAAACTATCATTCCTAATTTTAAGTTGTACTCTTTATTACCAACTTTGTTGTTTTTTGCCATTATAAACGCGAAATAGTGTTTGGCATCATCGATCTCCCACATGACCTCTAGCATGGACTTCAAATTTTTACCGGCTTGTTCGCGTGCATGACAGGTACAGATTCTTGGGTTCGTACATCGGTTGCTTAATTTATGCTAAAACCAATTTATTGCGCTTCGATATCTCGCATTATTTAACTTAAGCTGTAAGCCCAAAAGCGAGGTTTCAGTCACAAGCCATGTGGAACATGTCTGCATCGAAATGGGAGCCGGATCCTCCAGCGACTGGGGACGGCAATACCGGTGAGTCGTTTAACATCGCTGCTTCAATCACTATGTAATATATTCGTCTCGTTAACTTAAAGGCAGAGACAAGTTAATGAACTACATGCTGCATTACGTGTGGGCAGTCAGGACCCTCAGTTGCTGTTTCCGAAATAAACTTTCAGTGGCGACGCCATCATTATACACACATTCACGAAAGAGAGAGCGATATCGAAACGCGCGTCACATTTCTCATCTCGTTGTAGCTGTAGCCATGGGTTTCTGAGTAGCCTTACCAATATATTTTTTTTTTCAAGTCCGTTGGCAACTTCTTTCGTCCACAGAACCGAATAACCCTTTGATAAACTGAAGCTAAAGTACTGAATTTAATCTATTAAACAGTTGCGTGAATGATAATTCACCTATATTTCGTACATGTTAGTTCCAAATGTTCTTGCTGTTCAGTTTGCTTTACCTGAGGACATTTATTTTTGGAGTAGTGAAGCGGTGCATCACGTTCATGCAGAAAAAGAATGCGCGATTTCTAATAGCTTCATGTCTTTCACGCATTTGCTTGTGAAACCAGCAGTGTGATCTCTTCTAGTGTATAAACGAGCGCACAAATGTTTTCATTTGTTATCTTAATAATACTTAAGCTGTTGACATGCATTGTAGCTAAGCAGACATCAATTTTATGGAATAGCAATATTTATTTTCCATGCTGCTTAAGCACGCTAGAACAGTGTACATTTGCATGTGTTCTGTAGTCACAAACCATTACAATGCATATGTCACACCTTTTCGCTTTTCATGTTGCAAAATTGTGCTTATTCAATTTCTGATGAAGTCAAAATTTCTGTTGCAGACATGTAGTAATGAGGACGGCACCAGTATAAGGCAAGACACTCCATGCACTAAAGAGAAGCTGCTGCTCCTACAACAAAGTCATTGTGTGAACTTTGGCTGCTACAAGGTAAACAACACCTGGTTCAGAAATAAATATGCTTGATATATGCTTTCCTGGCTTGCTAGTCTTGAGATACATGTCATTTGTTTGCATCACATGATATGAACATTTGTTCATGTTTACAGTTCAGCATAATTGGTTTGACCATAAAAGAAAACACTATGTGAGTTTGGATAATCTCTGCTGTATCTCGTGTCACTGTTCTGCCCCAACAGAGTCTGTGTGAAGTATATCTTGGTCATCACAGGAGCTCCCATCTACACCGACACGAAGGGGCAGGAGCCGAATTCGCAAGGCTTTACACTACGAACAAAGAAGCAGTTTCAGAAGTAGGTTCCAGAATATACTCTAGTGTGCCGTCCACCGAGCGTCTCCAACGCGGGACGGTGGCACGGGCAGTGATGCCGGTCGCAGTGGGCCACCAGACGGCGATGCCTGTCGGCCTCATGCTAAACCGTGCGGCGTTAAGACTCGCGTTCGTTTGCGATACGTTCATTGCTACACGTCGATTGCAATGCGCAGTTCATTTCACTCCTTGCTGCCGCTTTCATTGCAGTCTTTTCTTCTTGTGAGTGGGTGTTTTGCATCTTCGTGTGCGCTCGTCTGTCCAAAGAAACTTTAAAATAGGTAGCGAAACCGCGATTTCCCAGGCAGAGATGTGGAAAGAAATGGCTCGTCTCGTTACCCAGCGCGTCTGCAGACTCCGAACGTATCCTGGATTGGGACAGGAACATAAAAGAAGCAGATTACCGGGCAAATGTAGAGACTTGCGTCATGTCTCGCCTGGTCCACCCATGTCTCAGCATGGTCCGGCACAGTCTCGTAGCGCAGAGCACCAAGCGGCCGGCGGCGGCAGGCATCACTCTCGGTGCTACCGCGACAACCGCGTTCGGCACACTAGTAAGTGCTCTTTTAGGCACTATAGTCGGGCCATCTGTCGGCCTCGTGCGCGCCATTTCGGTGAAGTTTGCGTTTGCGTTGTGTGTTGACTTTGACAAGATGCCAGGCGGGAAGTGCAAGTTTCAGCCTGCATGGCTGCAACATACGGACTATCGTCACTAGGTGAGACCGGAAGCAAGCAATCCTTATCGAGCAATGTGCGCAAAATGTCAGAAGAAGGTCGACATTGCCACAATGGGGGAATCTGCCTTGAAGAGCCACGAGAAAGGCACGAAGCACCGATCCAAAGCTGCAGTAGGTGAGAGCTGCTCATCAGTCGCAAGTTGCATGCAAGCGGCAAATCTGACGTCCGAGGCTGCTTGTTAGCGTGAAAGCATGGCAACTTCCTCTCGGGCTGCGGCACTTGACGAAGACTGCAGAAAGCATGCCTCCGTGCTCGAAGCCGAGATTTTGTGGATGATGAAAGTTGTGTCGTCACGCTACTCCTATAGCTCCAGTGGATCCATAGGAAAGTACACAAATGAGGCCTTCATACTGTGCAATTACGCCCATTACACAAAACTTGACTCTAACCCGACTTCAGTTTACAGCAACCTTGTGCAAAGTACAATAGCGGAGCTCCTGTCCCAGGAACTGATCGCCCAGTCTGAATATCATTTTATGATGCCCAAGAACAAAGAAGCCATGCCACATTTATCTTCTTCCTAAAATACATCAGGTTCCGGTAGAAGAAATATTCACAGCAGAAATCACAGTTCAGCCTATAGTGTCTAATAACAGCACACCTACCGAGTCACTATCTAAATTCTTAAATCACCACCTGTCAAACATCCCGCCCACCCTCCCATCTTTTGTTCAAGACACGCCTCATTTCCTTTGAATTATCGACGGCACTAATGCCAACTAAATCCTCTCTGACAGCACTATTCTAGTAACTTAAGATGTTTCGGCCCTTTACACTAACGTACCCATGAGCAAAGAAATTGAAGCCGTATCAAAGTCCCTCGCAGCCAGTCCACAAGCGCACGCTCTTGAAGTTTACCTGTCACTCCTTAGGTTAGTTCTCATACTCAACTATTTCGAATTCACTTCTACTCACCACCTGCACACTTTGAGCACAAGCATGGGAACACCATTCGCTCCCCCGTGCGCCGACATTTTCATGTGGCAGCTTGAAGTAGAGCTGTGCACAGGCTCGGGCCGGCCCGAAAGCCGGACCCAACCCGGCCCGCGGGCCGGGCTCAGGACATTTGAAGATTCTCTTACTCGGGCTTGGCCGGGCCCGGGCCAGGCTTTCTATGTCTCAGATGGACTGGTCGGGCTCCCCGATCTCGACTGCATACCTTATGCAAAAATATGCTTGTCATCTCGTATGTATGGACAGCAGGAAGTGCAATTTATTTATTCATCAAAAAGGGAATCTACAGGGATGGGAGAAAAGTACAAACGCTAACAAAAGGCAAACGAAAGCTAGCGGAGGCTCAGAGAGAAGGGAAGCGAAGATAAGTCTATGTACGGTGCACGCGGGGTTGCCTTTGCCACACATACAAATTAGCCAAGCGGCGGCGTATAGGCGGCTTTTCCAATGGGCAGTGGTGTTGCTTGAAGACTGGTCATTGACCGAAGTCGGCAGGAAGCACACGTCATCACTGCCTGTGCTAGAAAGGTCACTGTTTTCTTTCAGTAGTACCTTAGAAACGGGTGACCTTTTTCAACTCGCCACTGTCTGCACCCAAAAAAGGGGATGATCGGGTATTTTGTGGCATTCTCAGGACGAGGCTTCACAAAGCTCCGAAGACGCGCACCCAGAAGCGCTTACCTTATCTCTTGTTCGTCTTCCCGGTCAGAGCAAGTAGCTAGCTGCACAGCCGGGCGCGACAAGCAGAAAGCGCGCGCCGCCGCCGCTCCTCCAGTGCGGCCATGCTAGTTGCGAGCAACAATGGTGGGGGCCGTTGTTAGGATCGGCCTGCAGCTATTTCAGCCCACTGCAGGTGCGTCGATCAATCCGGGGTGGTGGCGCCCTAAAGAGAACCAGCGAGGACAGCGCTAACCAACCGTGAACTTCCTTTGGAGAACTACAGACTACGGCGGCTCTGGAATGTAGAGGCGCCGGTTGGGTTCGGGCGTGACCACCTGACTACGGGGACGCCAGACAAAGGCGACCACGACGACTGCGCTGCAAAGCTCGTCGGCCCTCGGAGAGAGCACCGAAACCTGTCCGGCATGTGTGTTTGTAAAACCACTACCCTCTTCTCACAAAGGCGACCACGAGGACTTTCTACGGTGATGTCGAACGATGACGTCCAACGGAGTGGTTATAAGCGGCTGTTGTGGGCTGCTAGGGTGTGCTCGTCATCGTGCTCTGTGCTCGTCGTGGTGCTCGTCGTCATGCTCAGTGCACGTTTGCTGTATGTTTTGTCTTGCAGGCTCCATTTCGGAGTCACGCTAGACTGTGTAAATGTATCCCATGTTCAAATGTAAATAATGAAAATAAATCCTGCTCGCCTAGTCCTGTCGCCCCAAGTTCCTCCGATCGTCCCACAAGCCCGACTCCAAATCCTACAACTGAATGGCAGCGGTGAGATCTGCCTACGGCTCGTAGATCGGCCTACGACTCGGGAGACAGCAACGGCAGTTCACGGATGTTGGCACATGGTGACCGACCGGTATCCTGATCAAGTTGGAGGCGATTTGGGATTGAACAACTCTTGCAACTGACTGGATACGGCGGAGAAGGACTGGTGATATGGTGCTGCTTCAGTGGGTAAGTGTTTGGTTTTGGCTGTAAGATTTATCAGGCTTCAATTTCTCTGTGTTTGGATTTGATTCACTGGGGATCTTTTACTTGTATTTTTAATTGCATGGGTATCGCAACAAGTATTGTGTGACAGCAGAGCCAAAGCTTAAAGTAGCGACCATGGTGCTAATGTGTTTGACGAGAGCTGACCTGTTGTGGTTGTGTGAAGAGATCGAGGTAGATGTAGAGGAGGACTTGACAGAAGCAGAGATTCGTAAGACAATTCTAAGTGACAATGATTTGAAATTCATCGAACATCTGGGCAACCGAATTCTTAGCAAAAAATGGGAACAGGAAGCAATTAGGCAAGAACAGGAAGGATTTAGGCAAAACAAGAAGAAGCTAGGCAGAAACTGATAGGGGTTTCGCAGGAAGAAGGCCTAACAGAAGTAACGAGGCAGTACGTTGCTGCATTGAACAATGAGATTTAAGGTTTAGAGCAGGCAATCGAACTAAATCAACAACGGCTTGAGAAATCTGTAGGCTGGACGCAGCGAAAATGGCAGGAAGTAAATAGTAGATTTCAGTCGAAAGCCGAGAGAAGTAGCAGCACCTGCGAGACTAGCAGCACGTTCACAAGTAAACTCGAAGTGCTAGCAGCTAACAAAGACTTACTGGCAGCAGAGGCCGTTAAAGGCCGTAGTGAGAGCGACGAGGTTCTGTGCCAACAGAGCACTGTACAGGCAGCTAGGCCAGCTGCGAATGAATTGGCACAGTTACCGTGAGTGTGCGTCGCTTGTAATGTTAGCGATGTTGCTAGCAAAGTAGAGTACTGCTGACCCGACAGACAGAAGCACCCATGTAGAGTCAGGTCTGCGTGCCGAAGTCAAGTGCGAGCTGGACGATGCAGTTGCGGGCAGTTCGCAGGATTCCGAGCTCCGTAGCTCAAGAGAAGACCACTGCATTGTTCAGGGATCGGTGCGGCTCTCCGCCAGTCTAGGTAGCCAAGAGAGGGGTGATTTAGTTAAGAATCACACAGACTGTGAGGGTAAGAGATCGATCCGGGCCGACGAAGTGTGTACCGGCCAGCACGAGGCACGAGAAGGCGACATGAAAGAGAGTTCAAAGAAAAAGCACGGCAGAAAGAAGCGCGCTAAAGATCGGAATGGGTTGGCTAAAGTAGGCCCGAAAAGTACAAAACCAGGTAACATAAGGACATAAAAGTTGAGGTAGTCATTAAAGCTAAGGGCTCACAATTATTCAGCATTAAAACAGACAGAAGGAAGTGTAAAAGATAAACATTGCACTACTACTGATATATATTGTGAAACAGTGCTTTAGGATGTGAGAGATAGAAAATTAAGTTCACAGGATAAGAAAACAGAAGACACCATAGGTCAGTAAGGAGCACTATAAGTGCAAGTTATTTAAATTATTAAAAATGAGGCATACATCTGCTAAGATACGTTAGTATGTTGTTTGTCAAAACAACAGATGCAGTACATGCACACTTACCAGCCTCTTTCTGAGCGCAAGATACCTCAAACAATATCCCTGTGGAGAGCTTAAAAAGTAATGACAGTAACCACACTAGTTAATAATAGTGTGCACAGATAACTTTTACAGTGGTCAGTCAAGTGGCAACTAACAATAGCTAGTTTGCAATGCTGGGTAGTACTCGTCAAATGTGTTGTGCATGCACCCATTGATCTGAATAACATAGCATAATCCAGAGCAAAAAAATAAAGAAAGGTTTTGTACAGCACCCCCATTCTGTATGGAACAAAGAGAGCAAAGTAGTTCTTTGAGCAGCTTTTCCAGTGTTGTCACTGAACGCACAATATCTTCATGCCAGTGTTTGTGAGGTCGCAGTATAGCAGCAGATTCA
The DNA here is from genome assembly GCF_050947875.1 of Dermacentor variabilis. Lineage (NCBI taxonomy): Eukaryota > Metazoa > Arthropoda > Arachnida > Ixodida > Ixodidae > Dermacentor > Dermacentor variabilis. Next base: position 135,843,678 of record NC_134571.1, read on the forward strand.
CGACATTCTGCTGCAAGTATTTTAATGCGGAAGATCACAAGGTGCAGCGATGTGCCGCCACAGTGAATCCATAGATTGCCAGCAGTGACAAAATAGTGGAGCTGGCATTGTTTGCAGTTTCCAGACTTGAAACATTCGTTTCACTCTATTCCAAGACCAGAGTTCACCTGTGCTGTCACAGGTTTTATGAGGACAAGGACTTTCAGAATATTCAGCATGCAGCATTCCTATCCAAAAATTTTAAGGAATTACTTAGCTTTCACCTTTAATAGACATTAGTTAAATTTTAATGATGGTGGTGCTGTTTGGTAGCGGCAAGGTTTTCACAGGGTCATGCACAGCATCTATATCATGCAGTGTTTACCCCCTCCCAGTGAGGTTCATTGATGTTAGGCTTTACAGTAGTACTCAAGCTGTGTGGGCACATCCACAATGAAAATAAGTGATAGAAAATATGGCAATCTGTTTTTTCGTTTGTTTTCTTTTAGCCCAGAAAATGCTGGCATCAATGTGCTGCATTGTGAATGATGCCAAAAGAAAACAATTCTGCTCAAGGAAGTACAACACTTCAATTGTTTCCATGCAGTAGCCGAGTAGCATTGCGAATTTCCTTTTGGAAGATTCTGCTTCAGATGCACAGGGATGTGCAAGAATGACGGGTAAAAGCACTGCGAACTTGTGGAGGTGGTGGCCACTCACAGTTGACAGTTGTAAAATGTGTCTGTGTGCTCCGCTATTCCCACATAATGTTCACAGTGCTTGACAACTCAGTCCACTTGAAAATTCCTTAAGGCCTTTCACAGTGAAAATCAGGCCAACAGGCGCGTCAGCATTGGGATTCTCTGTTGGCCTGATTTTCACTGTGAAAGGCCTCCAAGGCATTTCCAGGTCGATTGAGTTGTGAAGCACCGTTAAAATCATGAGCGAATGCTGGAGCATACAGACACATTTTACAACTGTCAACTGTAACCGGCCTCCAGCTTCACAAGTTGCCACTGTTCTTACCTGTCATTCTTGCACATCCCTGTGCGTCTGAAGTGGTATCTTCCAAAAGGAAATTTTGAATGCTACTCGGCTACTGCATAGAAACAATTGAAGTGGTGTGGTTCCTTAAGCAGAATGGCTTTCTTTTGGCATCATTCACAATGCACCCCATTGACACCAGTGCGTATGCCAACACGCATTGGCTGCTGCGCCAATACGTCCAGGGATGACAAATTGAAGGAACCCACAGTGCCTGTCATCCCTAGGAGGTACAAGCTGGTGTATGTTTACAAATATACATGTAACCTCACACTTAAGTAGTTTCGTTTACAGAGGTACCTAGGGTTGCTTTATAAATGCATTTTTTTATTGCTCTGGATGCATTTTTCTAAATGTTAATTCGTTGGTACGGTTCCACAGTAAATCATATTTATGGTACAAAATACAGTGATCATTAAAGAATAATTTTCACACTGCCTGCACAATGGCACAAGAGGCAGAGCAAACATTAAGAAATCGAGATGCTTACAAGGTTGCGCTTTACTACGGCTGGAATAAGTGCTGCGCGCATACCATATTGCAGTCTGCCAGCCAACACAGACAGGGTGGCATTGTTTGTTATCAATGTCCTAACATACGGTAAGAAAGGGGGTTAACCAAGGGGCCCGAACCCACAACCTTCGCGAAATGCGAAGGTTGTGGGTTAGGCTCCCACCTGCGGCAAGTTGTTTTTTCATCCACTTCATTTTCCACTAATTTATCGTTTCTTTATTTCATTTATTCAGCACAAGTAATTTCCCCTATGTGGTCCTTGGTGTCAGTGTTTGTTGGCTTCTCATGATATGACTAACATACGGTTGAATCACAGAGTGGTGTGAACATCGCCCGACACATAATCATTATCAATTAAGCTAGTTTGTAAGGTATCAATGAGAATAATTATGTTCGCTCCACTTACTGTGTGGAATCGACGTTCACAAAGCATTTTGCAAGCAGCTGGTTATCCAACATGATTCAAGGATTAAGGAGTTAATTAAATTCAATTACGGGGTCCTATGTGCCTAAACCGGGATGATGATTATGAGACATGCCATAATGGAGGACTCTGGTTTCATTTCGACCACATGGTGCTCTTTAATTTGCCGCACGGCACGTGTACCGTGCCATTGCACGGGCATCTTGCTCTCTTTTTTTTTTTTTTTTTGCATTTCAGGGGGCGAGATGCGGCCGCCGCGGCCGAAACTTGATTCCACGACCTCGTGGTTAGCAGCGCAAACCCAAAGCCACTAAGCACCCCTGGCGGCTTTCTTCAAAGAGTTACCAGATGGGCAAACACGTTTGTTTTAAATAAGCAATTGTGTGTTATGCGAGCCTCTGTGTGATGACAGAGGCAAGAAGTCATGTTAATCGAGCCTTCCATGTCATGTCAAGACATACATGTCATGTGATTCATGCGATGTTATACATGTCGCATAGACTCACACTGCCTAATCAACGCATAGAATGCTTCGCATTAAAAAAAGAAAAAAAGGCAGCTCGAGCAGGACAGGGACAAAAAGTTTGTTGTTCCTCAGTTAACTGGCGCAATCCAGTCTGGCGTATCGACAAAAGACATCTCAAAGAAAAGGAGTCTCGTCGTCTTGGTGTCCTTGTCATGTTCGCACTGATTTTTTTTTTTTTTTTCCTCGTGCAATTTGCAACTTGACGGGCACAACCTGCGAGCTTCAGCACCAAGCGTTTCTTTTTTTTTTTTTTTTTCTGCAATGACGAATTCAACGGCCGCACACGTGCGTGTGAAACGATCTATAAGGACGAGTCAATGAATGCTTACACTTGAAGAAGTCGTCGACGCAGAGCCTCAACATCCATCCTGTTCTCTTGGCCGCATCACTCGGAAAGGAACGAAGACAAATTTTTCTTCTAAGCGTCCGGTTCGCACATTGCGGCACGCAACAGGTGCGCCTGTATTTCCTTGCTTCTTCCATCGCGCAGACCTTGCCAAGCCACAGACGACACACACCAACCAAAATTAGCGTACCGAAATATTGGCTGCAATGCTACATGTCTCGTCGCGAAATCGTTCACACGTGGGTTCTTGCGCAGAACGAAGCACGGCATGTCCTGACCATGCCTGCGAGTAGCCCGGACCACGCAACGGCCTGCGCAAACTTTTCTCACCTTCGGTCGGATTAATCCGGTGGCGGGAAGCGGCTCAAACGGCTGTCATGCGGCTGCCGTCGAGCTAGAGTCCTAGAGTGTACTCCGTGTACGGAGTGTACTAGCAGTAGGGTGGCTAGAGGCAATGCCTCCTTATGCCAGCCGCGTTGTCCGTAAACTCGGTTCCGGGCCCTCTCCCTTTTCTCTCCTCCGGATGGATGGATGGATGGATGGATGGATGTTATGAGCGTTCCCTTTGGAACGGGGCGGTGGCTTGCGCCACCAAGCTCTTGCTACTATGCTGCCTAATATCCTACCTAGGTTAACCAATGAAAAAAAAAAACACTATGAACTACCACGTCCAAATTTTCTGATACCCTATTGCGAACTGTGCTTTTGTACGTCTCCGTCTTTTGTCGTTTCCCTACTTTTCTTCCACCAATCCTCCAATCGCCTCTTACTGATGTCTATTGCGGACCTGTTTGCTTTACCACTGCTCCCGCTGAACCCAAGGTAGGGTGGCTAGAATTCTAGCCACCCTACCCAAGGGCTTCAAGGAGGCCAGTGGTGCCTAAATCGACCGCTGGATAGACGTCTTCGAAAAGGCAACGAGCGCCGCTTGTGGCGGACGTCTGCAACTTAGATCACGTGCTGCGGCCTCTGAGATTACCACGGCATCTGCTGCCATCTCGGAGGCCGCAGGCGCGGCGCGCGGCGGCACGGTTGCGGAGCAGACGACGTCGGCTGCGGGAAGCGCGTTGCGCGGAGCCGCGCAGACGACAGACTACGCTACATTTTTTGCTTGAATATTTGAATAAAGAAATGAAATCTCGATTTGTGTTAAGAAATGCCATGAAACATTTTTTAAGTTATCGAGAGTGGTTTACAAAGTTCTTAAACGCGCTTTACCAATATTGCGACAATAGTTGGAGTTAGCAGACGTGTTGCTTTGCATCAGTTTGTTTGTGAAGTATTTCGACTTGATAGACGTACTTCGTCGCAGGATTTGTTTAGGTGAATGCCGGCTCTTTACGCTCGCAGTTCCTGCGTCTTTTATCTGTCATTTATCCATCAATTTAAGGCCTCCTAAATGTGAATCCTTCTACCCGTGGTGTCCAACAAAGACTGCAGTCGTCATGCCTTATTGCTGTGTGCCGCAATGTAAGTCAAGCACTCAATGCCGACGTCCCGGCGTATCGTTTCATGAAATACCGGTCGACAGCGGTTTGCGTGAAAGATGGCTTGACGCTATTCCTAGGGAGAACTGGATGCCCACACTAACTTCAAACTGTTCGGTAGTTTGCAGTTTGCACTTTCGGGAGTGCGATTTCAGAGAAAGCTGCAAAATGCGACGTCGACTTAAGCCTGGAGCGGTCCCCAGCTTGTTTAGCGAGCGCTTTTCGCGAGAGCCAGACGCCGGGTGTGCCATAGAGGAAAAACGCAAGCGAGATTCGTCGCCCACAGGCGCGCTTGACTGCATGCTGCCTTCTGAAAGCAAAGTACTTTGCTCGCAGCCACACGATGAACAGTCAGTTGAGACAAACTGCAACGAGGACCCTTCTGGAACTGCCACAGAATGTTGCCCAATAGCTGTTCCCGGCTGCAGTTTGGAACTTGTCGAGCGAAACCAAGAACGACCCGCTATGAGCAACCTTTTGTTTGGCGCGGCAGCCAGTAAAGGTACCCTAAACGAGGACTCAGCGCCTAATCGGGGCCCTGGCTGTACTATTCCGATTGGTTCCTTGCCATCTGGTGGCTTGCAAGTTAAATCAGAAAACAACGGAGCGCATTTTTCAGAGCCTGCTGCAGGGGAGGACAATGACGCACAAACAGAAGACCAAAGCGCTCTAACAGATTCAGTCAAGTTTGCATCTAAGAAGAAAAGGCAACCAACAAAGGCTTTGCGCTCGTTCAAGACGCAAACACCATGGAGCTCAAACCCGTCAAGCGTGTTTGTAGAAAAAAAGCGATGGCGACGAAAAGAACGTGCGCTGCGAGCAGAAAATGATAAACTGCACAGAACTGTAGACGCCTACAAAGAAGAACTTGAAAAATTGAAAAAAGAGTGCTACGTCTCTGCATTTCTGGAAGTTGTGGCTGACGCCGAGGAGGGGACGGCAAAAGCAGTGCTGCTCCTCGACCAAGTAAAAAATTATAAAAAGAAAACACCACGCTGGTCGGAAGTAACAATCAGGCATGGCATCGTAATGCGACACCTCTCGACAAAAGCCTACGAATACTTGAGGTGCGAAGAGCTTCTCAAGCTACCTTGCAGAACAACGCTACAAAAATACTTCGGTACTACGTCCGGCGAAGTCGGTTTCAGCGAGTTGGTTCGCTCCCGCCTGGAAGCGGAGCTTGAGAATCTGGACACACCACAGTCAAAAGTATGTACCCTCGTTGTTGACGAGATGAGAATTAAACAAAAGCTGCTCTACCACAAGCAAAGGGACGCGTTCATTGGTGATGTCGACCTAGGTCCTGACCTCGAGTACCTTGCCCCTGCAGCTGAAGGTGAACATCTGGCGAATTCACTGCTGTGTTTCCTGCTTTGTGGCCTGCAAGCAAGATATAAGATCCCTGTTGGTTATTTCTTCACCAAAGGTTGCACTGGAGACCAGCTCGCCGAGGTCATTCGTCACGTCGTCATCAAAACAGCCAGTATCGGTTTTGACATCGTCAGAGTTGTAACCGACAATCACAAAATCAATGTAACTGCTATGGAAATTCTGAGTGGTGGAGAAGCAAAAACACGGGCACCGCATCCGGCAGATCCATCAATGGATATATTTTTCGCATTCGGTCAGAGCCACGTCATAAAGAACATCAGGTCTCAATTCCTGGCTAAGGAATTTGGTGAAAGCAAGGAAATTTCATCAAAGTACATCAAAATGCTGTACAAGATGCAGAGACAATCAACAGTGCGGCCAATCAGGTTCCTTACAAGGAAGCACGTTTTCCCGTCGAATATTGAAAAAATGAATGTGAAGACGGCCGTGCAGTTATTTTCTCCTGCAGTGACTGCAGCGCTCAAATACCTCAGGGAACAGGCAGGACACAGCTGCGATTTTGAATTTGCATCTGTGGGGCCGACTGTTGAGTTCATGCAAGCTTTCCACAAGTGGTTCACGTGCATGGACGTGAGCAATCTTCAGCAGCACATCCATCGCAATGACGAAGATGCTCGTCAGTTTTCTGAAATTGATGACCCAAGGCTGCATTGCCTTGAGGGCGAGTTCCTTTCCTACATTGAGCAGATGAAAACTAAAAGCCGCGCGGAAAACTTCCTGAGCAAGGAAACGCACCATGCGCTCGTCTTTACAACGATGTCAAACGTGGAATCTATTCGCTTCCTTCTTTCTCACAAGAAATTTAAGTTTGTGCTTACGCGCAAGTTTTCAAGTGACCCCATAGAGGCCATGTTTGGATTTCTGCGGCGTAGCTTCGGCTGCAACGATGCCCTGGATGTAAAGAGCGCAGTGTGCGGAATAGAAAAGATGCTCAAGACCGGCATCGTTGCCTCCTCCGCCCAAAGCAACGTGAGAAGCTCGACATCGTTTTCGTCGACACAGCTTCTACCAGTATGTCAGACTCGCACAAAGACCACGAGTACTGCAGAAAAGGTTTTAGATGCGGCGGTGAATAGGCTAAAAGAACAGTGCCTCTCAGACACGCCATGTGCGACAAATCCAGATGTCGCCAGCGTGGCGATGGTCGGGGGATTTATTGTGAGAGCGGCAAGCGAAAACATCCCCTGCGCCGAATGCGTTGCAATGCTGCAAGGAACCAAAGCAAACACTCCCCTCCTTGGCCTTATCGCACATCAAGATCGCGGGGGGCTCATGTATCCAAGCCAAGAACTTGTGAAACTTCTCATATGCCTCAGGAAATTTGTCGACAGCGTACTCCCGCATAGGAAATCATTCTCAAGACCACTCAAGGTTTGCGTGGAAAGGAGTGTCGAACTCTTCGTAGGACTACCACTTCTGCGATGCGGCAACACAGATACCGTTCACCGCAGAAGGCTTTTGCATCTCATAACTACGAAGTTCATTAAGCCACTTTTCAGTATTTATGCACTTGGAACAACTGACAGACATGCCACTGTGAAGCTGCTGGAGCGCAAACCTATTTCACGAAAAATTATTAAAATGTAGACTCATTTGTCTACGCGTTTTGCCGCTGCAGTGATAATTCTCGGGCAGGACATTTGAACGACACACTCAAGGCCATCCAATTTTAGCGTGAAGAAGTAAACGTGCTCAGTTCCCACGAAGAATATGAATGCCTCAAGCCTGGCCATCCTTATCGCCGAAATTCTTTAGGGCCGGAATCAAAAATCTACGGGCACTTTGCTGAGCTAAACTGCGATAGCCGAAAGCCTACCTGTGAGTGCCTCTGTTACTGTTGTCTGAACTGTTCTGCGAACGGACGCCGCCGTGGCCGCGAGCATGGGATGAAATCACAACCATATGGCTGCAAGGTTTGTCGCCGATGTCCACACGCGCATGTCCGCGCTCTCCCACGCGCCCACTCGCACAGCGCTACTGGCATGACGCCTCGTCTCCTTTCTCCCCTCGCCGGTGGTCACCGATTTCCTGCGTCCACCACGGACTGCGTCCTGACACTCATGAGCTACTAAAAACTTTGCCTGATGCGCGCAACGCGTTCTTTCTGAAAGCGACCTGTGCTACATTGAGCACGCGTGACCCGATCGAAAGCATCACTAGCTCAACACGCATGAGTAATTACGTGCGACTTCCAAGAGACATGCTGCCGAACGCAAACGCTGCACATGGTTTGACGCGTTCTCTTGCGAGAGAGAGTGTCGGTGAACGCGAAATACAGCAATTCTTCCTTGAACTGCGCACAAGTTAACTTCATGTGTTACACCAGAACAATGGTGTTCTGTACAATGAATGAACTCGGTCGACCAAGCAGCGCTTCAAAACAAACTGCAATTAAGCGCTATTTCGTTCAAGCGCGGCCGACGAGCAAGCAGAAGCAACAAGCGATGGACTAGTAGAAACTCGACGACCTCCGGACGGCTGGTGCATTGGCGGAGGCACCGACATCACAAGCTCAAACGTAAGGCCCAAGTTCATTTTAGAGTGCGTGTATCGATTGTATGCATGTTACTGTGCATGCCACTGAAAAGCGTAAGTTAAGGTAGCCAGTTATTTAGTGTTCTTTGAAAAAACGCGTTTGCTGCATAGTGAAAAAAGTTTTGAACAGTAACGCAAAGCTGATAAGACGTATAATATGTATGATCTACCAGCACCGTGCTGCATAATATAAGAAGCGGGCAAACAGTTGCGATTATGAAAATGACTAACGAACGAACATATGTATATAGGTGTATATATATATATATATATATATAAAGAAAAGAAGCCCATGAGAACGCTCGCTAGCAGACGCCCCCGCCTACCGGCGCCATCGATGCGCCGGCGGAAGCAGCCAGCCGCCGCCACCGGAAGTTGAAAAGGCAACGAGCGCCGCCTCACGGAATTTATGCTGAACTAATGGAACCGCCGCCGCAATGGGAAAGCGAGCAACGCGGCTGGCATCTAGTAAAGGAGGCATTGCTAGAGGGCACCTTACTATAGCACGCAGTTCGGCTGCGAGATGGATGGACGTTATGAGCGTCCCCTTTAGAACGGGTAGGTGGTCTTCGCCACCAAGCCCTTCCTATTATAATGTTTAATGTTCTACCTAAGTTAGGAAAGAACAAAAAAAAAAAAAAAAAACACCATGAACGTCCATAACCAAATTTTCTTACCCCCTATTGCGGACTTTGCTTTTGTAGGTCTTCGTTTTTTGACGTTTCCCTACTTTTCTTCCACCAATCTTCCATCTATTGAGGGCATGCTTACTTTTCCCCTGCTATCGCTGAACGCAAGGGCTTCAAGGAAGCCAGTGGTGCCTAAATCCACTCTAAATCGCTTGCTGGGCAGATGTCTTCACATTCTAATAAAACATGCTCAATCGTTCCCCTAGCTTTACTGCAGCGCTCTCTCGCTGAATATGCTCGTTGAGGCACCGCGTGTGGAAAAATTTTGCGAGGGCGCTGCGAGCAAACTGGATTGAGGCGGAGACGCGCTTCGCGGCATATTTAGCGTAATTTCGCTGCGGGCCTTGGGACTGACTGCGCGCGTACGCTCTTATAATAGTGATTTATTTCCACTGCAAGTTTATATTGACACCTTTTTGCTATTTATACATATTTAAGGCATGGTTTATACAACATGACGTCTTCAATTTTGCTGCTGTTGTCAAGTGCGTCGTCTGCTAGCGAGCGCGCGTTCGATGCGCGGACGCCCAGTTTTTCTCGCAAAAAGTCTGTGCAGTAAAATTTTTTGTTGTTTTACTTGCTTTGGTGCGCCCGCGACCCTTGCCGGCCGGTATAAATTGCAGTTTCAGCCAGGTAAACTCCTATTTTTAACACTGTCTTCTAAAGGTACCACGTTATTTTTGCCACAGAAGCCGCCTATGTGCAACATGAAGCTACGTAAGAAAATTTTATTGATATCGTGTCATTTTACGCGCGCTTCTTGTTGGTGCAATATTTATCATGGACAATTATCAAAGAAAACAATATTATAGTGAAATAAACCAGGTTTATTAACTCCGTGGCGCAAAGAGATGCAGATGAACAATGCATCTAATGCATTCTGCGTAAATCTAAGGGCACATGGACATATATATCCGCGACATGTATGTAAGAGAACAATTATCAAATATTCTAACGTCACTGATTGAAAAAGTGAGAACTCCTGATCGGAATAAGCGTGTTTCTTTTAAAAGCTGCACCATCTCTACGTGAACCAATCAACTTTGCAAGAAAACGAATCAAGGCAATTACTGGGCGTTAATGTGAACAACAGTGTTAGGGAAAAGAAGTTACCTGTGTACTCAGACTGAATCGGGGAGACCAGGAAGTCTTTACCAAAGTAATCTCCGCGGCTTGTCTGGCTAAATGAAGTAGAAACGTATTGGAGGCGAGCTCCACCACTGGAAAAGCTGGCGCCACCGTCGGCGTGACGTGACATGAGGAATCACGCGGACACAGCGGCCGCGTCGGCTGCTTCGGAAAACCGAAGCGAGCTGAAAGCGAAAGTTTAAAGCCTCACCTGCGCTGCGGTTTTGATTAAGCGTTGAGGCTTTCGCACCTTAGGTGTCTGCTTGACAACATTTGGAATCACTACAATAGGTAGTGACTGCCTTTGGAGGCGTGCAGCATGGTAGGCTACTGCTCGGTGCCGCAGTGCCGGACGTACGCAACGGAGCCACGGTGTCAGCCTTATTCACACGTAGCCGCAGGACAAGAAGCTGCGTGAACCTTGGCTCGCGAAACTTAGGACTGGCAAACAGCCATCGGCTACAACTCGGGTATGCAGCAAGCACAGACGCGAGGAATATTCCTGCTACGGCGCCGGGACTGCGATGTTCGGTGAGTAGCAGAAAACGCGCACAGAGACGTTCGCCCGCGCTCGCTGGCGAGCTAATGGCATGACGGTTTGGTCTATAAACTGGTTGATGCTAGATACTGGCAAGTTCACTGGAACGGAAAGGGAGCGGTAAGACTCACATTAAAAAAAGGCATGGTATATGCATGGTCACTGACCTGGAGAGGCAAAGCAGAAGAGTGGGTCTAAAAATTAATCTGCAGAAAACTAAAGTAATGTTTAACAGTCTCGGAAGAAAACAGCAATTTACAATAGGTAGCGAGGCACTGGAAGTGGTAAGGGAATACATCTATTTAGGGCAGGTAGTGACGCGGATCCGGATCATGAGACGGAAATTATCAGAAGAATAAGAATGGGCTGGGGTGCGTTTGGCAGGCATTCTCAGATCATGAACAGCAGGTTGCCATTGTCCCTCAAGAGAAAAGTGTATAATAGCTGTGTCTTACCAGTACTCACCTACGGGGCAGAAACCTGGCTTACGAAAAGGGTTCTACTCAAATTGAGGACGACGCAACGAGCTATGGAAAGAAGAATGATAGGCGTAACGTTAAGGGATAAGAAAAGAGCAGATTGGGTGAGGGAACAAACGCGCGTTAATGACATCTTAGTTGAAATCAAGAAAAAGAAATGGGCATGGGCAGGACATGTAATGAGGAGGGAAGATAACCGATGGTCATTAAGGGTTACGGACTGGATTCCAAGGCAAGGGAAGCGTAGCAGGGGGCGGCAGAAAGTTAGGTGAGCGAATGAGATTAAGTAGTTTGCAGGGACGACATGGCCACAATTAGTACATGACCGGGGTTGTTGGAGAAGCATGGGAGAGGCCTTTGCCCTGCAGTGGGCGTAACGAGGCTGATGATGATGATGATATATGGTCATGTTTGTGTTATGAATTAATGCACTGGATGTACGAAAAAGAAGCAGAGGGAAATCGCACGCTGAGAAGACCGATAAACATACAGTGCGACGCAACTTGAGAAATACTGTTGAAATATCCAAGAATTTAGAAGACAAAAAAAGATTGAATCGTCGCGACGGCACATCACAGTCGCCGCAGGCATCGAAGTGTCTATAATGAAATTATTTTTGAACAAATCTGATGACGTCCACGCAACAATGGTTGCTTGTGGACGATCAAATGCTCATATTCTGCGGCCTAAAGCTCACGGCACAGTACGAAAACGCTCTCAGTGAAAGCGAAACACAGTGCGCGGACATGCATGCAGACGCGCAGTCGGTCACCGCGAACTCGTGCGATCGCTGCATGCATTGAAGCTTCGTTCTGTTATGCGCCATTTAGTTATACAGACCATTTACTATAAGAACATATTTCACATAGTTTGCGCTCAGCGATTGCCGACCTTTCACGCAAGCCGGTTCGGGAGACTGCATCGCGGCGACCGCGCGCTGTGGATTTCACTGTACGTATTCGGTAAAGAGATGGCGTCTGTAAACGATTTTGTGCTTTCATTTAGCCCAAGATTATTATTTCGACAGTATAAAGTTCCCTCGTTTTGAGAGTACTTACAGAAATGTATAGGAGGGCTGCCGCGTGGTGTTTTAATTGAGCGCCGTAAGCCAAACCTATGAGGAGCGCGCCGCGTGATCCCTCATACTACGCAAGGGCGGCGCTTCCGACAGATGGCGACTCCATAAGTCCTCGCCCCCAATAGTCTAATCGGATGGTATTTGCCATCAGATCGTATTCGACTTCAGAATTCACAATTAAAATTGTTGAATAGCCGTTTGCGTTCGAATGTAACGAATAACATCACTTTTGAAATCTCAAAGGTGAGGGGCAGATGCAAGTGAGGACTCCTGTTCCGAATGATTGTGCTGCTGGATAATCGTGGCTGTTGCGCAGAGGCGCACCATTTCCTGAGAGAATCAACGCGCAGGTGATAATCGTTTCTGCTGAACAAGTTCCTAACTGTCATTCAATATAAACGCCGCGTTTTGGGGCAGCCTGGAAATATGCTAACTTGATTCAGGCAAGAAAAACTTTCTTTTTCTTTTTTTTTTGTACAGTCTCACCACGTCTGCAACCCATTAAAACTGGGTGCCCAATGGTACCACACTTATCTCCTTCAACGAACACAGCAGATGTACAAACATCTCTACGTGTGTGTGAGGCATACCGTTCCTTTAATTGCTTCATTATTGTCCTTATTTTATTTATTTATTTATTTACAGCATACTGCAGGCCGTGTGGCCCAAGCAGGAGGGGCATGGTAACAAATAAAAGTACATGTATAAAAGGCAGAATTGCAAAAATATGAAATTCAAGAAATGAAACAATATAACACGAAACAGCAATGTTAGTTAAGAAATACTAATAATATGACTTTGAATTGATTCAGGTGAGTTCAGATGATGGAAAGGGATGAGGTTCCATTCTTCTATGGTTCGAGGAAAGAATGAAAATTTAAAGAGGTTTGTCCTGGCAACGTAAGGGGAGAGAGCGAGGGGGTGGGAATGACGGGTTTTCCTGGATGCGGAAAATGTTATGTATGAACTATAGGATCTAAAGAAAATTTACGGTTTATCAAGGAGTAGAGGAACTGCAGGCGCATTATTTTTCTCCTCGTTTGAAGGGTGTGAAAGCCATTTGTCCGCAGTAATTCAGAAACAGACTCTTCGCGGCCGTATTTGGAAAAAATAAAACGTATGGCTCTTCTCTGTATCCTTTCAAGGGCGTAAATGTTGATTTTGGTAAACGGGTCCCAAATAACGCACGAGTATTCCAATTTGGGTCGAATAAATGTGGTGTAGGCTAAGGATTTTACTTCATGGGATGCATGTTTAAGCTTATGGCAAAGTAGACATAGCTTTCTGAAAGCAGCGGAGGCGGTAGCAGCAATGTGGCTATTCCAATTTAGGTTGTTAGTAATTGTAATTCCAAGATACTTGTACTCGCTCACTTCGGCCAAGGGATCTTGGCCAATAGAATAAGAAAATTTTAGGGTTAGTTTTTTGTTTGTTATACGTAGAAGCACAGATTTATCTGAGTTAAGTTTCATTCCTCACTTGTTGCTCCACTCAAGAATGTTGTTTAAGGCTAAATGAAGAGATAGTTGATCATGAACTGTATTAATATCGTTAAAAATGATACAGTCGTCTGCGAACAGACGAATATTTACAGGGGCCTCTATTACATCAACTATGTCCTTACAATAAATAAGAAATAGTAGCGGGCCAAGGACGCTGCCTTGAGGCACGCCAGAGGTTACCGAAAGAGAATCGGACTGCTGCCCATCAATCACTACGTACTGTTTGCGACGCGTCAAGTAAGCTGAAACCCAGGACAGGATAAAGGCAGGAAGACCAAGGAATTCTAATTTATAAATTAATTTGTCGTGAGGAACTACATCAAATGCTTTTTGAAAATCCAAAAATATCACATCCACTTGGCCAGCCTTGTCAAGGACAGAAGCAAACGAGTGAATGACTGTGCTTAATTGGGTGACTGTCGAGAGCCCCTTCCTGAAGCCATGTTGGAAAGGAGATAAAATTTTACGCTTGTTTAAGAAATCATTAATGTAGTCAGCAACAATGTGTTCAATTAATTTACAAGAAGAGGATAATATGGAAATCGGACGGTAATTTATAACTGAGCTTGGGTCACCTTTTTTTAATATAGGGACAACACGTGCTACTTTCCAATCGAGCGGAAGTACCGCGGAATGTAGAGAGGCCTGAAAGATTACTACAAGGAATTTACTTAAATGTTCCGCATAACGTCGAAGGAAGGTGTTGATGATGATGATGTATGGGGTTTTGTGGCGCAAGGGCCAGGTATGGCCAAAGAGCGCCATGTCTGTGCTAATGATTTTGCGGTGTAATTATGATTACTATGAAGTTCGTGTGAGGTGGCTGTAAAGAGGCCTTAAAATATACGCTCTAAAGTGCGTAAAATCTGTATGATAAAATAATGGCGATGACGTGTGACTTGTACTATGAACATTTAGATGCATTTAAAAAGAATGATACGATAGGTAAAATATATGTGATTGTGAAAAATCCATGAGCACTACTGCCTCCTTAGAGCCCTTGAAACACAGGGGCCTGGAGGCATGTGCTATGCAAAACAATTATCGCAGTGGCATCCTCTCAAGAGAGGAGGCGCTACGAATTCATGGGACTAATAACATGTAAGACCACATCTTTAAGATAACCTAGCACTGTGTCTGTATTAAAAAGCGGTTCTGGACCAAGAAGCATTTCAGGATGAAGAGGAATGTGCGGTCGGTATGCTAATGAAAAATGTCTTTTTCTCTCAGATTCGGCTTCCCGACACTCCAGGAGGACGTGGAGTACGGTCAGCCTCTCCCCGCATCTACCACAGGTTGGAGGCTCACTTCCGGTGAGTAGAAAATTATGGGTGCCGAACGTGTGTCCTATTCTGAGACGACAGAATAGGACATCTGTTCGGCGCGATTTTCTAGTAGACGGCCAAAATCCTAACTGTGGTTTTATCAGGTGGAGCTTATTATCCGTTTCCGCATCCCACATGTGTTGCCAGTGATCGCGCAGCCTCCTTCGCAAGAAAGGCTTCAGATCTGTGACAGGCACCGCAGAGGTAGGGTTAACAGCTTGCAATGTGATTGACGTGGCCATCTCGTCCGCCAGAACGTTACCTTCGATTCCCCTATGGCCAGGGACCCAGCATATTATGATATTCTGGTTAGATGAGTACGCTTTGCACAAGACCGAATATAGTTCATTAAATACGGGATTTTTATGTTTGCTGAATGACATTAAGGCCTTCACGACGCTGAGAGAGTCTGTATAGATCGCTGCTTTTGGAAGTTTCGATTTTCTTATGTGCTTTACAGCAGAGAGTAGTGCGTAGGCCTCGGCCGTAAAGATACTTGTTTCCGGATGCAGTACATCGGATTCCGAGAAGGATGGGCCGACGGCTGCATAGGATACCCCGGCATTTGACTTGGAAGCGTCTGTGTAGAACTCTGCGCAGGAGTGCTTGTGCTGGAGTTCTAGGAAATGCATTCGGATTTCAGCCTCAGGAGCGTGCTTTGTAACTTTTATAAAGGATATGTCACATTGTATCACCTGCCATTCCCAAGGAGGTAAGAGCTTGGTTAGGTGCATTAAGCGATGCTCGAGGAGCGGGACATGCATTTCATCGCTAAGCTGCTTCACACGCAGCGAGAAAGGCTGTCTTATGGAGGGACGATTGCTGAAAAGTGTAGCGCACGTCATATCGGTAACGTTATGAAAACATGGATGTTCAGGATTGGAGCGTACTTTAAAGAAATATGTAAAGCTAATGTATGATCTCTGTAGGTGGAGAGACCATTCATTTGATTCCACATATAGACTTTGTATGGGACTCGTTCTGAAAGCGCCAGTGGCCAGTCGGATTCCCAGATGGTGGACTGGGTCTAGCATCTTTAGCGCGCTCGGGGCGGCAGAGTTATACAGAACGGCACCATAATCCAATCGAGACCGAATTAGGCTCTTGTATAGGTTCATTAAACACTTCCTATCACTACCCCATGTAGTCTGGGATAGAAGTTTCAATAAGTTCATTGTTTTCAGACACTTTTCTTTAAGATGTTTAATGTGTGGGACGAAAGTAAGTTTATTGTCGAGTATAACACCTAGAAATTTGTGGTCTGTGTTTACAGGTATCTGATGTCCACACATTTCCAAGCAAGGATCCGGGACCAGGCCTCTCTTCCTTGTGAACAGCACACAAGAACTCTTTTGAGGATTGATTTTAAAACCATTTTTCTCTGCCCACCCTGACACCTTGTTCAAACCATGCTGTACCTGTCTCTCGCATACTGCGAGGTTACAGGATTTGAAGCCTATTTGAATGTCATCCACATAGACGGAATACAAAATGGCCGGGGGTAAGGAAGCACGAAGCGTTGTCATCTTAACAATAAAAAGTGTGCAACTGAGCACGCCTCCCTGGGGTACAATAGTTTCTTGTGTAAAAGGACGTGACAGCACATTGCCAACTTTCACCCGGAAGGTACGATTGGACAAGTAGCTTTTTATTACGTTGAGCATATTATCATGAATGCCCATTTCCGATAAGTCT
The DNA here is from genome assembly GCF_050947875.1 of Dermacentor variabilis. NCBI lineage: Eukaryota > Metazoa > Arthropoda > Arachnida > Ixodida > Ixodidae > Dermacentor > Dermacentor variabilis. The sequence goes on from NC_134571.1 coordinate 135,860,358, forward strand.
CGCAAGATGCCGTATCGCCACGTTGTGTCATACGCCTTTTCCATATCGGGAAATATCGAGAGGAAGAACTGTTTATGTATAAATGCGTCCCGGATATTTGTTTCAATACGTACAAGATGGTCGGTTGTGGAGCGCCCTTCTCGGAAGCCACACTGATAGGGATCAAGCATTTTGTTCTGTTCAAGGAAATGGATCAGTCGCCGATTTATCATTTTTTCAAATACCTTACACATGCAACTTGTGAGGGCTATCGGGCGGTAGCTTGCCACTGATGAAGGATCTTTGCCTTGTTTTAGAACAGGGATCACAATGGCTTCTTTCCATGCGGTCGGAAGGTACCCTGCGTCCCAGATAGTGTTGAAAAGTGTAAGTAGTGTCACTTGCGTGTCATTGTGTAAGTTTTTCAGCATTTCGTACATGATTCTATCAGATCCTGGCGCGGAGCTCTTGCATGCACTCAAGGCAGCTCTCAATTCGGCAATACTGAAAGGACGGTTGTAAGGCTCATTCTCTCGGCTTTTTCTTGTTAAAGGCTTACGCTCTTCTATTTCTTTATATATGAGAAAAGATTGCGAATAATTGTTTGTACTTGACACGCTCTGAAAGTGCTCCGCAAGTGAGTCTGCCTGATCTTGCAGTGTATCGCCTTGTGTATTTACCAGGGGGAGTGAATATGTTTGTCGCCCTCTAATTCTATTTACCCTGTTCCAGACTTTGGCCTCGTCTGTAAACGAGTTAATGCTCGATAAATACTTCTGCCAGCTTTCTCTTCTGGCCAGTCGGCGGGTTCTCCTGCCTTGGGATTTTACTTGCTTAAAGTTGACTAGATTCTCTGCAGTGGGAGAAGCGCGCAGCAACGCCCACGCTTTGTTTTGTTTCTTACGAGCGATCCTGCAGTCTTCGTTCCACCACGGGACCCGCCGTTTACATGCCAAGCCATGTGCTTCTGATATGCATTTAGATGCCATGTCTATAATGAAGCCTGTGAGATACTGCACAGCAGCATCAATTCCTAAACAAGACATGTCATTCCATGAGATATTAGTTAAGTTTCGGAACTTCTCCCAGTCGGCTGTATCGATCCTCCACCTAGGAGACTGTGGTAGACATTCTTTTTCTTTATGTGTTTTTAGCAGTATGGGGAAGTGGTCGCTTCCGTAAGGATTCTTGGTGACCTCCCATTCGAGTTCAGACAGCATACAAGGGGAAACTAGGCTGAGGTCAATTGAAGAAAATGTTCTGTTTGCGAGAGAATAATATGTGGGTGTCTTCTTATTCAGCAGACACGCACCGGACGAAAAAAGGAACTGTTCAACGAGGCGACCTCGCGCATCGATACGAGAGTCTCCCCACAGGCTGCTGTGCGCATTGAAATCCCCAAGCACAACGTAAGGTTCTGGCAATTCGTCTTTGAAGGACTGAAATTCATGTTTAGTTAATTTGTAATGGGGGGGGGGGTATGTAGAGCGAGCAGACAGTGATAAGTTTGTTGAGGAGAACAGCACGAACCGCCACTGCCTCAAGGGGCGTTTGTAGCTGCAAACGTTGACACGCTATGCCTTTCTGAATAACAATGGCAACACCGCCCGATGATGCGAGACGTAACATACTGTAGCAGGAAATTTGTGTGTTTAGATTTTAAGTGTGTTTCCTGTAGACACAGCACTTTTGGATTGTGTTTGTGGATGAGTTCCTGCACGTCATCAAGGTTTCTAAGAAGGCCTCTGACGTTCCATTGAATTATTTGTGTATCCATATTGGAGGTCAATAAGTGCTGTGTGTACAGAAACAGAAGTAGTGATTATGGAAATTACAGAGATTAAATTACAGAGCCCTTTCGAGGCCCTGTAACGGGAGTTCTGCCCTTTCTGGAGCGTTCGAGGGAGCCTCGCCGCTCCTTAGGCGCTTGATGCGCCTTGAGGATAGGTGTAGTGTCCATTGCCTCTTGTGAGGCGCCGGACACGTGCTCTTGCGAGCGAGAAGTCACCAGGGAGAGTCCCGCCTTGGAGGGCAAGACTCCTGCGCCCACCAGCCCGGAGGTCGATGGGGCTCCCTGGGGGATTTGGCTGCGCCGGCTGTTGCCAGCGCTGGATGGGACCTGGGAGGTTGAGGCAGCCTCGGCTGCGCCCACCTTCGGGGTCGATGGTCCCTTCTCCTCGGTTGGCGGAGCAGCGCTAGCTGCAACCGCCGCGGGGGCAGACGGCGTAACTGGCGACTCACTGACTGTGGGTCGGATAGCCGCCGGAAGCCTTTGTGTCGCTGCCCCCTGACGCGTCACATCGGCAAAGCTTTTCTTGGGCAGTTATGAAACCCGCCTGCGTGGCTCTTTAAAGATATGTTTTCTTTAACCTTGATTGTAACTATTTCTTTTTCTTTTTTCCATGATGGACAGGACCGCGAGTACGCGGCATGTTCCCCATCACAGTTCACGCAGTGGAGAGAGTTCTCACAAGCTTCAGAGGTGTGTTCGTGGGCACTGCATTTCGCACAGGTTTGGCGGCCTCGGCAGCTCTGCGAGCTGTGGCCGAAACGTTGGCATTTGAAGCATCTCAGGGGGTTTGGCACATATGGCCTAACACGAAGCTTGATGTACCCGGCCTCTACAGACTCGGGCAGATTACTTGAGCCGAAAGTCAATATAAGGTGTTTTGTCTTGATTTCTTTGCTATCACGCCTGATCTTAATTCTTTTAACATTGATAACATTCTGGTCACTGAAGCCCTCCAAGAGTTTATCCTCAGTGAGCTCCAGCAAGTCATCGTCCGAGACAACACCGCGGCTGGTGTTCATCGTACGGTGCGGGGTTGCAATTACTTGGGTTTCCCCAAACGACACTAGTATTGTCAATTTTTCATATTGTTTCTGATCGCGGATCTCCAAGAGGAGATCACCGCTTGCCATCCTCGACGCCTTATAACCTGGACCAAAGACTTCAGTCAATGTCTTAGAAACAAGGAATGGTGAGATAGTTCGCACTGGTTTAGCTGGTTTTTCAGAGTGGATCACGTGAAAACGAGGGAAGGATTCTTTTTGCCGACCAAAAAACTGGAATACATCATCGGTGCGCCCTCTTTTCTGAGGGCGATCAGGAAGCGGCGGGAAAGAGGTTGCCATAAAGGGATTGAATTTTCGGCAATAACGCCAGCCACCCACCGGGGAGTCCTACAAGGGGACGCTACAGGGACTGTAAGAACAGGTCCTGCAAACGCCAGCTGTACGTTATCACTATAACCAAATATGAGATAACCTAGGTTGGTTATTCACACAAGGTTAACCCTTGCTGCCTGGAAAATTGGAAGTGAGAGGAAGATAGGAGAAGACAGGAAAGATGGAAAGTAAGAAAAAGACGAAGGTTGGAGGGAGAGCGAGAGACAGGAAAAGGCAACTACCGATTTCCCCCGGGTGGGTCAGTCCGGGGGTGCCGTCTTCGTGAAGCAGAGGCCAAAGAGGTGTGTTGCCTCCGCCGGGGGGCCTTAGAGGTCCTAACACCCGGCATCGGCTCAACCTCCAGGATCCCCCTTTCCCCGGACACGGCTAAGCCGCGCACGGCTACACGCGGGAGGGTCCAAGCCTCGTGTGCTCGGGTACGTGGTGTCGCAACACACCAAACGCCTGCTGAGGCAGACGCCCCTGCGGGGGAAGGAAGGTGTTGGGAATGCCGTCTGGACCAACAGATGATTTTACTTTTAACCGGAGGAGCATGTTAAGTACACCTTCATGAGAAATGTTATTGTCAGATGAGCAGGATGGTGAAGTTTGGAAAGAGGGTTCAGTTGGTGGTGAGAAGACACTGTGGAAGTGGTCATTTAAAAGGTTAGCAACAGCCTTGGGATCAGTTATTGGAATGTTATCATGGATAATGTTCGTTATGGATTTATTCCGTTCCTTAATAAAGTTCTAGAACTTCTGGGGATCGTCCTTAATAAAATTTGGTAAAGTGTTGCTGAAATAAAAAATTTTTGCTTCTGCAATGGCATCTGAAAGGGCGACACGAACACTGGTTAAATTGTCAGTAGCTGGGCCTTTCTTTCTTAGGCGTTTGGCTTTACGTTTTAATTGAATAGTGCGTCTATTTATCCATGGTGTATGTTTAGCAGGCTTTTTAAGTTTGTTAGGTATAAATTGATCAATGCAGAATAAACAAATTGCTTTAAACTTTTCCCAAAGCTGCAGAACGTCATTCTGGCAAAATTCAGAAAGACAACAGTCCAGATAATCAGTTATCCGCACACCATCAGCCTGCGCAAAATTTTTCACAATTGTAAGCGCATGCGTGCCACGCGCGCAGGTAACATTCAAGGGGAATGATACAACAATAAGAGCATGGTCAGACAGCCCAGGTTCGATAGATACAGAATAATCGGAAAAGGAGCGTTCGAGAAAGACAAGGTCAAGGAGCGAACCAGGACCATTACCAAATCTGGTAGGTTCACGAACTACTTGTACAAGGTTGTGGTCGAGCATCATATCAAAAAGCACATTTGCATCGGTAACAGAACCGGCAGTTGACATAATACGATCCCAGTCAATGCCCGGCAAGTTAAAATCCCCAACCACTAAAAGCTTATTTCTATTGAAATGTGCCATCTGTTCACTTATCGTAAATAAATAATCGGGGGAAGAGTCAGGTGGTCTGTACACCGCACATAAAATAAAAACATGACCATAAATATTCAGTTTTACGAACAGACTTTCGGTGTTGCATGACTCTGATAACAGAATGGCCTCCACGGACGACTTTACAATAACAGCTACCCCACCACCCCTAGTAGTCCTGTCTCTACGAATTATTTTGTAGGCAGGCGGGATTAAGTCCTTTGTCACTGATTTCGCTATGATAGTGCGCCGGATAACTGAAAGTAGCCGTTTATAATACAAAAGCTGTTTAATTGAGCGGACGTACAATTGGGAACGGCACTAAATTTAGGTATGAAATATAAGATAAGCGTAACATGTCTTTCTCAGAAATCAGACTCAAGAATAATTTCTTTCTTTTACACCCCTAGAAAAAAGCCGAAAGGGACAGCTACCTTCTCTTTTCTTTCTTCTTAGCTAAAGAAATCCTGGCGTTTTGCGTCTGGCGATATGATTATGAGTTCTCACCCCCTGGGGTTCTTTAGCGTGCACCTAAATAGAAGTACACGAGTGTTTTTCCATTTCGTTCCATAATTGTGCGACCTGGTATGAACCCGTGAGCTCGAGTTTAGCAGCGCAACGACATATACACTATGTAGGCAATATTACTACCGCACCGCCTTTGCTGTTGTTAAGCATGGACAAGGACCACAAATTTCACACGGCCTATGGGCCAAAGATTGGCATTTTGTTACGCGAACGAAGAATTAAGGACTGGAGACTATTTACAAAGTATATTTACAAAGGATAAAGCAGTGCTGGCCAGTTCAGCCGACAGCTCGAGAGCCAGAGAGCGTTCGTCGTCTTCGTCGGGGCGCCCGCGTGCATCGTCCACAAGGTATTAGGTATTAGCGCCATCCATCAGGCGGGCGGGAAAGCAAATAACCCTCTTCCCACTCCTACTCGCAAATCCGCTCCCCTCGCCCTTTCTCGCAACGTCATCACCCTCGCCTGTCTCGGCGCGCCCCCGCGTGGAGACAGTCGGAACTGATGGTGGAATTTTGGCGCACCATTGAGAAAACAAAAAACGCTGCTCGTGAACCTGTCCTTCCAGATCTGTGGACATCGCCTTTGGCGTAACTTTGCGCTTGCCTGTGTCTAACGCTGCTGTAGAGCGTGCTTTTAGCCTGGTCTCCGTGACTAAGTCCGATAACAGAAATAAACTGCCAATGCGAACATTAGAAATGATCTTGCGCGTATTGATGCTGCGAAAAATTCGAGCCAGATGACCGATTTCTGGCCACCTCTAACACTGCTGTGATGTACCTTTAATGAAACAATGCAAGCCTAGAAAAGGGAAACTAGTTTACACCATGGTTCGAAAATAAGCAGTGGAAGCGCATGCAGCTACTCTAGGCTACCCCAGGCGCACGATGCCAAACATTATTTTGCGTTCACGACAGCTAAAAAGGAGAGTTCGTGTTTAATATTACTGCAGATAACTAAAAATAATAATTGAGTGCTATCTGTCATATAATAAAAGCACTTTGATTGGCATTAGAGAAAGCTCATTGGTTCAATTTGTACTTACTACGTGGGCCTCTAGCGGGGAATTGTGCACTCATGGCGGCAGCCCTGAGGGGTGGATGCACTATAGTTGTTTTCTCGGCGGCGCCTAGGTCGATTTTTTTTCTTCGCCCTATGCAGCGATTAGATGGAACTTGGGAGTTTCCGGGGACAACCGGAAAGTCTTCTGTGTGCAAGCATCATGTAGCTGTTGTTCACGTGAAGGGTCGATGATCACTGCGTCACGGACATTTGTTACGAGGGGTAGTGCAAAAAAGGATCGACGTAGTGGAATGCGAAAATGCCTACGCAAGTGAAACTGCTAATAAAAATGACTATATTTGGCTAGAATTCCTTTTGCTCTTTTTTGGGTTTGGGTACATTTGGGCTGCAATTTCTCTAGCTTTGGCCAACGCCGCCTCGTCCGACATGGCAACACTGGCCCTGGGTTGACTGCCTCATTACAGTGTCTAGGCACTGCAGCCTCTGACAGTCGCTATTAGCGGCGAGAAGTTGCAGTGGCGCCCTCTCGCGAGTGACGTCACGGCAGGGACGCCGCTGGCTCCGGCTCGCTCAGCTGCCGCGCGCGCTCGTTCGCTTCGTGTATGCTTGGGGCATGGGTGGCTAGAGCCGTACTTATTGAAGGGTATGTTGGCTTCTTTCTGTTGTCATGCCTGAACCACGGTCCCTTTTCCTAAAGCGCGCGAGTCGATAAAATTTGCGGCTTGGACATCGCAAGCTGTATAGCGTTGAATGGGTCTACTGGCATTGCAATGGATATATGCGCCGTGTCTCTCCATAAATCTTGCGTAAAAGGAATGTCTGCAAATTCAACACGCGAAGTTGTGTATGATGCTTCGCTAAAAACTTAACATTCCATGAGAGACATTGCATTTTACGGGGAAGAAAAATCTTAGTAATTGGCGTCAGCATGTTATCCGTGTTAGAAAGACACTCCCAGCGAAGCTGTCATCGTGATTCTTATTACTCTGGTGAGTTGTGCTAGTCAAATATGGCCATTTATTAATGCGTAAAAGAAAGAGTTACGCGCGCATTTCTTATGAAAAAGTTTGCTGCTACTTTCACCATCTCTGAAAGAGGCCTCCAATAAACGAATTGCTCATAATTGCTAACACGACGGCGCGTCATGTAGAGTATTTAGATAGTTAATTCACAAATATCATAGTAGAAATTACCTGAGAGAAAGGTTTCGTAGTTAAGATCGAGAGCCAATCAATTGCAAGCGATGAAATGTTTCATAGTGGCCCTAATTAAGTAGCCTTTATCGACACTATGGTACACCCCTGATCACGCAACGGTAGCAACTGACTGTCGGTATGGCGAGGCACGCTTTGTTCGCGAAACCCATCAGTTCACTACAACTTCGAATTGAAGCCATAAAGCATTTTTTACAGCGCCAATTGGTATGGCTAAAGTATTCTCGAGCTACTACAGCGCAGCTTAGATTGCCTAGAAAGGGAAAATTCAAGCACCTTCTGTCTCACCATGTCTCGATCCAACGTTGTTTAATTATACAAGCGGAGAACTATTCGCTTCGTCGGTACATAAAAGTGAACATCGCCCAACTGAAGGCACAAACAAATTTTGCTGCGATCTAATCGCAAACATTCATAAAGAAAACACGCAAGCCTTACATATTTCACTTTATTTTTGACCCTCCGCAGGAAAATTATAATATCTCCATAATGTCCCATGCCTCTAATGATTGACGCTTCGACTTCTTCCTGGCTGCAGCCATGCGGTCCAACAGGCATATATTCACTAAAAAATTTAGGCCGAACAGCCTGTGTCAGTTCGCCAAATAGATTCGTCATGTGTATTCCTCAAGCAACAATTACCAGTAAATTTCTCAAGTGAGTTGAACGTGTAGGACGGAAAAGGGAATATATATTGGTACATTCCTTTTGTATTCTGTAAATAGGTGTAAGCCTTCATTAGCTTTACTTCAAATTACCGCTGCTTAAAATAAACAAATGAAGAACCGCCTAATTTTGAGAAGCAGTTAAAGAAGCAAGTGGTGCTTGTAGAGTCTAAACTGCAGTGTTAGTTAAGCCCTCGTGTTGCAGCTGAGCGTTTCCGTGAAGAAATGCAAAATTTTGATATTATACCATGAACTACTCGTCGTGAGCAAACCTGCTTTGGCGTGTTAAAATCAAGGTAACTGTTGTAGTGCAGCGGTGGCGTAAAGGCAGAACACCCGCCTCGCGTGCAAGAGGTCCGTGGTTCGAATCCCAGTGCCGCGCAATTTCCCAGCGGATTAACCCATTGAGGGTCGATGCCGTAAATATACGGCTACGCGAACAGGTCCGAAAATGGTCGAAGCCGTATATTTACGGCACCGTCTGTGCGTTTAAAACGCGCGCTAATTTCTTAACTTTTTCTTGCCTGGCATGTGGTGCCACTATGTGAATACAAGGAATTTTTTTCTCGCGTCTCTCTCTTTCAGTTTTCGTTGCATAGTTTTCTTTCTTTCTTTTTCTTTTTTTTTTTTTTTTGCTCCAGCGCGTCTGCTACCGCTCGCGCATTGGCGCGCTCGCGGGCGCGCGGCGGTTAGTTTCGGTTTTGTTCCGCACGCGGTTTCGACTTCTTTCGCTCGCAAAACTGATGGCTATCTCGTTCTTGTCACTGAAAGGGTGACCGCGTGTTACTCGCTCGGTTGTTGCTCACAGGAGTCCGCATTCGAAGGATGCCGCCGTGCATGCGTTTGCTTTTTTGGCACTTTATTCCGAAGTTGCCTCCCACGGCTGCTCAGGGAAGCAGTACCCAGAGGAGGTGCCACGTATGCGCCAACACCACTCGGCAGCAAAAACATCGCAAGGACACTAGGTACATGTGCGCTGAGTGCAACAAACCGCTCTGCGTGGAGCCATGCTTCAAGAACTACCACACGCTGAAGAAGTATTAGTGCAAAAGGAACATTTGAGACTTGCAAAAAATTTTCGTGTGCGCATTCTTCTTGTGTATTTTTCTCGTGTGCACATTGTGTATAACAATGCGCCAATTTTTTTTAATTCTTATAACTTTATTTGCTATTTTTTATTGTTTTTCATGAATAAACAGTCCATATATGCCAACGCCAAACATTTTTTTCTCACTTTACGGTCACCCTATAAAAATTACAGTAAATTTTTTCGAAATAGCTCCCTCTGAAAAATTTAAATGTGCAATAAAAAAAACCGACCCTGGGTGGTCGCATATGGCGAAAAAAATCGACCCTCAAAGGGTTAAAAAAAATCCGCGTGTTGATAAAATTGCAAATAAACAGGCCTGGATCCGAGTGTGGCCTGATCCTGGTGCAGTACTTGGCCACAACCTCCTAAGTTTGCAGGGACAACATGGACACAATTAGTACATGACCGCGGTAGTTGGAGAAGTATGGGAGAGGCCTTTGCCCTGCAGTGGGCGTAACCAGGCTGATGATGCGCTGTTGCAGAAGTCGTATATAGCCAGAAACATCATTACTGCATTCTTATATGCTATGTTTTTGCGGTTGTCGATCAGCGCATGAAAAACCCACAATGGGGTGGTCTGTGCTCCTTCGACTGGCACTGTAGCGTTGCCTTTGAGAGCTGCATTGTCGTCTAAGAAATAACCTCTTTGAATAAATCTTCGCAAATGAAGACGTCGTAAAAATGTATTTGAGACGACCGCCATAAGTATACAAGCAGAGAGAACGAGGGCGAACAAACGAAAACACCGCAGAAAGCGCCCGGACGCCGCCCGAACTGTAGCAGACTACAGGCGCGACTCCTTGCCCTGACGTCACGCGAGCGGCGATCGCAGCGCCCCTGTAGTTCGTTCTCGGCGCTAACAGGTTTTCTTTGAGGTACGGACGCGCCGTGATCGTCTCCTGATAGCATCGTCCTCGTACGCCGTACGTTGTGTGCGCGAGTGGAAGCGTGCGACGGTAAGCTGACGATGGTGGCTCAATCTCGCGTGCGCAAGGGAGGGCAGGAAGGGCCCCGTGTTAAGGCCAAAGTACAGGTGCGTGTGCCGGCGCGCGAAAGCTCGCGCCTACACGCCTCACGCATCCGCAGATGGTGCAGAACAAATCGTACGCGTCGAAGCGTGGCGTGTACACAGATATCTAATGCTTACGCACGCTAAGAAATAGCGTTGTCCAACACGGTGACACCCATGGTTCCCGCTTCAGTGTGAATTCTCGCAATGGCTACGTTGTCACTCGCGCTGATCGCCAGGAGGTATTGAAATGAGCTTTGGCTTTCTCTACTTACATAGAACGTTAATTATGAGCGCATGGACGTCAGACTCTCGAGTTTTGCAAGACGCGTAGCGCCGCCTGCCGGTGCGAAGAGGCAGTAATTGAGCAGTGCGAAGCCCGACTCCCTTGCTAAGTTGCCTATGCAGCTAGCGACTGTGAAACAACGATTTAACTAGATTTTGGTCCATATGGCGAGTGTTTTGCGCATTTAACACCCAGACAGAGAGCTATGAATTTCTACGCTAGTCGGACGCGCCGCCGAACTGGCTCACTTTTCAGACTGATGGCGGAAACGACGGCAACCGCGATAGCTCCGCGCGCTACGAAGAAACGCCGCAATCGACGCTACTGTTGTGTTGTAAATTGCAGTGAACGGGAAGGACCGAATAACAACGTTCAGTTTTGCCGATTTCCATCGCGATCGTATGAAGGGGAAAGGCGAGAGCGCTGGACACGGGCCGTTCAACCTGTTGGGTAATCGGATTACTTGCATTCCCCACAACACAGCGGCTCGCATGAGAAAGTGCGACAATTTTTTTCTTCTGTAATTGTGTTGCGTAGCCCTGACGGAGGACTGTGGTAACCAAGCGAAAACTCAAGAATCTCCAGCCGCCACTTCGTTGGTAACAGAAAAAAACAACGTTGCGAACCATCCTGCTTATGTGCCATCGATATCTCCGCCTTTTAACAGACGTCCGCCTCCGCTTAACTCAACAAGTGGAACGGAGAGATTTGGCAGGTCACTTTTACCAAACATTTTGGTTCGTTTATGAATTCAAAATCCTGCTCTAGAGCATTGTTGTATCGCGAACTCATTTCTACTTTCGGTATTTTGTATGTACTGCGCCGATACAAGCACGCTTCGCAATGTGCTGAGCCTGCTCGACTGCGTTTTACAAATGTGAGCAATAAAGTTCTTGTAGAAGCACTGGATGAGTAATTGCGAAATAACGCACGTGTGTAAAGAAAAGAATGTCGCGTTTATTTACATTTATTTGTGCGCGCTTGTTGCTCGAAGCGTCTGCAAAAAGTTCAAATTAAGGTACTGGGCGACGCTGTAGCTCCTGCGAGAAAGAAAGATGCAGCGCGTAGGCACTGTAGGAAGCTTACTTTCGTTATGATCGCACGCTATTTGCTGCCTTGGAAAATGTTTTGTTTGTTGCCCTGCAAAAGGCTATGAAAGGATTTACTCTTTGTAAATAATTGCGAGACAAAACATTACGATAAAATACATAAAAATATAGGAGATACTTAATAAGTCTTGTGTTCAGGACATATTCAATATGAACCAATTTGAAATGCTTACATTTTTATGCTGATATGCCTATAGACAAACCTGATGCTCTCTGTACTTGCGATTTGCAGCACGCCGAAATAACACTTGAGCCTTTATTTTATATTATACACGTACTTCGCCCTGCTGAGCTTCCTTTCCGAAGCGTGGACGGGCGGAAGAAGCTTTCCAGGTCCTTGATTTTTAGGAAACCGTGCCTCAACACAAACGAAAGAGAAGGGTCCATTGTGGCCTATGCACCTTCGCTTGCGGACAGCTCTCCTTGCACTACTCAGTTCGCGCCAAGGCTCCGATGGGGGCGCTGGTGACGGGTTTTTCCGCAGCGCCGCCTGGGCAGAGTCTGAGGTCTATAGCGCGCCCAGTTTGTGAGATCGTTCTGTGATTCCGGCGCCCGTAGGCCTAACGGGCGGTCTGCAATATCAACCACAGAATTATGGAGGCTCAAGGAGTAGGTGAGCTGACCGACCCATAGAGAAAAGACATACATGCCGAAACCACGATTTGATTGTGAGGCATGCCGTAGTGGAGGACTTCGGAATAATTTCGAGACCAGGGGATCCTTAACGTGCCCCAAAACACGGGACGCGGGCGTTCTTGCACTTCGCCCCTTACGAAATGCGGCCGCCGCAGCCGGGATATGATCCCGCGACCTCGTGCTAGTTCTTGACTTCGTTCGCATCATGACTCAATAGTGCCGCTGCCCTCAGTACAAGGGTTCTCAGCGGTGCATTTTGTCTGGCACGTGTAGGAGACGTCAGGGAACAAATAAAGCACGGAGAGGGAAGAACTGTCATCTGCAGCCGTCAGTTTGCGCAATAATGAGATACGGGTCTCTGTTATTGCGCGTTTGCAAGTTGCTGAGATATGTTGAAGCTTCCAGGGCGGAAAGGTGGCTGGCATGGTTAGCGGAAGCTCATCTCCAATGGCGAATAAGCGGAGTGGGCACCGAATATTGGCGGCATTTCTGCTTCAGAGAAGATCAACAAGCATACTTATTTCTTTGCTCTGAACTATAAATCACCGGGGCCTAAAGCAGCATTGTTCTCAGCGCCGACAAGAGTAGCGGCGGACACCCCTTGTGGGCGAAGGTCGCTTTTCGGAACAGTTCCTCAAGCGCGATTTCACGCGCGATGTTGTGGTCTATGAAGAGTTCACCAAAGATGCGGTATTATGGTGCTTCCACTCATGTCTATAATATAATGACGGAGAAAATAGGAGATAACATTTTTGGGACCGTGATCACACAACGTGATTATGACCGCAAATCCTCGGAGACATGAAAGCAACAAGCTAAGAATGAACCCTGCGCATATTACAACGTCGAGATTTCTCTGCCGGCGCTTGCAGAGCTTGTCATCACGTACGTGTTGCATCATGCTCGGTCACCGGATCTGGAAGTGGAAGGTTCCATGGCTGCTGCATTTTCTTTTTGAGCGAAATCAATTTTTAGCATCACGCTCAATAAAGCTTCCTTTCGCTTGCATTCCCTGACGTTAAACTATAAGTCTTGAAAGGACGCACATCAAAACACCCCCAAAAGGTGCCTGCGTTTAGTGTAGGCAAGGCGACAAGCGCTATTCTAAAGCTGTCTATCTTCTCCAGAGAAATATCTCTGCGCTCGCTGCCTCACAAAAATACAAAACGATGTCTGCCAAGGCGAAAGTATGATCCAAGTGGACGCGCACTGGCGCCCGTCTTGTAGGATCATCATCATCATCACCCTGGTTACACCCACTGCAGGGCAAAGGCCTCTCCCATACTTCTCCAACTACCCCGGTCATGTACTAATTGTGGCCATGTTGTCCCTGCAAACGTCTTATCCGCCCACCTAACTTTCTGCCGCCCCCCTGCTACGCTTCCCTTCCCTTGGAATCCAGTCTGTAACCCTTAATGACCAGGGGTTATCTTCCCTCCTCAGTACATGTCCTTCCCATCCCCCCCCATTTCTATTTCTTGATTTCAACTAAGATGTCATTAGCTCGAGTTTGTTCCCTCACCCAATTTCCTCTTCTCTTATCCCGTAACGTTACACTGATCATTCCTCTTTCCATAGCTCGTTGCGTCGTCCTGAATTTAAGTAGAACCCTTTTCGTAAGCCTCCAGGTTTCTGCCTCGTACATGAGTACTACTGGGTTATACACTTTTCTCTTGAGGGATAATGGCAACCTGCTGTTCATGATCTGAGAATGCCTGCCAAACGCACCCCCAGCCCATTCTTATTCTTCTCATTATTTCAGTCTCATGATCCGGATCCGCGGTCACTACCTGCCCTAAGTAGATGTATTCGCTACCTATCGTAAACTGCTGTTCTCTTCCGAGGCTGTTAAACATTGCTTGAGTTTTCTGCAGATTAATTTTTAGACCTACCCTTCTGCTTTGCCTTTCCAGGTCAGTGAGCATGTACTGCAATTGGTCCCCTGAGTTACTAGGCAAGGCAATATCATCAGCGAATCGCAAGTTACTAAGGTATTCTCCATTAACTCTTATCCCCAATTCTTCCCAATCCAGGTCTCTTAATACCTCGTGTAAACACGCTGTGAATAGCATTGGAGAGGTCGTATCTCCCTGCCTAACGCCTTTCTTTATTGTGATTTCGTTGCTTTCTTTGTGGAGGACTACGGTGACTGTGGAGCCACTATAGATATCTTTCAGTATATTTATATACGGCTCGTCTACACGCCGATTCCGTAAAGCCATCCATGACTGCTGAGGTTTCGACTAAATGAAACGCTTTCCCGTAATCAATGAAAGCTATATAAAAGGTTGGTTATATTCCGCACATTTCTCTATCACCTGATTGATAGTGTGAATATGGTCTATTGTTGAGTAGCCTTTACGGAATCCTGCCTGGTTCTTTGGTTGACAGAAGTCTAAGGTGTTCCTGATTCTATTTGCGATTACATTAGTAAATATTTTGTAGGCTACGGACAGTAAGCTGATCGGTCTATAATTTTTCAAGTCCTTGGCGTTCCCTTTCTTATGGATTAGGATTATGTTAGCGTTCTTCCAAGATTCCGGTACGCTTGAAGTCATGAGGCATTGCGCATACAGGTTGGCCAGTTTTTCTAGAACAATCTGCCCACCATCCTTCAACAAATTTGCTGTTACCTGATCCTCCCCCTTTGCATAACTCCCAAGGCTTTCTTTACTTCTTCCGGCGTTACTTGTGGGATTTCAAATTCCTCTAGACTATTCTCCCTTCCACTATCGTCGTGGGTGCCACTGGTACTGTATAAATGTCTATAGAACTCCTCAGCCACTTGAACTATCTCATCCATATTAGTAATGGTATTGCCGGCTTTGTCTCTTAACGCATACAACTGTATCTTACCTATTCCTAGTTTCTTCTTCACTGCTTTTAGGCTTCCTCCGTTCCTGAGAGCATGTTCAATTCTATCCATATTATACTTCCTTATGTCAGCTGTCTTACGCTTGTTGATTAACTTGGAAAGTTCTGCCCAGTTCTATTCTAGCTGTAGGGTTAGAGGCTTTCATACATTGGCGGTTCTTGATGAGATCTTTAATCTCCTGCGATAGCTTACTGGTATCCTGTCTAACGGAGTTACCACCTACTTCTATTGCACACTCCTTAATGATGCCCGTAAGATTGTCGTTCATTGTTTCAACACTATGCTCCTCTTCCTGAGTTATAGACGAATACCTGTTCTGTAGCTTGATCCGCAATTCCTCTATTTTCCCTCTTACCGCTAACTCATTGATCGGCTTCTTATGTACCAATTTCTTTCGTTCCCTCCTCAAGTCTAGGCTAATTCGAGTTCTTACCGTCCTATGGTCACTGCAGTGCACCATGCCGAGCACGTCCACATCTTGTATGATGCCAGGGTTAGTGGAGAGTATAAAGTCGATTTCATTTCTAGTCTCGCCATTCGGGCTCCTCCACATCCACTTTCGGCTATCCCGCTTGCGGAAGAAGGTATTCATTATCCGCATATTATTCTGTTCTGCAAAGTCTACTAATAGCTCTCCCTTGCTATTCCTAGTGCCTATGCCATATTCCCCCGCTGACTTGTCTCCAGCCTGCTTCTTGCCTACCCTGCATTGAAGTCGCCCATCAGTATGCTGTATTTTGTTTTGACTTTACCCATCGCCGATTCCACGTCTTCATAGCAGCTTGTAGGTTCAAACCGCCATTACTCGAAGGCGCGGCAAACGCAAGGCGCGCGGGCGTGAGTTTTCCCGCGCCGGCAAGTGCATATATTTTGGCCTTTACGTAGCGCGCATAGCACCGGGAAAGGGAGGGGGGGAGGGGCGTTGTACATTGGCAGTGCGATGTCGCGCGGTCTTTATCTTCAAAGCGATTTGCTTAGGGGGCACAGTCTGGGAGGGCCGGCGGCGCGTAGCTTCGTCTGCACTGTGTTTTCGCCGCTCAGTTTGCGTTGAACCGATAGAAAGCACGAAGGTCCCCTCGCTCGCTGCTGCTGTCGCCATACCTCTCGCCAGCGCTGTGACAGCGAGCGTCCGCGGTCATCGAGTGTGATATTTGAAGTAATAGCTTAGCACAAATAAAACCACGGACACAAGGAAGACAGACAAGAACAAGCGCTACTCACAACTGAGTAGCGCGTGATGTGTGTTCGTGTTTGCCTGTGCGCGTTGAAACCGCGCTTGTTAATTTAGTTAGTAAGCGAATGTTTACAAGGCGTCGTTCTACTGCAGCGCATGCTGCCTAAGGCGCAGCCGCGCGAGCCCTGTTATGAATACGATCTGCGATGCGCACAGTGTAGACGTCTAGGCGCACCGAGGGCCAATAGCTTTGTGTGCGCTATAGAACTCATATGCTGGCGTGTCACCCGCGTTAACGAAGGGAAAGGTCAATATCTTTTTCTCTTAAGGGTAACTAGAATATCTCGGATATACCCCTGTTTGCTTTCATATCCCCCCACCACCGCTCTCTTGCTGTCTTTTAACGTTACGCCTAGCATTTTGCGTTCCATCGCTGTTTGCCCGGCCACATTATATATATACATATATATATATATATATATATATATATATATATATATATATATATATATATATATATATATATATATATATATATTACGTGTCCGGGTTCTCGTATTTCACATGCATACGCTTTTTATTTCACTTCGACATTACTAATGCTAACGCATTAAAAAAAATTAAAGCTGCAGTGTATTTCGTTGTCTGTCTGTAGTGCTTCCACAACTGGGAAATTCGCTCAAGCACACAGCGTTGATTACGGCCTCCTGCATGCTCTACGACGGCGGTCAAACTTGTGCATTTATTGTACACTTCTTTCATTCCGACTCTCGTGAAATTTTTCTTTATCAGTTTACTGGGGCGTCTTGAATCTGTGAGCGCGACCATGTACGTATAATCGCAATCACTACGTCAACTGCATCTGCGCGCGCAAGTAAATGTGATACCCTTGACTACTGTCCGGCCACGGCGGCCGCATTTCGATGGGGGCGAAATGCGAAAACACCCGTGTGCTTAGATTTAGGTGCACGTTAAAGAACCCCAGGTGGTCAAAATTTCCGTAGTCCTCCACTACGGCGTGCCTCATAATCAGAAAGTGTTTTTGGCACGTAAAACCCTAAATATTATTATTATTGACTACTGTGCCAAACTGTAGCAACTAAAGTTCACGCATGGTCGCCCAAGTAAAGGTTACATTACCGAGTTGATTACGAAATCTAAGATGCAAACCTGCGACTATAGTTGAACGTAGTTGAGTACGAGAGAGTAAGTGACCACAAATGTTTTTACTCGAAAGGAAAAGACAGATTACGTATTGTTATATTAGGGAACACAAACTGCTTGAGCCTCCAAATCTAAAACCTGCTAATGAGAGTACTGCTGCGATGCATGACCAGTGCATCGGTCATGCATCGCAGTAGTCATGCATGCAGTGGTCATGCAGTGGTCAGTAGTGCATTTCTGGAACGTTCGTTTATTTCATGTCAGCAGGGAACCAGCGAAAAATGAAAGTCGCTCATAGCCCCAGCGTCACGAGCCGAGCAGGCCCCGCTTCTTGCTGGTGATGGTGATACCACAGATTCTCCCCTTATAATTTCAAACGCTCTGGAGGACGGCGCTGTCTCGTTGAGCGCTGCAAATGTTCTGTTGACGGAGTCGGAGAGTCTTCCGTACTTCCGTGTCAAAGTACTTGACGGGGCGTTACCTCGGCGTCGCACGATTCCATGGTCGAAGCGTCCAGGCGTCGCATTTGGCCAATATGCCGCCGTTCCGTTCCTTGAGCCGTGTCCATCATGACCATGCGCTTTCCTTATCACGCGCAATATCAGGTATGCATTTTTTTTTCAGCGTCCAGGCGAAGTATCTGCTGTGCTGTAAACACTAGATGTTTCATCACGACTCATCGCGACGAGGCTGAATAGAGGCCTAGTTATGAGAGGTCGCCAGTGAAGCAAAATTGACAAGACCATGTAGGCGCGCGTCGCTTTCGTGTATGTCGCTGAGAAGATAGGGAACTGTTTCACTAGCTTAATCCGATGAAACTACCACAAACGTGCGAATACAGTGTGCTGCACGTTTTGTACAGCACAATTCTTAATCATTCAGCGATTAATTAAGAGACACTTCTCTATGCAAACGGTCCCCAATAAAGTCAAATTTTTCATAAACTTTCACACTCGCATTACACAAGAGCAACAGAATTCAACAATGCATGTTGCATAACAGACCAGCAACAATCTGTATGAGGTCAATAGGACGTATTAGTCAGAGAAAGTAGTAGATATGCAATAGTGTTCGTATAAGACTAATACGTCTAATACATAGGGCATATCGGTCTTATAGGTAAATCAGTACAACTTATAGAAATTTCTATTGGTCTAATACAAAACTTATACAACTAGTACGAAACTGTATTACACTAGTACATACTTCAATTAGACTTTTCGCTAGAGTTAATTGTAGCCAGCGTTTCGACAGCGTGGACATATGTCACCGCAGAGTAAAAAAAATGTTTTGGTTTGAGAAACTAATGACAGCAAGTCATTTCTCATAAGTAGCTGTGAACGTGCTGTTCTTTTTTTATAGTTTGTCCTTCATTCATAATACGCTGCCATATGTGCTTCCTTAAAATTTTAAAAGCGGCGCCAGGAACCGGGACAAGAAGAAATTCACGCAGAAACTCCTCTGTTAGTTGTCCAAGTATTGTAAGAGTTGAGGAGAACGTCAGGATGAAAAACTGGAGGTTTATTTACATTATTTACAGTGAGACGACCAAGAGATTAACAGTCATAGAGTCATTACGGGCCGGCAGCAACTCGGACGCTGCGGCCCGTGGCAAGAAGCTCGAAAGAGATGAATCAAGGAATGCTCTCTTGCTGCTCCCGGTCTGTGTCTTTTAAGCCCTTCGGTGTCTCGAAGTCACGTCACGTTCGGCCAATCGGCCAGCCCGCTCAGGTCAGTCGGCGAGCCGGCTCAGGTGTCGTCATTTTCAGTGTCACACCGGGCGGAGAGGGTCGCTCCTTGGGCCCCAATTGTCCGAGTACTTACTTCTCTCTGCGGTATTGCCTTCCCGGTATGCCATGCGCCGTCACAATAGGCGGATGGGGGCTATGCTGCCAGGGTTTCACGGTGCATTAGAGCCGTCTTGCTTCGGGACCCACTTTATCTGGAAAAGTGCCAGGCTCTCGCTACACTTTCGGGAAGAGTCAAGCAGTGAATAGCTCCAGATGCGGCGTACGAGGTGGGGGCCGCCAATTTGTTTGCACGTGACGCGCCTCGGGAATGTGGTATACGTGCTTCTGCGCTCCCTAATTAGCTGTGGCGCGATTCGATGTGGTCTGGAGAACTCGAAGGAGGCTCAGGAAAAGGTCCCGTATCTAACAGCTCGTCCTCGCCCGGGAAGTTCGGAATGGCCGGTGAAATCAGTTCGCGGGCCATGAGCAACGCTGAAAGAACCTGCAGGGTACTGGTGTCGAGCCTCGTATGACGAACTTCGGGATCCTGGGCCCTGGAGAACATACGTCAAACAAATAAAACAACACAGCGCTGCACCACGTGTAAGCGCAGGCTCTTCACCCCTGACTCGCCAAGCTATTACTGAGTCAAAATGAACCCTGATCTTTTATTTCCCCAATTTTGACAAAGCAGTTCCAACCACCTTTCCAAACCGCTATCCATTTTTCCCGAATGCCGACAAGACCAGAGTGTTATTGTTGTAGCAAAACAAAGGGCCGTCGTCGTTGCAAACAACAAATGAAAACAGCCGAACATAACTTAAGTGGCCTAACTACACGAACAGCATGTTTCCAAGCTATCGCAGTGGCGTACTTATCTCACGTACTGTTGCCACTGAACAGTCTGGCCATCTTCACAAGTACGTGATCACAAGCGCGCTAGCCTTGTGGTCACTATTCAGAACGCGTACTTGCGTCGTAGGCAAACTTTTCATTACGCTTACTCACGTTTCTTCCTTTAGACCTTACAGGACACGTAACCTAAACAAGAACCTAATTTGCGCAACCTGCGGACTCCGCAGAACCCTTTTAAAAAACGAGTCTCCTAATAACTCGTTCCATGCATGCTTATTAGAGAAGTCAGAATACGGCTGCCCTCAACACACACGAGCAACCCAGTCATAAATCTGCTTCCTTCCGTCCACACAGGACACGCGCTAAGAGAACTAAGAACGCTTCTGAGTGCAAATGATGCACTTACTGAAAACCTACGCGGTTAACCTTAGAAAATAAAAACGCATAAAAAAAGAAGGTTAACTAATACACACGCGCGTTACGATAGGCCTCTCACCGATAACCTTGACACTCAGGTTACTCACACATACAAAAAAGAAAGCCTGTATACTTATTAATGAACACCTCGCGATACTACATGTTTACAAAAAAAACGCGTCTTTCAAATCTCGAGCTTCTCAAACAAAACATAAAAAAGCTCATACCTTACATACTCAAAGAAATTAGTCTCAATTCGCGAAAATTTCCAAGTGCTCAAAAATAAAACAAAACAACATGCTTTCCTTCTGCAGAAGCTCTCTTGGCCTCCCGTTTCAAACGTTTTTGACTGACTCATACATTTGAGCCGTACTCGAGGTCGTCGCGGTTCAAAAGCTACTCTGGCTACCGAGGAACAACGAACGGGCCGACTCACTATCAGCTCCTCCAAGACGTTACAGTCCCCTGCCAATTTGCGTCCTGGCACCACGCTTTCATCACTAACTTGACTGACCGCGTCGCGACTCCGTACCACCTGGTCTCGTCTTGCCACCTTGCGCTTCTTTGTACTGCACGCTGAACTTCGAAAAGAACGACGGACCGACAAGGAACATAACTGCCCCGTGCCCTTTGTCCGCGTCCGTGCAGAACACGTTTCTCGGTCTCGTTTTGACCGGTGGCTCGAACGTGTTGGGTGCGTCAACACGGTCAACGACGACCGCACCTTTCTTTTCCTCGTGCCCTGGCTTTTCGCGCCTGTCGCTGACTTTGGCTGCACTACAGTAGCCACCGCATTGCGAAATTTAGCGCGCTTCTTTCTGCGGCGCTTTCTCTTTGAACTCGCTTTCATGTCGCCTTCTGGCGCCTCGTGCTGGCCGGTACACATTTCGTCGGCCCGGATCGGTCTCTTACCCGAACAGTCTGAGTGATTTACATTTAAATCTACTCTCACTTTGCAAATATATAAGATGATAAAATTACATGGAGCACTGCTGCCTCGCCAGAGCCCTTGAAACACAAGGGCCTAGAGGCATGTGCTATACGAAAGAGCTATCACAGCGGCATCCTCTGAAGAGAGGACCCGCTACGAACATGTGGGGCTAACAACATGCAAGACATCTTTCAGAAAACTTAGGACTGTCGTTGGCGTCAAAGGTTCTGGGCCGAGTAGCATTACGGGATGTAGGCGGATGTGCTGCTGGTATGCTAGAGAGAAATGTTTCCTTCTCTCAGATTCGGCTGCCCGACACTCCAGGAGGACGTGGAGGATGGTCAGCCTCTCCCCGCATCTACCACAGGTTGGAGGCTCACTTCCGGTGAGTAGAAAATTATGGGTGGCAAACGTGTGTCCTATTCTGAGACGACAGAATAGGACATCTGTTCGGCGCGAAATTGTAGTAGTGGGCCAGAATCCTAACTGTGGCTTTATCACGTGCAGTTTGTTATTGACTTCTGCGTCCCACATACGTTGCCAGTGGTTTCGCAGTTTCCCTCTCATGAAAGGCTTCAGGTCTGTGACAGGGACCGAAGCAGTAGGATTAACTGCATGCAATGAAATTTATGTGGACATCTGGTACGCTAGAACCTTACCCTCGATGCCCCTATGTCCAGGCACCCAGCGTATAATCATATGTTGGTTAGATATATATGCTTTACACAGGACGGAGTGGAGTTCATTAATTACCGAATTTTTGTGGTTACAGAAAGACATCAAGGCCTTCACAACACTAAGGGAGTCCGTATATATAACTGATTTCTGGAGTTTTTATTTATTTATATGCTTTACGACCGACAGCAGTGCGTAGGCCTCAGCCGTAAAGATACTAGTTTCCGGATGGAGTACATCGGCTTCCGAGAAGGATGGACCGACGGCTGCATAGGACACCCCGTCGTGTGAATTTGATCCGTCTGTGTAGAACTCCGTACAGGAGTGTTTGTGCTGGAGTTCCCGGAAATGCATTTGGATTTCAATTTCTGAAGCGTGTTTTGTAACTTGCATGAAAGATATATCGCATTGTATCAGCTGCCACTCCCAAGGAGGTAGCTCCTTGGCTGGACGCATTAGGCGAAGCTCGAGGAGTGGGACATGCATTTCATGACTAAGCTCCCTCACACGTAGCGAGAAAGGCTGTCTTACGGAGGGACGATTATGAAAGAGTGTAGCATATGTCATCTCGTTAACGGTATTAAAACACGGATGTTGAGGATTAGAGTGGACTTTCAGAAAATATGTTTGACCGATGTATGTTCTCTGCAGATGAAGTGACCACTCATTTGATTCTACTTATAAACTTTGTATGGGACTCGTTCTGAAAGCGCCAGTGGCCAGTCGGATTCCTAGATGGTGGACTGGGTCTAGCATCTTTAGTGCGCTCGGGGCGGCAGAGTGATAAATCACGGCACCATAGTATAGTCGTGATCGAATGAGGCTTTTATAGATATTCATTAACAACTTCCTGTCACTACCCCATGTAGTCTGGGATAGAAGTTTCATTATGTTCATTTTTAGACATTTTTCTTTAATATGTTTAATGTGGGGGACGAAAGTGAGTCTGCAGTCAAGTATGACACCTAGAAATTTCTGTTCTTTGTTTACAGGTATCTGTTGTCCACGCAGTTCTATGCAAGGATCTGGGATAAGTCCTCTCTTTCTTGTAAAAAAGAACACAAGAGCTTTTGTTAGGATTGATCTTAAATCCATCGCTGTCTGCCCACATTGACACATTGTTCAGGCCATGCTGTACCCGTCTCTCGCAGACTGCGAGGTTACAAGATTTGAAAGCTATTTGTATGTCGTCCACGTAGACAGAATAAAAGATTGCCGATGGTAATCAAGCGCGAAGCGTGTTCATCTTCACGATGAAGAGTGTGCAGCTGAGCACGCCTCCTTGGGGTACACCCGTTTCTTGCGTAAAAGGACGCGAAAGTACATTACCGACTTTTACCCGGAAAGTACGAGTGGACAGATAGCTTTCTATTAGGTTTAGCATATTACCATGGATGCCCATTTCTGACAGGTCTCTTAGGATTCCGTAACGCCACATTGTGTCATACGCCTTTTCCATATCGAGAAATATCGATAGGAAGAACTGTTTATGTATAAATGCGTCCCGGATATTCCCTTCAACACGTACGAGATGATCGGTTGTGGAGCGCCCTTCTCGGAAGCCGCACTGATAAGGATCAAGCATTTTGCTCTGTTCAAGGAAATGAATGAGTCCCCGATTTATCATTTTTTCAAACACCTTACAAATGCAACTTGCCTTGTTTCAAAACAGGGACCACAATGGCTTCCTTCCACGCGGTTGGAAGGTACCCTGCATCCCAGATGGTGTTGAAAAGTGTGAGTAGTGTAACTTGCGTATCATTGTG
Organism: Dermacentor variabilis; assembly: GCF_050947875.1. Classification (NCBI taxonomy): domain Eukaryota; kingdom Metazoa; phylum Arthropoda; class Arachnida; order Ixodida; family Ixodidae; genus Dermacentor; species Dermacentor variabilis. The sequence continues at coordinate 135,884,098 of NC_134571.1, forward strand.
TAAGTTTTTGAGCATTTCATACATGACTCTATCAGATCCTGGTGCGGAGCTCTTGCATGCGCTCAGGGCAGCTCTCAATTCGGCAATACTAAATGGACGGTTGTAAGGCTCATTCTCTCGGCATTTTCTTGTTAATGGCTTACGTTCTTCTATTTGTTTATATTTCAGGAAGGATTGCGAATAATGATTTGAACTTGATACGTTCTCAAAGTGCTCCCCAAGTGAGTCTACCTGATCTTGCAGTGTATCGCCCCGTGTATTTACCAGAGGGAGTGAATATGTTTGTCGCCCTATAATTCTATTTACGTTGTTTCATACTTTGGCCTCATCTGTATAAGAGTTTATACTCGATAAAAACTTCTCCCAACTTTCTCTTCTAGCCTGTCGGCGGGTTCTCCTGCCTTGGGACTTTGCTTTCTTAAAGCTGACAAGATTTTCTGCTGTGGGCGAAGCGCGTAGCAACCCCCACGCTTTGTTCTGATTCCTACGTGCGATTCTGCATTCATCGTTCCACCACGGGACATGCCGTTTGCATGCCGAGCCATTTACTTCACGTATGCATTTACCTGCGGCATCTATTATGAATGCTGTGAAGTACTCCACAGCAGCATCGATTTCTAAAGAAGACATGTCATCCCATGATATACTAGTTAGGTTTCGGAATTCCTCCCAGTCTGCTGTGTCAATCTTCCACCTAGGAGCCTGTGGTGGATATTCATTTTCTTTAAGTGTTCTTAATAGTATGGGGAAGTGGTCGCTTCCGTGAGGATTGTTGGTAACTGCCCATTCGAGTTCAGGCAGTATGGACGGGGAAACTATGCTCAGATCTATTTAAGAAAAGGTATTGTTTGCAAGACAGTAATATGTGGGTTTCTTCTTATTCAAAAGGCACGCACCAGAAGAAAAATAAACTGTTCAACGAGACGACCTCGCGCATCGATACGAGTGTCTCCCCACAGGGAGACAAGCATTCCTGACCGACCGCACAGCTCAGATACACTTTGGCCCACTCACCTCCCTCTCTTTTACTTTACGGAGTGTTGGCACCCCGCAAGGGTCCGTTCTGTCCCCCTTTCTATTTAATATCGATATGAGGTTAGCGAGATCGGGCGAAGGTTTTGGAGTGTAAGTGGTTTGTTGGGTTTGGGTATGAAAATAACCTTCGCATGACGCCAGGACTGGGGGAGGGTGCCCTCCCTCCAACACTGGTTGAAGTAGTCCGTAATATGTGTGATGGATTGATCATCCAGATTACGAAGCATAGATTTGGTTACCTGGTCGGCGCCAGGTGCGGAGCTGGTACGGAGAGTCAGGAGGGCCGCTCTGACTTCCGTCTCCGTTATGTCCGTGTCGAGTGTGGGGTTGGGCTGCCCTGTGTAGGGAGGTAAGCGAGTTGGTGTGCCTGGGGAAGTGTAGGTTTTTTGAAGTGTATCTATAAGGCTGTCAGGGTTGTCCATGCGTGCGTGGACGAGTCTTCTTACATGGTGTTGTGTTGCTGTTTTTGTCTGCGTCGGATCTATAAGGTGGCGGAGGAGCTGCCAGGCCCGCTTGGTGGACAGGTTCCCAGCAATGCGGTCGCATATCTGGCCCCAGTTGGACCGGCACAGCTCCTCAGAATGTTGTTGGATTTGGGTTTGCAGCGCGGCTAGCCGCTTTTTAAGTGTCCTGTTTAGCTTATTCTTCTTCCACCGTTCTAGGAGGCTGCGATAGGCCTCCCAGAGGTGGGCCAGTCGGGTGTCTAATGTAGGGCTCTCTGCAGGGGTTTCAATGAGTTTTGTGTTGCATTGGACGTCATCCTGGAGTGATTTCACCCAGGTGTCGATATCGGAAATAGGGGTGTCAGAGCGGGCCGCCCGAGTAGTGCGGAGAGAGTCCCAGTTTATGAGTTTGTGTGTCATGTAAGTGTGACGGGGTTGTTTGTATGGGACAGTGACCTGTATAATGTAATGATCGCTGCCTAGTGTGTATTGTGTTCTGGTCCAGGTGACGCCTCGGAGGGAGTGGGTCAGCACCAGGTCCGGGCTGGTGTCCATGCTGACGCTATTTCCGATCCGAGTGGGCGTCAGGAAGTTGTGTACGGTGAGGTGGAGGTTCTGGACGAGCAGCCAGAGCCTGCGGCCTCGGTGTGTTGTTGTTTTGTATCCCCAGTCTGTATGTTGACTGTTGAAGTCTCCGCCGACTAACAGGGGGTGTTTTCCTGCCAGCCGGTGCACCGATCGAAGTAGGGACTCTAGAGACGCCATCGGGTGTGATGGGAGGTGATAAATGTTTACAATAAATATGGATGGTAACGTGTGTTTATGGTGTATGATTTCAGTGATCACGCAGGGCGTCTCTGAAGCGATATGGTGTACCCTGTGAGTGATGCTACGGTGTATGAGTGTGGACGCCCTGGGTTTGTCTGTGGCGTCCGAATGTACCGAGGTGTAGCTGGGAAGTGTTGCGCAATGTGCAGCGTCTTGGAGTAAAAGTATTTGGGGCTGAGGAGTGAGTGTGGGAAGTAAAAGCTGCAGAGGTGCACGCTTGCCCCGGAAGCCACGGCAATTCCAAGTTAGAATTTGTAGGTAATTATTTACCCGCGCCGCCATACTGGAGCGTGGGGGGGCGGAGAGGGGGGGTTAGTTGCGTGTCCATTGGAATGTGTTGGACAGGAGGGGTGAATTGTGTAGGCGGAAGGGTGGGTTGCGAGGGTATGGAAGGACGCATTTGTGTGAAGCGGTGTTCTATGTTTTTGAGCATCTTGTTAAGCATAACATCCATGCGGTGCTCTAATTTCTCCGTGAGGGTTTCTACGAGGTGAGTGAGTTTAGTCTCGAGGCGTGTTTCGAGTTCTTGTAGTTTACGATCGAATTTAGCCTCAAGCGCTGCGAGTTTGGCATCCATGTCTGTCAACTGAGGGGGTGGCATTTCCTGTGTGGTTCGCTGTTTTTTCGCGGGAGGTGTGCTGGGAGATTCCGTCTCGGGGGGTGGAGTGGAGTTAGGGAGGCCTGATTGTGTCGGGGGTTGGGTGTGGACGAGGGAAGCAAGGCGACCTACCTCTTCCCTGAGGGCCTGGAGCTCCCGTTCCTGTTGCAGCGCTTCGGGAGTCTGGGTGAGCGGGGGGGTATGTCTTCCGGCGACCAGGTCGGCCCATGTGAGATGTCGAGCGTCCGAAGGGCGAGAAGCTGGGCTGCCGGAGCGTCGACGCGGGCTGGGACTGGATCGATGGTGTTGTCGATGTTCTGTCTTCTTTTGAGTGGATCGCGGCTGGCGTGTAGTATGACTTCTTCGATTTGTTTTGCATCCACTTGTTCCGGTCATGTGTCCTCCACCGCAGAGAATGCATTGTGGAGCGCAGGTTGGGGGGTCCACTCTTTCATGAGTTTCGCCACATCTGGGGCATCGGTGGGAGCGGGGCAGAGTACATACATCTGCTCGATGTCCTGGTTTTCTGCAGTTCGCACAGGCGTCGATGTGTCCCCGGTAGACCGTGCATAGGTGGACACCGCCGCCGTAGATGATTTTCCTCGGAACTGGTCCGTAGGCGAAGGTGATAAGGATTGAGCGTGTTTTCCCCATACGTCGGGCATCAATGATGGGGACTTCGGAATTTCGGGCCTGAAGGTCTGCGATGACCTCGCTGGGGGTTTCATCCCAAAATGCGTTCGTGATCACTCCGCGCACCGCCCCGGCTGGTGGGGCGATGTAGGCTGTGATAGCATATTTTCGGTCGCGTAGTGTAATTTCCTTGAGATTGACGAGTTTGAGGGCGGTCTCTTGGCACGTGGTGGCGATGGTGCACGTGTTGTTGGTGGAATGTACTCGGATCTGGATGTCTTGTTGGCATTGTAGCTGCGCTGCTTGCGTGATTGTGGCGAGTAGGGAGCGCGGTGGGATGTCGAGAAGCGTGAGCCCTCCCTGCGATCGGTAGACAATTTTGTAAGCATCGGCAGGCAACGGCGCGAGTTGGCGACCTTTGAACGCTGCTGCTCTCGCAGCGCGCAGCTGTTCTTGGCGAGGCTGGAACGCGGGCGGCGATGGCGTCGTGGCGTTTGCGTTCTGTGGCGTCCCCATGCTGGATCCTGGGCATGCGGGAGACGATTTGGAGGCTCCGGTCGTGTTCCGACGGGACGCGTGCATGGACAGGACATGCTTCCAGTCCCGGGGGTTGTATTCGGACGGGTTCAAGTCCTCTGCAGACACTGTGACCTGCATGCTGGAGTCTGGGAAGTGGCCGCGCGAGGCCTAGTGCGGCGGCTGCGCCGCTGCCAGAAAGGAAGGCTGACGGCTCAGCCGGAGAGCGTCGGATCTCCAAAAATGTGGGGTCTTCGGGAAGCTCTCACCTTGCTGCGTTGATTGAGGTAGGCAGTGGAGTTCCACAGCGGGTTCGCTGACCACTGAACAGGTCTGTGTGCCTGGTGTAGTCGTGCGCACTCGAGATAGCAGCGACCGGTAGTTTTCGCCGTCGCGGGGGCCGAGCGTCTCGCAGGAGCTGGGGAGCCGGAGTCAGCGGGGTTTCGAGGCGAGCCGTGCCGCTCGCGGTGCCTCGGGGGCCCCCGGCTGGGGGCGGCGGTTCGGGCCGAAGTACGTGCCGTGCAGCAGTGTTTAGGCACGTCTGACCTCGACAAGCGCGTGTCTGGATCTCGGGGGGCAGATGGCGTAACTGCCGACTCACGGCTTGTGGGTCGGACAGCCGCCAGAGGCCGTTGTGACGCTGCCCCCTGACGCGCCACTTCGGCAAAGCTGGCCTTAGGAAGGTATGCAACCCGCTTGCGCGCCTCTTTGAATGATATGTTTTCTTTTACTTTGATTGTGACTATTTCTTTTTCTTTCTTCCATGACGGGCGTGACCGCGAGTATGTGGCATGCTCGCCATCACAGTTCACGCAGTGTGGAGCGTTTTCGCACGTTTCAGAGGCATGATCACGGGAACTACATTTTGCACATGTCTGCCGGCCTCGGCAGTTCTGGGAACTGTGGCCGAAAGGCTGGCATTTGAAGCAGCGGAGAGGATTTGGAACATACGGCCTGACCCGTAGCATTACATAGCCGGCCTCGAGTGTCTCAGGCAGAATACTTGAGGAGAAAGTCAATACAAGATGCTTGGTTTTTATCTCCTTGCCGTCGCGCCTTAGCATGATTCTTTTAACATCGATCACGTTTTGCTCACTCCAGCCTTCCAACAGTTCGGCTTCTGTGAGCTCCATCAAATCGTCGTCAGAAACAACACCACGGCTGGTGTTCATAGTTCGGTGTGGGGTTACTGTTACTGGGATTTCCCCAAATGACTGAACTTTAGGAAGATTTTCAAGCTGTTTCGGATTGCGGAGTTCCAGAAGGAGATCGCCGCTAGCCATTTTCGTTGCTTTATAGCCTGTACCAAGAGTTTCAGTTAGATACTTAGATACGAGGAAAGGAGAAATCACTCTCATGGCCTTTTCAGGATTGTTTGAATGAATTACATGGAATCGGTGGAAGTTTGGCTGTTTGTTGCCAAGAAATTGGAAAATATCTTCGGTGCGCCCTCGTTTCTGAGGGCGATCACGTAGTCGGGGAAAAGAAGTGGCCATTAGAAGTATGGTTTTTTCGGCAGGGATGGCCGCCGCCCACCATGGAGCCCGACCAGGGGACGACACAGGACGGAAATATTCAGTTCTGCGCACGCCAGCGGTACAACCCCGCTATAACCAAATACATATACCCAAGACTGCATATAGTGCACAAGGTTAACCCTCGCCGCCTGCGAAGCCGGAAGTAATACGAAAATAAAGAGAGGACAGGAAAGATTAAAAGTGAGAGAAATGCGAAGATTTGAGGGAGAGAGAGAGAAAGGAAAAGGCAACTACCGATTTCCCCGGGTGGGTCAGTCCGCCGCCGTAATCTTGCCCTGACGTCTCCTTCAGTTAAATTACTCGCCTACACAATCTTTATCCGACGTAAGCTTGAATACTCTCGTGCTGTTTTTGATCCTCACCAAATTAACCTGATTAATGTTCTGGAATCCGTCCAAATTGGCATCACAAGATTCATACTTTCCAAATACTTTCGTGGTTCAAGCGTCGCCGCCCTGAAAACCCAGCTTAACCTTTCCACTCTTGTTTCCCACTATAGAATCGCTAGACTTTGCCTGTATCACAAGTTTTTCTATTCTTTGCCCATTGAGAATAAGCAACCCCCCCATCAGAAGAGCCCACCGCATTTCTCGCACCACCCATCCCAATGCAGTGTATCCTGAACATGCCCGCTCCACTACTTCCCAGCAATCGTTTTTTTCTGCGCGCTGCTCGCGACTGGAATGACCTGCCAGCTGGAACTGCTATTATCATCGATTCGCAGTGTTTTAAGCGAACCATTGAAGCACGCCCACCTCTCATGTAATGCCCCTCGGGGCCCTTGAGGAACCAAAAAAATAATTAAAAAAGAACAAATGCTGTGATTGTGTTCATACAGTTGCAGATGAGAGATAAAAGCACCTTTGATAATGTTACCAGAGTTCAAAACACAGTGCCGCCATTAGCAGCACAGAAGGAAAACAGCTGGTGAAACTCCCAACAGACATATTTGTTCTGCAATAATCCAAACAGTTTACAGTTACCATGCGTATTATGCATCCTGCACAGAGAGCAGAACTGAACGTTTCACCTGCTAATGTTTCAAGCAACTTCCCACACATTCTTGCTTCTTTCAGTGCTCTATATGGTTTTCATGCTTGCTTGCTGGTTTTAGTACAGTTTTATGAGCTGAAATGCATTATGCCAGTTTACAGCACTATTTCTTTACTTGAACAGATTTCTACTGAGGTAAAAACTAGAAGCTGTTGCACAAAGGCCTTTTTGTTTTGCAGTGCACAAGCCCTCCAGAGGAGTTCGCACACACGGATGTGCACTGTGCCAACTCGGCAGCTACTCTAAGCACCAGTGGTCTTGAAGTCATGTAAGATTGAATACATCATAACAGCATTATGCCTATGCCATTTATTGCAACTTCAAAGAACATTTAATACCACGGTTGCAATGTATGTGTGCTTTCTTTCAGAGCTGGTACCTCTGGCTTACAAGTTGTAGAGGCGGCACCCGTGCCCATTGAAGATCGACACGACTACTTAAATTTCGTGTTGCCAACATTTGGGCCGTATGAGGAAGTGCTCTCAAGGGGCACACCCATCAGTGGGCCAGTTCGCCGTGCTGTTCTGGACCGCCTGTTCCAGGCGTGCTTCAGGCTAGCTTGCTACATTGTGCTTTCATATACAGGCCAGTGATCGTGTTCCCGTTATTGTTATAATGATATTGACCCGATTTACATAAAATTATAGTGGGACGTAAAATTATTTTTGAACTTCTGAGTTATTCTCTTAAGTACTATTGCCACACTGCACTGGCACAACATAACGGTAACCACAATTTGCTTATAGGTATCCATCACGCGAGCTATACCGAACAGCGGCGGAAGCTCTTGTGTTGAAGTATCCGCACCTCCTGGATAACGTCGGTGGCAATACAAGCGGCTTGGTAAGCATCACTATTCTTTTGTTCATGACTGTCTAACTGTGCCTGTTAGCTTGTCATATTTGTCACTGCATACATACCTTGTATAATGAACTGAATTGTACTGAGCTAAGCAATTGTTTTCGGAGCTAGGCTGCCGCAAATTTAGACAAAGAATATTTAGTTCCAATATGGTTTAAATTGTGCCATGCAGTGTGCAGTTGCTGGCCGTAACATTTCGCATAATTGGTTTTAGATATAGTCATATTGTTAATTGTTCCAGAATGGCTTTTGGCCACTGAGTCTACAAGTGAAGTGTCTGAGCATGAGAACTTATCCTTACTACGTGTATACAGGCAGCTGTGGAGGTTGCAGGTTGGCTATGCGATCCATGGTTTTCCTACGTGCAACTATGACCTGTGCTACTATGGCTATTCTGATAAGCACAATGTTGCAGGTTCTGAAGGCATCCGCTAAAGCAGTCTCTAATAATATTTGGGGTTTTACGTGCCAAAACCACTTTCTGATTATGAGGCACGCCGTAGTGGAGGACTCCGGAAATTTTGACCACCTGGGGTTCTTTAACGTGCACCTAAATCTAAGCACACGGGTGTTTTCGCATTTCGCCCCCATCGAAATGCGGCCGCCATGGCCGGGATTCGATCCCGCGACCTCGTGCTCAGCAGCCCAACACCATAGCCACTGAGCAACCACGGCGGGTAAAGCAGTCTCTAATCGTCCTGGCTTAAGATGTTAAACACCATTGACAAATGGTTGTACAAAAATAGTTCTTCAGACTGAAAACAAGAATTTCCATATGTAAGCCTTGCATATACCTCTTAGAATGAATAGGTGCACTTTACAGATTACTTCAATTTGTGCTAAGTAGTTTGTTGTGCTGGGTACTTGGCTTAATGGACAGTTAGGAGGAAAGGTCATTAGGGGCTACGGACTGGATTCCAAGAGAAGGGAAGCGTAGCAGGGGGCGGCAGCAAGCTAGGTGGGTGGATGAGATTAAGAAGTTTGCAGGGACACCATGGCCACAATTAGCACAAGACCGGGGTAGTTGGAGAAGTATGGGAGATACCTTTGCCCTACAGTGGGCATAGCAAGGCTGATGATGATGATGAGGAGGAGGAGGAAAGGCATGACCAGCTGCCATCACCGTGACAAGGCCAACCAGAACTCTTTCTGTGAGTGATGTGACTTGGTGGGCCATGTTCATTACATAATCACTGTGATGTATAATTCCACAAATGCATTGTACGCTAAAGTATTTGGCCTAAACTTCCTGTAGCATGTTCAGCCTGCAAACTGCTTAAATCAAATGTGGGGGAGGTGCTTGTCTTGGTGAAAAATTTGCATAATTGTGCTGCCCCTGCCATCCCAGCATGGTAGACTGATGCTCTCTAGTTAGGTCATTGCCTCTTGTGGCACTTTATATCTCTAAGTGAAACTTTCGTGTAAGTTTCTTGACAAAAACAGAAGGATTGAAGGACTCTGCTACAACCTTTGTCCGTAAAGTTTGGAGGTTGAGTCCATAAAAAAGGTATTAAACATGTTGACATTGTAGCTTGCATTCTTATTCAGCTTGCAACGCTTCTTGAGGTCTCAGGAGTAGAATAAGTTTTTACTGGCAGGGCTGTCAGCTTCGTTGCTGTCCTTAAAGCTCCTTTACATCCTTAATGGCCTCAGCGCATTCTATCCAGCATTTTCAGGGCTCTCTTTAAATAGGGAAATAAAAAAAATTGCACGGGAGTACAGCTATGCTGAGTGCCGGAATAAATCTTCAGGACCAGGGCAGTGTGCAGCCTCGCATTATGCTGAACACTTATTGTCCAGAAGACCATACGTGAGGGCGACAGCGTCCCAATGTGTCATGCATGCATATGAGCACACCAATATAAAACTCAGCTTACTGTCAGCCCTTGCGAGAGACTCATGCTGTGCGACACTTCTGGTATCGAAAAAAGACTATGAAGCTCGTCTTTGCTTTGGACTGCTGCTGCTGCAGCTGTATTGATGTCGGCTAGCTCATAAACCATCATTTAATGCTCTGCTTGTTCGTTTGGGGGTTGTAATGAAAGCACCATGTTTTGTCGTCGGTCATGATGCTGTTGATGAATGCAGCATCCCTGTGTGTGCCTACGAGCAAGTCAGCACAAACTGACATTTCTGTTGTAATCCTGAGTGAGGGACTGCGGTACTAGTCTGGCATTAACATTTCATTTTTCCAACTTGCACAAAATTTGGTGACATGTTTTACTGATGTCAGGGCATCGATAGCATGTGTGCTGTAACAGCGAGCTCTTGCTCTACGATGTCCCTGATCCAAACCATGTCATCATTCTGTGAGGCTGAAAGTTGCCCCAGCCCTGTGTAATCTCCTGCTGACACTTCTCCCAAGGCAAACTGGTTTGGCCATTTCCACATGTTTGTTCACAATAATATTGTTGCCATAAGTGAGACAAAGAATCTCATACAGGTCCCTCTCCTCTGTTTTGCCAAGCTTCACTGAGAACTTTGTTTACACGTTCCACAGGGATGTCCATCTTTTCACAGTCACTCGCAGTGGTATGTACCAACTAATTACAAAGAATTTTCCACCACATAATGCTATCGTGGCTGCCACAGCAACTAGACCAAAAAACACAGTTTCAGTCCAAAAGATGGTGTTGCACATAGTTGTAAACAAATGCTTCAGGCAATCACTTATACAGAAGAAAATAAATGTCTTTGAACTTTACAGACAAAAGCTGTGTATATACAAGGTAGTATGAAAGGATGTCGAGACTGGCTCTATCTTGAACAGAGTGATTTAGGTGCATTCAAACACTGTCACCTATAAAAAAACACCGTAACCTTTGAAAAACACCGTCAGCCTTGCCCAACAATCAAGCGCTCCTGCCACTTCGCGGGCGTATTCTTTCCAAATGAGCCAAGCACCCTCTCCTGCAATTTACACTTGATTAAAGCACTCTTATCAAAACGGCAACATTTGAGCCATATTTCTCATTTTTGAAAAAGTGAAATAAGGGGGAGCCAAATCGGAATTAGTAGGGTAAATGTGCAAGAGAAACAATGTTTCCGGCAATAAACTTGCTTGTGCATAGTTCTCTGTGACAGTGTGCATTGTTGTTCTGCAGCATCCAGCTCCTTGTGCGCCCCAGATCTGGCCATTTTCACTGAACGACCCCCTCAGATGTTTTGAAACTTAGCAATAAAATGCGCTGTTTATATGTGGCCATTCAGGATGAATTCCTGATGAAAAATACTTTAAATGCAAGCAAAAACCTAACGGGAACACACTCTGTCAAGTTGCAGACTTTTTTTTGCCTTTATTCGATTGTAGAGATATTGGCCTTTTCTTCTAATGACTATTGCCCTGTCTCAGGGGTGCACCTGCACGCCTAAGTTTTCTCCCAACTGATGATCATTGATGTGAAAGGAAGGTCATTCATAAGGATTTGCTCTTTCTTATTTCGTTCTCCTCAAAAAAATTAAGAAGTCATTGCAAAAGTTGCAATAAATCTTGTTATTGAGTTGTAAAATTTGCAAATAATCTCGGTAGGATGAGGGTGCTCAATTCTTCCTGGGAAACGCTTCCAGCACTTACTTGCAAAGTGTCAGAAACATTAAGAGCACCCTATTGCCGCGCAAGGGAATATTTGTGAAGGTTACCATGTTTGAATGCACCATGAAGAAATTACTTCCTTCAAAATAGAGCCAGTCTTCAAACATTTTTATTTCACTTTGTAAGTGTATTCTTGGACACATAGCTCACCCATGTTTTCATTATGCAGTGTTTACTTTCTATGTGTTGCTAATTCAAGCAATTTGCAGGAGTCTTGGGTTCTCGGCCTGCGGAATAAATTTAAAAATATGAGGAAGAAGGTCGAGAACTGCCCCCCAGAGATGTTACAAAAGCGGGAACAGAGCCTTCACAAAAGGCCACGGCAGCCTCCCTCGTAGACTTCAAATAAGAAGTTGTGCCGCCTGTTTGTGAGTCTTCTTGTTTGACACTGCATACTCAAAGATGTCCTTTTCAGAGAACCATTAGTACAGTATTACAACTAATACTCATTGTTAGTGGCAGTTCATTGTGCTTATACTTACACTATAAGGCAAGGCTGCTTATCATAAAACTTGTTTTGATATATTTTGATACACGCCTGGCCTGTCACTAGGTTGACCTCTCCAGGCTCCACTTCGCTTTCTCTGTTACTAAGAAAACAGTGATTCTTGTGTTGACCTATAGTTCTGGTACAGCACAGCGCATTGCTTGTTCATCTCAATCCAAGCAGTGCTTATCGAAACCATTCAGTATGGTTTATGGTAGCTCAAACTGGTTGAGATGGTTTCACGCTCTCCATTAGCCTGAAACACCCAATGCCTGTTGGTCTAAAACAGAACAGCACAAACCACTGCACGAATAGTTAGCAAGCTCGTTGAAGCCCATGGATCGCTACTGGATTGGCTTGTCCTGGCCATGGAGTAGGCTATGAAGATTTATTTCATTCCTAGTGTTTAGTTTTATGCCAATTAACAAAAGGTCACAAATCAGTAATCTTTCAATTAACCAAAGGATTTTACTGTGCCAGACATAGGCAACCGACCAACCTATGTACTTCTGTTTATCAGCAATTTTCATTTAACTGAGTTTTGTTTAATGGGTGTCCACTGTATTTGATTCGTTATTACAAAGTTTCGAATATTCCCGCAGCCCGGAACATTTCACTGCTTCCTGGCATTTGCAGACGTGGAGCTTATTCAGTGTATAAATACATGTACTCTTCATGAGGAGGGCAGAAGGCAAAGTGCCTGGTGGGGCCTATCTTTCTACAAACAGTACAGTCTAATCTCGATATAACGAATCACACGGGACCACCGAAAATTCTTTGTTATGTTGAAATATTGTAATGAAAAACTTGCAGTTATAAGCCAGTGGATGATCCTAGGAATGAAAATGATGTACCTTGGTAGTAGATGCGTGTGCAGACAAGCATACTCTAAAATGAAGATGTTTCACTCACTTCCAAGCTACTTTACTTGAAGAAATCAGTGATTTTCTTCACGAGCGTGCAGCACGCACGACGAATTAGGAATGCGTCTACATCGTCCACTTTGTTCAGTACCTTAGTGGGTACGTCATTGCACCGAGTGATGAAAGTGCGGACTTTGTTTCTGTGCACTAAAACATCAATGTTCGACCGGATCATCTGTGTTCGGCGACCCACAGTCGTCTTCCTTCGGGTCTTCATCTTCACTGGAGACACCACAAACGCAGTTAACAATCTCTTCGGCTGTCAGGTCCACCGCCGTTAGTGCTGCGCTGTCGCTCTCCATACAGTCGAAGGAAGAGTCGGTGGGCAGCAGTTCCGCAACCTTGGTCTACAGGTCTCCTGTGTTGATGTCGTTGGTCATCTCCAGGTCATCTTCAAGTTGCACAGGCGCTCCTTTTCGCCAGCAGTTGCCAATGGTGGATGCCTTCAAGTTCCACCAAGCTCCTGTGAGCATATTCGCTGCCTGAAGAATAATGATTGCAGTCAGCTGCTTTAATCGGACGTTGTTAATCAACCGCTGCACAAGGCGCTTACGAAATTCTGCTTTCACACTCTTTATAATGGCCTTGACAGCAAGGACGTGTTGTTTGGCTGCAGAAACTCGAAGCGATCGTGCATAAAGCGAACATTCACAATGTGAGGTCAACAGTTGCCGACAACCAAGGGAATACTTCGGTCATCCGTGCTCATGTGGTCGTCAACTTTAAAGAGCCACTCGGAAAAGAGTTCTCTGGTCATCCAGGCTTGTTTGCTGCCGAAGTAGTCGTACGGTAACGATATGTCTTTCATGCAGCGAGGCTTCGCGTACTTGCCGATGATCGGTCTAATTTTCTTCGTGCCTGTTGCATTAAAGCAGAGCAGGACTGCCATGCGAAGATGTTACTTCTTGCCTCCTTTGCACTGCTGCCCTTTGAAGTGCATTGTCTTGTTTGGTAGTAGCTGATAAAAACATGCGGTCTCATTAGCGTTGCAAATATCTTCAGATTGAGATTCAACAACCTCTAGAAAACGATCATTGTGCCAGGAATCTGCGCCTTCTCTGTCAGCAGCCTTTTCATCGCCCGAGACTACCTGCCAAGTTATTCCGTTCCTTTTGGGGAAACGAAAAAGCCAACCCGCACTGGCGTCGAACCCAGTTATTTCAGGTGCATTAGCAAATTCGCTGGATTTTGCTTGGTGCGTTGGGCCAGACATGGGAACGTTTTGCAGTCTGGCGTCTTTGAACCACATGAGAACAGCTTGGTCCACATTTTGAAAGTTTCCCAGTCGCGGTCGTTTCCTTGTAGGAGTGAGCTGCGATTCCCGGTGAAGCTTGACAGTCTTGTGTCGGTCTTTCAACATGGTCGCGATAGACTATGGGGCAATGCCACGCTGTCTGCGCACATCGATTTGCTTTTTCCCTGCATTGATTTCCTGCAATACGTCCAATTTGTCCTGCAGCGAAAACTGCCATCGCTAGCTGCATTCATCATTGTATCTTGTGCGAACATTGCCAAACCTTTGTCGAGAAGTTCTAGGTGAAGGTTGTGGCGAAGCAGTTGGCACTCGGCATCGTGCTGATGATAACTACTGCATTTGCGGTTTATGTTTCATGCGGGATTGCGGCGCTGTTACTTTTAGCCGAATTCGTAATACTGATGTTCCTCGGTTATAAAGGATAAAAGAAACCATGTGCGTTATTCTGAAATATGCGCTGTATTGAAATTGGTAGTTCCGAGATATTTTTACTTGAAAATATCGGCAATCTGGTGGGGATCTTTAAACTATCCGTAAATTTGAGAAATTAGTTAATGTGGGGTTCACATTAACGAGATTTGGCTCTATAGTATTTGACAGTCAGCAGCAGTGCGAATGCAGAGCAGAGTGAGCATAATCTGATGAGAGCCTCATGTGAACACTAATACCTGTGTCACACGGGCACATTTGGAAGGCCTTCCAGTCGACGGCCTTCGAAACGCCACAACTCTATCGACTCAAAGGAGTTGTCGCGCTGCTACACGGCACTTTTGAAAGGCCGTTGAGTGGTTCAGGCGTTTCTCGCAAAATTCTGTGGCGCTGCGGCCCTTTATTTTCGTTTTCGTGTCACAAAAAGTTAAACAACATTAAAAGCACTTAAAACCACTATAATTTCTCTTATGTTTGTTTATACATTTAAAAAAAATGTTTATACAATGCTATACATATATGTTTAGTTTTTAAGTTGTTGAGTAGCGAAACTGCGGCAACGTTCGCTCCGCTCGATGCGGCTGCCGTTCTGGTGTGTGTGCACGTTTCTCTTCAAAGTGCGCCCATTGAGAAAGAAATTGTGCGCCTTGCGCTTCGACTGCATTCTTGCTCTACCGCTATGGGTGACAGAGAGACAGATGCTCAAGATGACAAGACTGCTATGATAACCTATATGGGTGCGATCATGCAGCTTGATGCCGAGATTGAGGCGGCAAAAGCGGAAGCCGACGCCATCGAGGAAGAGCTGCTGATCGTCAACAATTTGATGATGACGATAGACTCGGTGACCGAACGAAGCGTTAACAGAGATAGATGGTCGTTCTCTCGCCGGACGAGGTGGTTTGAGGAGACTGTGCCATTGCTTGGTGAGAAGTTTTTCAAACGTGCATTCCGCGTAACGCCGGCGACTTTTCGCTACATCGTGGACGCCGTGAGACCGCTGCTCGAGCGTCAGAACACAAACATGCGTGAAGCCATCACGCTCGATAAACGTGTAGCGATTGGCTTGTACCGGTTGTGTTCTTCAGCTGAAGACCGTAGTGTCGCCGAATTGTTTGCTGTGGGACGCTCAACCGTCAACGTGGCCTACAGAGAGTTGTGCGAGGCCGTTATCCACACTATGGAGGCGGAGTGGATCAAGATGCCCACAGCTTCAAGCATGGCCGAGCACATTCGCGAGTTCACGGCACATTGGAATTCCCGCAAGCCATGGGATCACTAGACGGGTGCCATTTCCCCGTTTCACCGCCCAGGGAGAGCGCCACCGACTACAGGAACTATAAAGGATGGTAAGTCGTACCTCTGATATGGTGTGCACTTATATTACATCACCTACAGCTTCCAAGCTACGTCATATTTTTAGAGTACGGAGAATGGGTAAATACTACCAATCCGAATTAACGAGGTCTTTTTTTATGCAGGTACAGCATCGTCCTCCTCGCACTGGTCGACCACAAGTATAGGTTCCGGTACATCAATGTGGGTTCTCCTGGCCGCTGCCACGATGCATATGTGTACCACCGGTCAAGACTAGCAGACGCAGTCAAGGGCCCCCTGTTCCGCCGACCACTAGCAACAATCAGTGGTACAGCTGTGCCACCCTTAATACTATGTGACCAAGCATTTCCACTCACTCTAAACCTGATCAAGCCATTCAGTCACAGGGCACAGTTAAGTGAAGAACAAAGGTTATTTAATTACAACCTTTCCAAAGCCCGAAGGATTGTGGAAAATGCCTTTGGTAGGCTCAAGGCAAGATTTCGCTTTATCTTGAAAAGGATGGAGTGCAACATCGACAATGCCCGCCTTGTCATTCGTGCCTGCTGTGCTCTGAACAATGTGTGCGAGCATTTTGGTGACACTGTGCTCCAACACTGGTTGGTCGAGGCTCAAAACAATGATGGCGGCCTCCATCAGCCTGACCACAGCACAGATGCTGAGGAAGGCACAGGCGGTGATGTGAGAGCAGCTCTTGTCAGGCACTTCCAGCAGAGCTAAGGATTTTATGCTGAAGCTTTGTGGACGTTCATGCTTCGGTAGGTCAGTGAGTCCACTGTCATCATCAAATACTTGTGCGCCTAGCAGAAGTTAATTTCTACTAAGCGCACAAGTATTCTTCTGCACTCAAAAGAGCGATTTAGCACACATTGAAGAAAGTATTCTGTACAAAACCCACAAGATGGGTGAAGTAAGGAATGGAAAATGAAGCATCCATACAATTGCAGCAAATTCCTACAATGAAAACACGTACACTCTTGACCGAACAGGTTTCCTTTGTAACAATCTGTTGCGATTGGGTGGATGCTGCATTTTCCATTTCCTAATTACAGCAACTTTATTTGGAACCTTTTTCTAAATATTTTGACATTGCATTAAAAAACTTTTCTTGCATTTGCATGTGTCTCTCTCTTTGCTCGTACTCTCTCTGACGGCTCGCCACCAGCTGCTCCCTCAGCAGTATGTGTTCACCGAGTATCTGCTGCTTGAAGTCGTCACTCGCCTTCCTCTTCTTTGGACCCCGGCTTGTAGTAGTCACACTAGCAGGGGTGGCACTGCTGATAGCAGGGCTGGAGGAGGCCAGGCTGGAGGAGGCCGGACTGGGAGAGGCCGGGCTGCTGGAGGCCGGGCTGCACGTGGACGGGGACTTCGGTCCTGGGCTGTCCAGAGGTCTGACGGGCGCACTCTCCTCCCATTGCAGCCTGTTCTCATTGTGAACGACACCATTGTCGCTGCCGTTTATCATCTCCATGATGACCTGGACAATGATTTAATGTTACTTGCATCTTTGATAACTTCAGAATGTTTTGAAAGATTACATTCCAACATGGGTCTCAATACTCTGATGCAATAATACGCACACCAATGCATACTCTACTGCAAGTGTTGTAGTTGAACAGAGAACGCCAACAAAATGGGAACGCACATAGTCTCTCTTTTACGTTATTGCAATGACTGGGTGCCAGCAAACAGCTGTTATTTTTATGCGCTTATACTATCCTGAGGACTGTACACGCATGGAAAAGTAGTACCTGCAACCAGCAGTATGAGCCACAATTTACGACAATGCTGCACTTTCATCCTACAAAGTAGCATGTAATAGAACGATTTGTGCACATTCAGTTACGTCATCGAGCAAGTGAATGGCTTCAGAGATTATTCTGCACTTACTGGAGGCTTTTAAAAAATGCTATACCTCTTCAACAGTAACTTGGCTCTCTTGAGCCCTTGACGGGTCGTTGGCCGGGAGTGTCCCCAAAAAACTGTGTATACACCAGAAATGCGTCCAAGGTATGGCGCCAGCACCAGTCTTTTGATTTTTCAGCCAAAACCTGAAATGTTATAAAAGAGAAGGTTTGGTTAACTATAAAGATGCATGTGCGGGCACAGACACAAGAATGTACTGATCAAATTCGCTTAACCGAGGTGTCGATAAGCGGAACAGGAACACCAGAGAGTCGTATTATGTTTTATTCGAACGTAACCAAATTGTTTTTTGAAATCCTCGTCACGTGACTATAATTTTCGCACAGTATGCTGCGGTGTAATTTTCCGCGTCGGACCTCTGAAGTCACACTAGTCAATTACCTTGAGTTTAGACACTAACCAACTGCATCATGCACAAGCAGTATTCTTGAAAAGTTATGCTCATTCGAGGCCGAGTTTACGGCTCATTAAAAGTGTCATGGGGTGGTGGAACAAAAATTCCACGACAAATGAAATTCTGCAAAGATCCACCTGTTCATTTTAGAGCGCAGCTCTTTGGCGTCCGTTCCTGGGTTTCGCGTCGTCGTCGTCGTCGGCCTCGTAACCAGCTCCGCCCCCCTTTCATCCCCCCAGCGCTAGCAGCGACCGACTGATACCGCTGGATGCCGCTGACGCCGCTAGAGAGTCAAGATAACGTGACTGCATAGAACACCGTCGCCGCCATGCAGAAAGAGGAGGAAAGGGTCCCCCCCCCCCTGTTCTTGTGTGGCGGATAGGGTGCTCTTCAGTTGCCGACGCGCCGGTTATTCGTTGTCCCTGAAACCAACTCCGCAGCTGGGGTTGACTCACTATCGGCGTCAGCGGCATCAGTCAGTCGCTGCTATCTCTTCCCTCCTCCCTTTATCGTGTTGTCCGCTTGCTGCGCGCGCTTCTGCCCCCATCGTTTGCCGCTGGGTGTACACGCCGCCCCCCTCCCCCCTCTTCCTGCGAGTCTCCGGTTGTCAAAGCGCCGGCTCGAACTTAATTCCTTTCTTCACTCCTCCTCCAATGCAACCCCTGTGCGGTGGCAATCAGAGAGCCAGATCGGTGGCGGCGGATCTGTATATGTGCACCGCCCGAGCCGAAATTGCCGCTGCCGTTCGCCCTGTGCGGTGGCAATCAGAGAGCCAGATCGGTGGCGGCTTGACATAAAGACAAACAGCAATTTCCTAACACTTATGCGGGAGAACATCCCGTTCCTCTCGCTCGTAACGCGTCCCACGGCTGTGACAACCTCGCGAGGCACTTGTATAGATCTCGTCTTTGAGAATCAAGCATTGGTGTACCAAGTCGAACATATATCGGTCCATTTCTCCGACCACAAAGCTTCCTTCATGACTGTCAAGAACTGTTAGTAGAGTCTTTGTTAAAGGAATACGTGTGAAAAATAAAAAAAATTCTGTGATAGCGCATACATGTGTTGCTAGATTTCTTTGCCTCAATCTATCGAAAAGGTGAAACAGCTTATTTGCTGCGCTCAAATTTCGCATTAGGAAGTAACGTAATCGTCGGTAATTTTTTTTTTTCTCAATAAACACCTTTCTCTCTCTCAAGGCCAAGCCCCGGCAAACGGTTAATCGTAAGGTCATCGGACAAATTTATGAAAGCCACTTACCGATAAGTCTGCGCAAGATTTTCAATCTTGCGGTGAACTTGCAGCCGAGTTCTTTCAAAGCCCACCTGTCGCAGGGCCGCAGCGATACCGTCGTAAACGCCGCTATTTCTCTTCTGACGGCGTAGGTCCATAATAGGGTGCCTCGATGCGCGCGCCCCCCTCCGCCGCTCCGTGGAGGGTGGGGACATCCTTTGAAAGGGTCAGTGCCGCCTCGGCGAGGACGCGCGCCATATTTGTGCCCCCTCCCCGTCCCGCCTGCATCAGTTGCACGTGCGGCGGCCTGTTTCCCGTCGGTTGCAATTTTTCTTGGCCGCAAGACGAGGAAGACATGCCGGGGTGTTGCGTGCCTGCGTGCACAAATCACCCCCGAAATGGCTGGAGAATGTTTTCATTTCCGAGAGATCCGAAAAGAAGGCTCCTGTGGACTGTAAAAGTGAAACGGGACAAGTGGCAGCCGGCCAACACTTCACGCCTATGCAGTGTAAGTACTATATTCCTTGTTTCGTTTCCGTGCTGCTTGCTCCATAGATAAGTGTACTGCTTTAAAATAATACCCAACGTGCGCGCTAAAAACGGCGTTACAGTTTTTGTAGGCATTCATTACTATTTCGCGCTTGATACTGGGTACGATCGATTATGCCAGCATATACCGCGGCACCAAGCATTGTGTTTAAAATGCTTAGCCAACGTACACTTCAAGACGCGGAGTTGTGGTCATGAATCGCATCTTTAGTGTAAAGAGACTAAGTTTCAAGGCATAAGGGACCTTGATCTGAACAGAACACAATACATGCGTGTGTTGCAGTGGTGCCCGGACCTTTATGCTCTAGGCCTCTGCCGCTCGTAATCTGTTTGCCTAACGCTGCAAATGTCTGTATTACTGATTACTGATGAAAGTGAACGCGTCAGAGATCGTTACACCGTAGCTTTCATCCGAGGTTCTGAAGAAAATAAGTAAAGGCGCGAAGGCCGCACGACAAATTAATGAAGTCTAAGATTTCATTTGTTGAGTACCAATATAATGACATCGAAATATTTGGAGCTGTTGATTTTTACTTCCTTTGTGGTGATTAGTAGTTCTAATACTAGACCAGTGATTGTTTCGTACACCGTTTGGAAAATTCCGAAAACCAACTTTCCTGCACAGCAAATGCCCCTTCACCATGGCGGACCGGCCTAGAAGTTGGGTGCAGCTCTGCATTCTAATATTTTACGCCTCATACCACTTTGCTCGCACATGGCGAACAATTTGACAGGGCTCATTTCACCCTTCTCCAACAAAAGCAGTGGCTTGGCAGAACTGCGCCTAATTCGTTTATCGCGGCAGCGTGAAGGCAGGGAACCTGGCATTGTTCAGGGCATATGTGTCTCCTTTGCTGCACCTTATTTCTAACCCCAAAACCAGTTTGGTGGCCGTGGTGAAAGGTTTTTGCAAAGGGTCATATTAGAGTGCCTTGTCGGCGAAGATCGACCTTCGTCGTCTGTCTGCAGCCTCAGCGCAGTAGTCTATGCGTGATTATTTCGTCATATGTGATAGAATTATAATAAACACATCATTAGTGTCACTGACTTGAGTGTATTATGATGTCATTGACTAATTACCCTAACGATCGTGCGTAATTACTTTGTAGCTAGTGTTACAATGAATAGAGATGACTATAATTAAAAGTAAGAAGGTATAAGACTGGGATTAATGACTATGACAATTACTATTGCTTAAGAATTACTCAATACAAATTAATATGGCTTAAATTTATTGAACAAAATAAATATTGACTTAGAATGACGCAGAAAAATTAGACTGGCTTAAAATAATGCAGCAAAATTAACGACCACCGAAAATAAATAATCAAAATACCGATTACTTACGGCTACTCAGCAACATAAGTATGACTTAAAAGGACTGAGCAGAACAAACGATCAAAAATTGCAGCTGTAAAGGAGTTTAATGTGGTAATCGTTGATTCTTCAAAAGCGAAAGGCGTATGCTTTCGCACTTCGAATCAATCGTCCCTAAGGACTTATTTTGCTCTTACTGTGTTCTTTTTTTCGATATGCCGTCCGCCTGCTATGTTCGTTTGCCTTAGTGACTTACTTTCCTATACCAATTTCCAAAAAATTTTGCCCCTAAAAGCCGACAAAAATGGAACAGCAGAAAAGTGAAGCGCTTGAAAATCCCTCGAGTATCATCACGTGGCCTTGTGTATATTAAATGTAATGTCACGGGGGCGGATTTAGTTCCTTGTGCAGTGATTACTCGACTGTTAATATTACTATTTCTTTGGTGCGCAGGCCCATTTTGTGGACAGCTGCTTCGAAAACAACCGCGCGGACGGACGAAAGCTGCTGAAAGGAAACGCTGTGCCAACCATCTTTTCGTTCCGACGTAAGTTGTACCATATGTTTCAGTAGTGATTACTTTTGCAATGCACATCACTGTTGCTGATATGTTAGTATACTGGCGCAATTGAGGACTGTAAGCGCGCATACTTCTCTACCTTACATTTCTTTACTTGAAACTGCCTTGTCATTCACGCAACTGGGAAATTATAGTGTCACCTTTCGATGCTTTTGACTGAGTCCATAAGCTCTAAAATTTCCTGTTTATTGTGCAGCTTTGGTTCCCCACCGAAAGGAGCCGAAGGAAAGAAGCACACCTGTTCTAGCATCTGCAGCCATCACAGTGGTGCCACAAGGAAAACCAGAAGTTTCTGCAGCTTTTGAATTGTCTTCAGGGTCTCATCTAGATTCTCTGCCAGTCCACTCTTGCAGTGCACAAGACAGCACGAACTGCAATCAGGAGGCAGTCTGCAATGAGTCGCAAACACAACAAGAACAAGTATGCAATCTACATGCTTCCTCCAGCTCTTGTGCCGAGCTAAAAAAGCAACTAGACGATGCAAGACAAAGCTACATGCAGCTTCAAGAAGTTCACAAGAAGGCTAACGTGACTATTCAGTCCCTAAAAAAGAAGGTGCGAAAACTAGAAAGTAGAATAGAAACCTTCGAAAGGCGAATGAAATTTCTTAATGAAGACCAAGTGCAGGCGCTTTCGAGAAGCAGCAATCAAGGTTATACGTGGTCGCCGCAGACAATTAAACAGGGGCTGCAACTGAAGTTCGCTTGCGGAAAGTCTGGCTACAGAGCACTGATACAGCTCGGGTATCCACTGCCGACAGATAGAACATTGAATCGTCGCCTCCAGGGGTTGAAATTCTCGCCGGGAATTTTGAATGATGTTGTTGAACTCCTCAGGATCAAAGCGCAAGGCATGGAAGACATTGAAAGAGACTGTGTTTTGTTCCTTGACGAAATGGAGATAGCGCAAGGGTTTCAGCTTGACCGTGCTGAAGACACCGTGTTCGGAGGTGTGACGCTAATCCCGCTAGTCATGCACTGGTGTTCATGGTAGGAGGCCTCAACAACCGATGGAAACAGGTGATCGCATACCATTTTACTGGGAGCCACGTCGACGGCAGTACTCTCAAGGACTGCGTTCTCGAAATTGTCCGCCTGTGTGCAGATATTTCGCTCAGAGTCCGAGCAGTAACGTCAGATACGGGCGCATCAAACCGAGCGATGTGGCGCGATCTCGGGTTTTCCAGCCATCGGAACTCCAAGACTACGTGCTCTATAACACATCCGTCATTCAGTGAAATGGAGTTAGTTTTCAATGCAGATGCTGCCCATGTGCTCAAGAATATCAAGGGTCAGCTTCTAAACTCTATCGTGTTCACATTAAGTGATGCAACCGTCAGCGAGCACAACCTACCTTCAAAGGATGTGAAACTAGAGCACGTACGTGCTGTCCTAGAGTTCGACAAAGAAAGGGAGCTGAAGCTCGCGCCGCAGCTTTCTGAAGCACATGTTTCCTCGGGACATATCACAAAGATGAAAGTGGGACTTGCAGTGCAATTTTTCAAAGAGACCCCCGCTGCAATCCGGTACTTGGTGAAAGAAAAAATACTGGAGCAAGAAGCCGAAACCACAGCATGGTTTTTAGAACTTGTATCAAGGTGGTATACTCTGATGTCATCGCGCCACCCCTCCGTTTCTCTTAGTCTTCAAGACATGGAGAAGCATTATGAAGCTGTCTGTACTCTCAAGCTGGCCATCAATACTTTTCAAGGCATGAATATGGGCAGCACCTCGCAGTGGAAGCCATCACAGGCAGGCCTTCTAATCACCACTACTGCTGTACTTCAACTCCAGGACATTCTTTTGAGCTCTGAAGGTTACACTTTCTTTCTAACTGGCAGAATACTGCAAGATTGCCTGGAAAACCTTTTCTCTGTTGCTCGCCTGAAGAAGCCGGTTCCAGATGCATTGGACATGAAATATGCTCTCAAAGTTGTGTGCATTAGCCAATTTTGGCGCACGCCGAAGACAACCAGCTATGCTGTCGATGATTCGGAGTATCTGGTTGATCTACTGACAGATGGCAAGCGTGAGCTAGCTGAACCAGACCCATCTGAAATCGATGATTCTGAGATACTCTTCATTGAAGAGCTGACATCTACAGAATGTAGCACCCTCTTTCATATTGCCGGATTCCTCGTGAAAGGCATTATCAAAAAGATAAGCAGTTGCGAGCAGTGCAAAACTGCTCTGCTAGGTTCGACAGACAGTCAGCATTCTTACCTGACAAGGCTAAAAGAATACATCCGGAACGGCGACAACCTGCATTACCCCAGTGCTCAAGTAATGAGTATTCTGAAGTCGTGCGAGGAGCTATTCAAGGGAATCACGGAATGGACC
This sequence comes from Dermacentor variabilis, assembly GCF_050947875.1. Lineage (NCBI taxonomy): Eukaryota > Metazoa > Arthropoda > Arachnida > Ixodida > Ixodidae > Dermacentor > Dermacentor variabilis. Next base: position 135,907,965 of record NC_134571.1, read on the forward strand.
GAAAGCCTTCTTACTGTACAATCTCCTTTGCAGGCTGTTGTGACGTACTTGAGCAAAATGGTTAAGTTCAACGTGAATGCTTGCCAAGTGCACAGTGCAACTGTTCAGAAGCTTCTCATTTCCACCTATGCCCGAATGAGGTTACGCATTCACCTGCGTCAGCTTGAAAAGAAAGAAGTCAACGGCCGTGGAAGCAAAACGTGTGCTGCAGTAAACTTGCAGTGAAACCACAATTTTGATAGTGTTCACAGAGCTGGTGTGTACTTTTTATAACTTTTTTCTATAGTATTTTCATATTTTTCGCACATTGTTGTAATAAATTGATGCAGCGGTGTCGCAAAGCTTTTGATCACTACACCATATTTTTTGTGGATTCTTTCAGTGATTTCTACATAAGTGTTTTGCTGTAATGAAAAAGAAATATTCAGTTAACGCGACGCGGACTTTTTAAGGCCAGAGAATATAAGAGGTTTCATAAAATATTGGATGTCGCAATACATTCCAAATACCCCACTTCAGCCTCGTTTGTGTGTGTGCGCTTTCGAAGAATGACTGCCTTCTGATAGCAGCCACTGAGGTTCTTGACTTCGCCGAAAGTGTGACATTTTATCATTTGAGTCATTCGCCTTCTATTCATAATGATACGTGTCGTTCGGCGAGAAAAACAGCTTACTTTCAAGGAAACGCGTTCGGCGTCAGTGCGCGCTCCCGAAGCGCGATGAAAGAAGTGGGCACAAATACGGCGGACTCCGTAGCAGACGACGCGGTTGTCCCCACCCTCCACGGAGCGGCGGAGGGCGTCGCGCGCATCGAGGCACCCTAGTCCATAAGGCGGTCCTCCCACAAATCTATGAGGAGCGCCGTTTCGCGCTCTCCCCACAGCTGCCGCGCTTGCGATGGCGCTACTTTTTTTTCTTCTGCGGCTGGGCGCGCTCCATTTCAATCTCACACACACACACACAAAAAAAAAGTTCACTCGCCCGAGAAAACACTTCTGTGAGTTGAGGAAAAAAGAAGTTATACACTACTTATTACGTTAATGATTTAAAAAAAATGCAAGATAAACTAAACACGCGGAACTGGAAAAACAAGCAAGAAAGTACGCAGACAAAAACAAACAAAGCAGAGAGCAATATGGCGGCGATATGACGGTAGCTGGAGTCGAGGGAGAGTGCACTAGACAACATGGAGGAAGGAACACAAGCACGTCGCTGTTGTCGAGAGTATGTGCAGTTCGCACGTATCAAGTGGCAAAAAATACTTTATTGAATAATTAATAACACTCATATATAGTATATTTAGAGCATTTTGGTTTGATTTGTTCTTTTTAACCGTGAGTACGGGCACACTATGAACGAGAGGGCACGTTAGCGCTATTTCCGTTTCCGTTGCTGAAAGGCCATCGAGATTTCGATAGAGTTGTAAGGTGCTCCGTTGACTCGATAGACTATTGACTCGACGGCCTTCGAAACCGCCCGTGTAGCAGCTCGAACTTGACCTTTGAGTCAAATGACTATCGGTTGGAAGGCCTTCCAAACGCCCGTGTGACAGGGGTATAACTTGATAAATTGCTGCACAAAGCACTGCACGCTCAACATTATATTGAGAGCCACAGAAATGATGTCTGTCATTAGGCTGGAATTGTTCCATGTTTAAAGCTTCAGTTCTGCAATCTTTTCTTGTATACATTGCAGGACTGCAGCCATCTGCTTGTTTATGGTGAAATGGCAGAGTCGCTGCAGCGGCATAACAAATGGCTGCAACGAAATGCAGCGATTGCTGTGAATGATGACTTAAGGCCACGCCTTCTGGCCACTGGCCAGAAGCGGCATGAGCGACTTCGAAGCCTCACAATATCAGAGGCATTGGTGCTCTACCCAGTTTTAGCGTCGGAGGCTTCGGAATGTTTCCATTGTGTGGTTTTTCTGGCAACTAATGGCAATCCGCTTGCTTTTTACTTTCAGTTACTTTTATAATTCAGCATTGTTTTTAAAAAGAATGCTGGAGACTGCTTCGCTCAAGGATGTGAGCAGCTATGCGACGTTGTCCTCAGGCATGCTGACGACAGCGAAGTTGCCGCATTCTCGCATGCTGCAGCAGGTAAACACCCAAGTTCAATTTATTATCCATGTGTGCCCTGGTAAAAGCATTAAGGTATTAGGCACTTTTGCACACTAACATGGCGTTAAAATGCTATCGACAAAATGTCGATAACATTTAGTCAAGTGAGAACGGGGGAACTGAGGGGCTCGATTTTCGTTGGTGAAAATTGTATAAGACAGGCACAAAGCGTGAAAAAGTGTAGGGGCAGTTATTGAAATGTAACAATAATTTTGAAGAGAAATAAATGTGAACAAAAAGACGTGTCGCAGGTGAGAATCATATTCACATTTCTGCACTGCGCATACAGTGCGCTACTGATTAAGCTACAGTGGTGTTATCCCTCTGGTCAGTTTCTTGGTGATTTGTGCGCAAGATTAGCCGTGAAATTAGCCAGCATCGGTCATGTCAGTATGTGAGCGTAAGAGCAGGCAGCTGGTGATGTTGATGCTGTCAGGACCAATGCGCAATCTGCTGCAGCAGTGCATGATTGGGAGAGCAGAAGGCGTACGAACAAATGGGCTGAAACCAGGAGCAGGAGTTCTTGTTTTAATGTGTCTTGCTGAAAGAGCTGAAGTGCCCCAAATGAAAAACTGGCTAATTAAGACGAAAGATGAGTTGGTAGCGCCTAGCCAAGTTCAACACCATTATTTCAAAGGCTGTAAGATACTTTGAGCCTGGCATTCCATCTGGCATACGCTTCCGACAACATAATCATGCAGGTCACTTTAGCATGGTGAGCTACCTCTGATGTTGATGCTGTAAGGACCAATGAGTGATCCGCTGCAGCAGTGCGTGATTGGGAGAGCAAAAGACATATGAGCAAGCGTTCTTATTTTAATGCGTGTGGCTCAAAGAGTTGGAGTGCCCTAAATGAAAAACGGCTAATTAGGACTAAAGAAGGGTTGGTGCCAAAGCTTACATAATTGCTGGATTTCGCTGCTGAGGTGACATAAAATAAAGTCAAAACATGAAACACTGTTCACTTCTGAAGAGCAAAATGAGGCAGCAGTTGTCGCAAGTTTTACGTGAATTGGAAAGGCTAAATGCAGCAATGCCTAATGAATAAAGTCACCAGACGTCCCGATTTAGGCAGGACAGTCCCGCTTTTGCAGCCATGGTCCCGGCGTCCCACTGAGGTACTTGTGGGACGGCGTTTTGTCCCGCTTTGGCTTTCCCGAACGAAGCGTTGGTTGATAAATAGCTCTCAGGATCATCTCCTTTGAAACATGGGCGCGATCAACGCGAGCAAGTTTATTTTTTCCTTTTTCTGCTTTCCAAATCGTATGTTTTCGGAACGGCCTAGAAAGATACCTTGTCTCCATCACTAGTGGCTTTATCCGCTCTATCCATCACAGTACGGCAGCACTGCCTGACCGTGGCCTCCCCAAACTCTCGTCTGCTTGCATGGCTGGCTGGATATTGGATAGGCCGGACAAGGCTTGCTTCCGTGCTAGGTCGGAGGCTTGCGTTGTCCAGCGAGCCGCAGCCATAATCAAAGTCAACTGTCCCGATTTGTTGATGGCATGGTTGACGGCGCCTCGAAGTGGCTTTGTCAGCTTTATTTTTGGGTTTTCGACTTGTTTCGTCGTGTTGGCGGCGACAATGCCCAAACGCAAGTGCAAATTCACGGAACAGCTGGGAAAAGAGTACCCCTTCATCAAGAAAACTAAGTGAGAGGCGGATGTGCGCTGTGATGCATGTGGGGCAGACTTTTCAGTCGCTCACGGTGGACGTTCGGATGTAGTAAAACACATCAGCTCTGTCAAGCACAAGCAGTGTGTGTCGGCGGCTGCTAGTTCCAGTGCAGTAACCTGGTTCTTCAGACAGGAACGTGCCGGGGAAAAGGAGCTCCAACTTGCTGCATCAGAGGGTGTATTCGCTTTCCACACAATCGCTCACAACCATAGTTTCCGATCAATGGACTGCACTTCAAAGCTTGTGCAGAAATTGTTCAATGAAACATTTTCCTGCGCTCGCACAAAGGCAGAAGCGATTGCTTTGAACGTGCTTGCCCCGTCTGCAGAGGAAGAATTGAAGACAAACCTGCAGGAGGCTAAATTTATCTCAGTGTTCTGTGATGCTTCCAACCACAAGGATTTGAAGGTGCTCCCGATAATGGTGCGCTATTTTACCGCGGCTGCAGGAGTGCAGACGAAGCTCCTTGAGATTAACACCTTGCCAGGTGAGACTTCGGCAATGGTGAGCCAGTACATAATGGACGCACTCGAAGCCACCCAAGTCACATCAAAGCTGGTTGCTTTTAGTGCCGACAACGCAAATTGCAACATTGGTGGTGCTGCGCGAAACGGGAAGAACAATGTGTTCTCGAGATTGCAAGATTCTATGGATCACAAGATCCTCGGAATTGGCTGCGCTGCGCAGATAGTGCACAACACCGTTCAGACTGCTGCCGATTGCCTACCATTGTATATTGAGGCCGTGATTGTGAAAATCTACTCGTATTTTTACATTTACACGGTCAGGGTGGAGTCTTTCAAAGAGTTTTGTGATTTTGCATCAGTGGAGTACCAGCAGCTTCTGGGCTATAGCAAGACCAGGTGGTTGGCATTAATGCCAGCTGTTGAGAGGGTCCTAAAGCTCTATCCAGCTTTAAAGGCACATTTGTTGTCCATAGACAAGTGTCCGTCTCTCATCAAGTCGTTTTTCGAAGACCCATGTGGAGAGCTCTGGCTCTATTTTCTGCATAGTCAAGCTGCTATGTTTGAAGCTACTGTACTCCAAATTGAAGGAGACACGAAGACAGCTGTGGAAGTATAGAGTGCCTTAAACCAGCTGCAGACCAAAGTGCAAGAAAGATTTGAGCAATCATTTCTGCCATCAAGTGTGCGCTCAAGGGCAACAGAGCTCGAAGAACAGGGACAAGTTCGAAGAGAACAGGTTGTGAATACTGTGGTGAAGTTTTATGCAACTTGCGCGTCATACCTCGAGCGATGGTGCCAACAGTTTGATGAAGTCAGAAGCCTTCTATGGGTCTCGCTTGGGTGACCCCTATGCTGGGATGACGTGCAGGTAACAGTAGAACTCATAACTTCAGAGTTCAATCATGTCACTGTTGATGAGAATGCCAAGTTTGATGAAATCAATTATGTTTCACATAATGTGACCGCTGAAAAAATTAAGGAATGGAAGGCGCAGAAGATATCTGTTGGGGAACGCTGGGTGGAGATTCTCGGGCACTTCGAGAAGAATGATGTGCCTTGTGAGAACTTGATGACCGTGCTGGAATATTGCATGTGCCTGCCAGGTACAAATGCACCAGTAGAGAGGGTGTTTTCTCTCATGAACAAGATATGGACCGCAGGGAAGACGTAGCTTCAAGTGGCGACACTAAAAGCCATGTTTGTGCTAAAGGTAAATGTACGCATGACGTGCGAGCAATACTTTGCGCATCTTTGCAAAAAGGAACATTTGCTAAAGAAAATACATTCCAGCCAGAAGTATTAAAGAAGGAGAAACTTTTCGCACCGGTTGATTTAGAAAAACGAAAATGGCTTTTGCGTGTTTGAAATAAAAATGTATGATTGAATGGTCTCTTCGTGCCTACCTACCTGCCTACCCCCCCCCCCACCCCGCGTCCCACTTTGGGTTCTATAGAATATGGTCACATTACTAATGAAGCCATCACATTTCTTCTGCATCCTGACTCACTGGAAGTGTTTGAGAGACTTGTAAATATATTAAACCACAGCTTTTGTTAGAAAGTCACCTATGTTACTGTATCATAGCATGACTTACAATAGACCATCTAAATAAGAGATTATAATTTGTCGAATATTATAGCAGTGGAAAGACAAGTGTTTTAGTTACAAAGAATAAAAGCCAGAACTAATGTTTGCTTTCCGTTTTCAGGTGGACCTCGGGAAGGCATTCTGCTTGACGAGTCCACACTGACACGACTGCGGCGAGACGCCAAGAACTCGGGGTCAAGATTTGCCCGGGGCCTGCTGAAAGTTCTCTTCAGCTCGGAAGAGTTGGAGAACAAGTCTCTTTTTGGGCGGCGTTCAAATGCCCACGAGGGTGCCGCCCAAAAAGAGGCCTTGGACCCGAGGCGTGTGAACGCCATTCTGAGTATGTGTGACTGTGCAGTCAACTAACATGTTTGCTATATTTCGTAATTTGAAGTTAAAATCTTGCGCATGACTCCTTTGTGCTGTCCTGCCCCCATATACACTGACAGCTTGAGACATAAGGCTAAACTAACTCTTTTTACTTTTTGTCTTCCCTTAGGCTCCACAGCAAGGCATTTTGACGCCCCCCACATCAGGGAAAATAAAAAACACATTGTCGTCTATGCTTGCACGCGGATATTGAAATCTGCTTAATAAATGTTAGTTTTCAAAAAGACTGGTGTGTTTTGTTCATAGACAAATACATATATATATAGTACCCATGTTGAAGGTTACATTGAAACATCACCAGAATATATTCAAAAAATGCTGGAGAAATTTGCTTAAATGTCAACAGCACATTTAAAGCTTACTAAAATAGTTGCTAGAATGTTACTAGCCCTTTCTATGTCGAGTTATAGAAAGTTGCTAGGATGTTTCTAGATCAAGAAACAGAAAGTTAATAAAATGTTTCTAGATCGAGCAACAGAAAGTTAGCAGAAAGTTACTAAAATGTTTCTAGATCGAGCAACAGAAAGTCAGCAGAAAGTTACTAGTGTTTCTAGATCGGGCAACAGAAAGTTAGTAGAATGTTACTAAAATGTTTCTAAGAAGTATAAAAAATGGTCAGTAAATCTTGCTTTTAGTGTCAAAAGAATGTTAATTCATCCTGTAAAGAAAGTTTAAAAAAGGATTTCAGTTCAATATCGGTGGCCAATAGTCGATAGGATGTGGGTATGAAGTATATAAGAAGTTTTAAAACGGTATAAAGAAATTCAATAGACTGTCGGAAGGTTCTAGTGACATTTATCTAAAGAAAGTTTATTGGAAGCTGCTAGAACTTTTTGTATGGGAGCATATAATGATATGCTGGTTAGACATGTACGCTTTACACAAGACGGAATAGAGTTCGTTAAGTACTGGATTTTCGTGTTTATAGTGACATCAAGGCCTTCGCGACGGTTAGGGCGTGTATATATCGCTGATTTTTGAAGTTTTCATTTTCTTATATGCTTCACAGCAGACAGTATTGCGTAGGCCTCGGTCGTAAAGATACTTGTTTCCGGATGGAGTACATCGGATTCTGAGAAGGATGGGCCGACGGCTGCATAGGAAACACAGGCATTTGACTTCGAAGCGTCTGTGTAGAACTCTGCGCAGGAGTGCTTGTGCAAGAGCTCTAGGAAGTGCGTTCGGATTTCGATCTCTGGTGCGTGTTTTGTCACTTCTAAAACAGATAGGTCACATTCTACGACCTGCCACTCCCAAGGAGGTAAGAGCTTCGCTAGGTGCATTAAGCGATGCTCGAGGAGTGGGACATGCATTTGATCGCTAAGCTCCTTCACACGCAGCGAGAAAGGCTGTCTTATGGAGGGACGATTGCTGAAAAGTGTAGCGCACGTCATATCGGTTACGGTATTAAAACATGGATGTTCACAATTAGAATGCACTTTAGGGACATAGGTAAAGCAGATGTATGATCTCTGCAGGTGGAGCGACCACTCATTCGAATCGGCATATAAGCTTTCAATCGGGCTTGTTCTGAAAGCGCCAGTGGCTAATCGGATACCTAGATAGTGGACAGGATCCAGCATTCTTAGCGCGCTCGGGATGGCAGAGTTATACACTACGGCACCATAATCCAATATTTACCGAATTAGGCTCTTGTAGAGATTCATTAGACATTTCCTGTCGCTACCCCATGTAGTCTGAGATAGAAGTTCTATTATGTTCATTGTTTTTAGACATTCTTCTTTCAGATATTTGATGTGTGGAATGAAAGTGAGTCTATAGTCAAATATAATGCCTAGGAATTTGTGCTCTTTGTTGGTAGGTATTTGTTGTCCACACAGTTCTAAGCAAGGATCCGGAACCAGGCCTCTCTTTCTTGTAAAAAGAACACAAGAACATTTATTAGGATTGATTTTAAACCCATTTTTCTATGCCCATTTTGGTACTTTGTTCAAGCCATGCTGAACCTGTCTCTCGCACACTGCCAGGTTAGAGGATTTGAAAGCTATTGGAAAGTCGTCAACACAGACGGAATAAAAAACGTTTGGTGGTAATGAAGCACGAAGCGTGTTCATCTTCACGATAAAGAGCGTGCAGCTGAGCACGCCTCCCTGGGGTACACCAGTTTATTGTGTAAAATTACGTGACAGTACTTTGCCGACTTTTACCCGGAAGGTACGATTGGACAAATATCTTTCTATTAGCGTTAACATATTACCATGAATGCCCATTTCTGGCGAGTCTCAAGATTCCGTAGGACCAAGTTACCAAAGGGAGTGAATATGTTTGTCGCCATCTTATCCTATTAACCCTGTTCTCGACTTTGGCCTCATCTGTATACGAGTTGATACTCGATAAAACTTCCGCCAACTCTCTCTTTTGGCCTGTCGGCGCGTTCTCCTGCCTTGGGACTTTACTTTCTTAAGGTTAACAAGATTCTCCGCAGTGGGAGAGGCGCGTAGCAACCCTCACGCTTTGTTCTGTCTTTTACGAGCGATCCTACATTCGTCGTTCGACCACGGGACAAGCCGTTTGCACGCCAAGCCATTTACTTCTGATGTGAATTAGATGCGGCATCTATTATGAAAGCTATAAAATACTCCACAGCAGGATCAATTCCTAACGAGGACATGTCATCCCATGAGATACTAGTGACAGTTCGGAATTTCTTCCAATCAGCTGTATTAATCTTCCGCCTAGGAGCCTGTGGTGAATATTCGCTTTCTTTAGGTGTTCTTGATGATGATGATGTGTAGTGTTTTGTGGCGCAAGGGCCAGGTTTGGCCAAAGAGCGCCATGACAAGTGGTAAAGTTGACGATGTATTATAGAAGATGTGATTTGGCTGTAAAGTGGCCTAAAAATAGTCGCTGTAAAGTGCGTGAAATCTACTTGCTATAAAATTATGGCGATGACTAATGACGTATAATATGAACAATAAAATCAATCGTAAAAGAATGGCACAGAATAGAAAATATATGAGATAATAAAAATACCTGGAGCACTGTTGCCTCACCGGAGCCCTTGAATCACAAGGGCCTAGAGGCACGTGCTATACAAAAGAGCTATCACAGCGCCATCCTCCGAAGAGAGGAGACGCTACGAACATGTGGGGCTAACAACATGCAACACAACATCTTTCAGGAAACTTAGGAATGCATTGGTGTCAAATAGCGATTCTGGGCCGAGTAGCATTGCAGGATGAAGGGGGATCTGCTGCCGGTATGCTAAGGGAAAATGTTTCTTTCTGTCATATTCGGCTTCCCGACACTCCAGGAGGACGTGGAGGACGGTCAGCCTCTCCCCGCATCTACCGCAGGTTGGAGGCTCATTTCCAGTGAGTAAAAAGTTATGCGTGCCAAAAGTGTGTCCTATTCTTAGACGACAGAATAGGACATCTGTCCGGCGTGATTTTGTTACAGGAGGCCAGAAACCTAATTGTGGCTTTATTACATGCAGCTTATTATTTGTTTCCAGGTCCCACAAGCGTTGCCAGTAGTTTCGCAGTTTCCTTCTTAAGAAAGGTTTCAGGTCTGTGACAGGGACTGCAGCGGTAGAATTAACAGTGTGTGATGCAGTTGATGTGGCCATCTGGTCCACTAGAACGTTACCCTGGATGCCGCTATGGCCAGGCACCCAGCATATAATCACATGCTGGTTAGATACATATGCTTTACATAAGACGGAATAGAGTTCGATTATTATAGGATTTTTGTGCTTACAGAACGACATCAAAGACTTCACAACACTAAGGGAGTCCGTATATATAACTGATTTTCTGAGTTTTGATTTCCTTATATGCTTCACGGTCGACAATATTGCGTAGGCCTCAGCCGTGAAGATACTAGTTTCGGGATGCAGTAAATCGGATTTCGAGAAGGATGGACCGATGGCTGCATATGACACCCCCTCGCGTGACTTCGATGCGTCTGTGTAAAACTCCGTGCAGGAGTGTTTGTATTGCAGTTCCCGGAAATGCATCTGGATTTCAATCTCTGGAGCGTGTTTTGTAACCTGCATAAAAGATATATCGTATTTTATCGTCTGCCACTCCCAAGGAGGTAGCAGCTTAGCTGGAGGCATTAGGCGGAGCTCGAGGAGTGGGACATGCATTTCATCACTAAGCTCCCTAACACGCAGCGAGAAAGGCTGTCTTATTGAGGGACGATTGCGAAAAAGTGTAGCATATGTCGTGTCATTAACGGTATTAAAACACGGATGTTGAGGATTTGACTGGACTTTCAGAAAATATGCTTGGCTGATGTATGTTCTCTGCAGATGAAGTGACCACTCATTCGATTCTACATATAAGCTTTGTATGGGACTCGTTCTGAAAGCGCCAGTGGCCAGTCGGATTCCTAGATGGTGCACTGGGTCTAGCATCTTTAGTGCGCTCGGGGCGGCACAGTGATAAATCACGGCACCATAGTCAAGTCGCGATCGAATGAGGCTTTTATAGAGATTCATTAAACACTTCCTGTCACTACCCCATGTAGTCTGGGATAGAAGTTTCATTATGTTCATTGTTTTCAGACATTTTTCTTTTAGATGTTTAATGTGGGGGATGAAAGTGAGTCTGCAGTCAAGTATAACACCTAGGAACTTGTGCTCTTTGTTTACAGGTATTTGTTGTCCGCCCAGTTCTAAGCAAGGGTCTGGGGTCATTCCTCTCTTTCTTGTAAAAAGGACACAAGAGCTTTTGTTAGGATTGATCTTAAATCCATTCCTGTCTGCCCACATTGACACTTTGTTCAGGCCATGCTGTACCTGTCTCTCGCATACAGCGAGGTTACAGGATTTGAAAGCTATTTGTATGTCGTCCACGTAAACAGAATAAAAGATTGCCGGTGGTAATGAAGCGCGAAGCGTGCTCATCTTCACGATGAAGAGTGTGCAGCTGAGCACGCCTCCTTGGGGTACACCCGTTTCTTGCGTAAAATGAAGCGAAAGTACATTACCGACTTTTACCCGGAAGGTACGACTGGACAGATAGCTTTCTATTAGGTTAAGCATATTTCCATGGATACCCATTTCTAACAAGTCTCTTAGGATTCCGTAACGCCACGTCGTATCGTACGCCTTCTCCATATCGAGGAATATGGATAAGAAGAATTGTTTGTGTACAAATGCGTCCCGGATATTTGCTTCTACACGCACAAGATGGTCAGTTGTGGAGCGCCCTTCTCGGAAGCCGCACTGATAGGGATCAAGGATTTTGCTCAGTTCAAGGAAATGGATGAGTCGCCGATTAATCATTTTTTCAAACACCTTACAGATGCAACTTGTGAGGGCTATCGGGCGGTAACTTGCCACTGAGGAAGGGTCCTTGCCTTGTTTCAAAACAGGGACCACAATGGCTTCCTTCCAGGCGGTTGGAAGGTACCCTGCATCCCAAATGGTGTTGAAAAGTGTGAGTAGTGTAACCTGCGTGTCATTGTGTAAGTTTTTGATCATTTCATACATGATTCTGTCAGATCCCGGTGCAGAGCTCTTGCATGCGCTCAAGGCAGCTCTCAACTCGGCAATGCTAAAAGGACAGTTGTATGGTTCATTCTGTTGACATTTTCTCATGAGTGGCTTACATTCTTCTATTTGTTTATATTTCAGAAAGGATTGCGAGTAATGGTTGGCACTTGACACGCTCTCAAAGTGCTCCCCAAGTGAGTCCGCCTGAGCTTGTAGGGTATCACCTTCTGTGTTTACCAAAGGGAGTGCATATGCTTGTCGCCCTCTTATCCTATTGACCCTGTTCCAGGCTTTGGCCTCATCTCTGAACGAGTTAATACTTGATAGAAACTTCTGCCAACTTTCTCGTCTGGCCTGTCGGCGGGTTCGCCTACCTTCGGATTTTACTTTTTTAAAGTTGACTAGATTTTCTGCAGTGGGAGAAGCGCGTAGCAACCCCCACGCCCTGTTCTGTTTTTTACGAGCTATCCTACAATCGTCCTTCCACCATGGGACACGCCGTTTGCAGGCCAAGCCTTTTACTTCTGATATGCATTTAAATGCGACATCTATTATGAATGCTGTAAAAACCTCGACTGCAGCGTCAATTCCTAACGAAGACAGGTCAGCCCATGGGATACTAGTTAGAGATCGAAATTTCTCCGAATCAGCTGTCTCAATCTTCCACCTAGGAGCGTGTGGTGGATATTCGTTTTCTTTATGTGATCTTAGCAGTATAGGGAAGTGGTCGCTACCGTAAGGGTTGTCGGTAACTTCCCATTCAACTTCAGGCAGTACAGACGGGGAGACTATAGTAAGATCTATTGACGAAAAGGATCAGTTTGCAAGAGAGTAATATGTGGGTTCTTTCTTATTGAGAAGGCACGCTCCGGAAGAAAAAAGGAACTGTTCAACAAGACGACCTCGCGCATCTGTACGAGAGTCGCCCCACAGGCAGCTGTGCGCATTGAAATCGCCAAGAACAACATAAGGTTCTGGCAATTCCTCTATAAATGACTGAAATTCATGTTTGTTTAATTTGTAGTGTGGGGGTACGTAAAGCGAGCAAATGGTGACGAGTTTATTAAGGAAAACAGCTCGAACCGCCACTGCCTCAAGGGCCGTTCGTAGCTGTAAACGTTGGCACGCTACGCTTTTCTTAATTATAATTGCGACACCGCCCGATGATGCGACAGCATCATCGCGATCTTTCCGAAAAGTAACATATTGTCGAAGAAAGTTTGTGTATTTTGCTTTTAAGTGTGTTTCCTGTAAACACAGCACTTTTGGATTATGTGTGTGGATGAGTTCTTGCAAATCATCAAGGTTTCTAACGAGACCTCTGACGTTCCATTGTATGATTTGTGTATCCATATTTAATGTAAATTAGTGCTGTGTGTACGGAAACGGAAAGATGCCTTAGATTACAGAGCCCTTTCGAGGCCCTGTAATAGGTGTTTTGTTCTTTTTGAAGCGTTCAAGCGATTCTCGACGCTCCTTAGGCGTTTGGTGCACCTAGGGGACAGGTGTAGTGTGCATTGCCTCGTGTGAGGCGCCGGACAAGAGCTCTTGCGAGCGAGAGGTTTTCAGAGCGAGTCCCGCCTTGGAGGGCAAGACCCCTGCGCCCACCAGCCCGGAGGTCGATGGGACTCCCTGAGGGATTTGGCTGCGCTGGCCGTTGCCAGCGCTGGAAGGGGCCTCGGAGGTTGGCGCAGCCTCGGCTGCACCCACCTTCGGGGTGGATGGTCCCTTCTCCTCGGTTGACGGAGCAGCGCTAGCTGCAACCGCCGCGGGGGCAGATGGCGTGACTGCCGACTCACTGCTTGTGGGTCGGACAGCCGTCGGAGGCCGTTGTGACGCTGCCCCCTGACGCGCCACTTCGGCAAAGCTGGCCTTAGGAAGGTATGCAACCCGCCTGCGTGCCTCTTTGAATGATATGTTTTCTTTTACTTTGATAGTGACTATTTCTTTTTCTTTTTTCCAAGACGGGCATGACCGCGAGTATGCGGCGTGCTCCCCGTCACAGTTTACACAGTGGAGAGCATTCTCACAAGCTTCAGATGTGTGTTTGTGGGCACTACATTTAGCACAAGTTTGGCGGCCTCGGCAGCTCTGCGAGCTGTGGCCAAAGCGCTGGCACTTAAAGCATCGTAGGGGATTTGGAATGTACGGTCTCACTCGGATTTTCACATAGCCTGTCTCGATAGTGTCTGGTAGGTTGCTTGAGCCAAATGTAAGTATTAGGTGCATGGTATTGATTTCTTTTCCGTCACGTCTTATTTTAATTCTCTTAACATTGATCACGTTCTGATCATTCCAACCCTCTAGAAGTTCAGCTTCAGACAATTCAAGCAGATCAGCATCCGATACAACGCCACAGGTAGTATTCATGGTACGGTGTGGGGTCACTGTGACTGGAACACCCCCAAAAGATACAAGTTTGGACAGTTTTTCAAATTGTTTCTGATCGCGGAGCTCTAGGACAAGATCACCGCTAGCCATTTTCGATGCTTTGTATCCGGGACCAAAAACTTCTGTCAGAGATTTCGAGACAACGAAAGGTGAGATCATTCTTACAGTCTTCTCAGGCTTATCGGAGTGGATGACATGAAAGCGGGGAAAGTTCTGTGTACGATTGCCAAAAAACTTAAAAACATCTTCGGTGCGCCCTCGTTTCTGAGGGCGATCAGGAAGTTTGGGGAAACCAGTTTCCATGAAGATATATAAAAATTCGGCAACAGCGCCGACCGCCCACCACGGAGCCCAACGCGGGGACGCGGCAGAGCTTGCATACAAGTCTGCACGACGCCAGTCGTACGCCGCCACTATAACCAAATATGGTGTACCCAAGGTTGGATAGCCACACAGGGTTAACCCTTGCCACCAAGAAGAAGGAAGTAAATAGAAGAGAGAAGGAGACAGGAAAGTACTAAAAGAGGAAGGGAAAGACGGAGGTTTCAGGAGAGAGAGACAGGAAAAGGCGACTGCCGATTTCCCCCGGGTGGGTCAGTCCGGGGGTGCCGTCTACGTGAAGCAGAGGCCAAAGAGGTGTGTTGCCTCCGCCGGGGGGCCTTAAAGGTCCGAACACCCGGCATCGGCTCAACCTCCAGGATCCCCCTTTCCCCGTACACGGCTAAGCCGCGCACGGCTACACGCGGGAGGGTCCAACCCTCGTGTGCTCGGGTACGTGGTGTCGCAACACACCAAACGCCTGCTGACGCAGACGCCCCTGCGGGGTTTAGGTGTTCTTAGCAGTATAGGAAAGTGGTCGCTTCCGTAAGAATTGTTGGTAACTTCCCATTCGAGTTCAGGCAGTACAGACGGGGAAACAAGGCTAAGATCAATTGAAGAAAAGCTTCTGTTTGCAAGACAGTAATATGTGGGTTCCTTCTTATTCAGCAGACACGCACCGGACGAAAAAAGGAACTGTTCAACGAGACGACCTCGCGCATCGATACGAGAGTCTCCCCACAAGCGGATGTGTGCATTGAAATCGCCAAGAACAACATGAGGTTCTGGCAATTCACCTATAAAGGACTGAAATTCATGTTTGTTTAATTGGTAATGCGGGGGTATGTAAAGCGAGCAGATGGTGATGAATTTGTTCCGCAGAACAACTCAAACTGCCACTTCTTTGAGAGACGTTTGTAGCTGCAAACGTTGACACGCTATGCTTTTATGAATAATAATGGCAACGCCGCCCGATGATGCGATAGCATCGCGATTTTTGCGAAACGTAACATACTGTAGGAGAAAGTTTGTGTGTTTCGATTTTAAGTGTGTTTCTTGTAAACACAGCACTTTTGGATTGTATTTGTGGATAAGTTCTTGTACATCATCAAGGTGTCTAAGAAGACCACTGACATTCCATTGGATAATTTGTGTATCCATATTTAAAGTAAATTGGTGCTGTGCGTAGGGAAACGCAAGTGATGCCTTAGATT